>NC_056507.1:19580267-19591431 GCF_014905685.2 Nematolebias whitei | reverse complement strand
TATATATATGAAATATATATATATAAAAAATATATCTATATATATATATATATATGAAATATATATATATATATAAAAATATTTTTTATTTTATTTTTATTTATTTATTTTTTTTCTTGCTACTCTACGGTGAAACCAGACGTGTTTTCCCTCTCTCCCCCCACCCGCTTCCCTGCTGCTCTCTTTTGTCCTGTGAACCCTTAAAAAGCCTCTTTTTTTTTTTTTTTCCTGCATACCTCTTAATTGGAAGGATCAGCTGGTCTCTCAACAAAATCGATCAACTTCTCCCGATAGGAGTCAGGGTAAGGAGGACACTCTGAACTCTAGAGGAAAAATTGGATTCATGATGACGACTAGAATCTACTGTTTGGGTTGGTGGAATCTGGTTGTCTGCAAATTCGTGTGGAGGTGTTGAAGCTTGACAGTGCTCGGACTGAATGTGGAGCTGTGACAGGGAATTGGAGCAGCTGTTATCAGGACTGTGATCTCCCTGGCAGCACTCATGAACAGTGGGAATAATCTGGAGAAAGCTGTGAGCTCAACTTTGGAGTAAAGGATCAATTCGGCTGTTTTGGAGTTTCCATCAGAGAATATGTACCAGCGAAACTTTAAAGGCAGAAACAACAATTCAAGAGTTCTGCCTGACCCAAACTGTGGCCTTGACACCGGACTTATCTCAACTCCTGGAATGTTTGGAAAACAACAAAGATGCTTTGACCGTTTCCTCACCCCTCCCTTCCCCAAGGCCGTGGACATGTAACAGAACCTCAACTGAGCTGAAGATGAACGTCACCTCTTATCTGGACAATGGCTGAGGGGGGGCTCTGGACTATGCTAAGACTTTCCCTTAAAAATTCAATGTTTTCACCGCCTGTATGTAAATATATAACGTCTGTTTATGTTGCTTTGCTGTGGTAGGTTTTTTTGATGCCTCAAATCGTGCCCTGTCTAGGAGACGGTGTGAGAGATCTTTTTTTTTATACTGTCTCTCCTCATGTTTTCTTTCCTTTTCTTATCTAAGCAAAATATTATTCTGAATAAGAATAAGAAGGCCGCGCTAATTATTTTAGCCGCAGCTTCGTGCACTCCGCCCATCTTCGGACGACTGTACGTACATATTCGCGTTGTATCTCGGTGCAATGCCAATAAAGTTTATTCTGATTCTGATATATATAATATATATAATATATAAATGTAAAAGTAAAGTATGTATGTAAAGGGACATCTAGTAAATTCTGCAAAAAACACATTGTTTTGTTTTTAAAAAACAGAACTTAATAAATAAGACTATTAATTTGATATTTGTAAAAATGTGTATGTCTTCCACAAAATAAGCAAACTAAGGGTTTTGCATTTGTCAGAGGTTTTTACCAATCAGAATGCTTATGTGGCATTAAAATTTGTGCAGTGACAAGGAAGAAATGATGTTTTAAAATAGGAATATGACATTTTCCAGAATGAAAGGGTTGGAGTGATTAACAAGAAGGAAGAAATAAAGGTTAATCAATTTGTTATTAGATTATAGCAACAATAAAATCCCTGCTTCAGTTCAACATAGCAGCTCTATGTTTTGTTACAACAAAAGCACAATAAATTACTCATCTTCTATTTATGTTTAAACATGAAACCTTTCCAAGAACATTAGCTGGTATTAGATGCCTTTCGTGTTAGCTACTTACTGCATTTTGCAGATTCTTTCAGCAAGAATAAACAGCAAAAACAGCGTATATTAAAGATTCCAAACTCATCTTTATAAATTTTTATTTACATCAGATTTTTTTCATTCCTTAAGGCACAACATAATTTCAGTCTTAACACATAATAAAAAAAAATCAACCACTAATAAACTCGGATATGAAGGACCTAAACAGAAACTAAACAGAATCTAGAAAACTCAAATAACTTAGAATTCACTATTCTAAAAATCATGTTCTGTTCCATCTTTTGTATTTGTTGAAACCGTCCTTGGTTAAATCTCTTTGAAAGGGAACAAGTTACTGAAATCCTACAAAACAGCGGAAATAATTCTGAAAGGATTGCATCATTTATTAAACACAGGGTTTTTTATGTTTCATTTATTTACCGTGGTATTTTTAACACAGATGAATCATTTTATCGTTGCTCATTATTTGTTCCGCTCCATTTTTACTATGGTCATCTACACGCCATTCTGTGCTTACACCTTACATGGTTTGTTTAATCTTCCCTTTTTATTTATTTCTTTTTTTTTCACCCCAGATGAAACTTCTTAATGGGCCATTTGGACCACAACTGCCTTCCAGGCTCGGTCTTTGTCAAAATCCTGCAGCGTCCCATTGGGTGTCTGCTGCTGATGGAGCTAAACACAAAGAGGAAGAAGCACAACAATAAGGAGATGACTAAAACAGTTTTAAGTGTTATTAAATGTGATGCAACTTGACTTGTATTCCTTAATAAAAAAGGGTTGAAATGAGACCTCTGCTCCTGCTTTCACCTGCCATACCTCACTGTGATAAGCTGTGGCTTGCATGCCGTCATCGCACTCTGGAGCCCTCATGCGGAGCTGACTCTTGTATGTGGCACAGTGCACCACAGTGGCTGCAGTCAGGACTGCCTGCACCAGCAGCAGCACCATCAGAATCAGCAGCAGGATGTCATAGGATTGCTGCGACACACGCAGACAAACGGAGACAAATCAGATCATTTTATCATCATTAACTTTGCCTTTTCAAAGCTCTGCTCCTTTTTTCCCCCATTGTTATCTGACTGTCAAGGCTGGATTGGTAACATTATAAAAGTTTACACATGTCATGCACTTCTGCTTCATTTAACTCACCTTGGCTGTAGGCACGTCGTAAAGGAAAATCTCAATAAAGTTGATCACGCTGCAAGAGAGGAAGCCAGAGGCTGAAAAGAGCAAGGGAGATGTCACACTGCTGATGGCAATCAACACCTCCACCTGAGAAATGCCACAGGAAAAGAAGGAGGAAAAAAAAAAAAGCAATGAGAAGAAAATAATTGAGCTAAAACAGATGTCAAAGGAATGTGTATTTTTTGCACTCACCATGCTCCATAATTTTACTTGATTAATGTATTTATACGCTGCCTCGGTACTGTTATTGTGAATGATACTAAAATGTTCCATGATCCTTACTCCATGTAATGTGACCGGTCAGTAAAGGGACAGCAATAATTTTTATTATCCTCAACGTTTGATTGATATGATATTACAGTGATGTGGCTCCAGAGTCCTTGGGAGCTGTCTGGCTTCCAGATACCTCATTGCTTCTGTCTGCAGCTGGGTTCTGGCCTGATAGGCCAGGGAGGGGCTGGAGGCTGGTGGTTGGGTGTTTTTTACAAAACTAAATTTTTTTCAGTTCAGGAAGTCAAAATGGGTCAGAACTGGAGATGTTCCGACTGATCGACCACCAGTCATGATCAGCCAATTTCCATTAAAAAGTATATGATCAGCCAATACCGATCAATGCCTTTCAGTGCTTATCACAAAAAATTATCACCTAGGGCCTTAAAGTTTTCAGTCTGTTAAAGGTTCTGGTACTGGTAGCAGGTACATTTAAATGTTTTTCATTTGACCTTTTGATTTAGTTGCTTTGTTGTGCCTGCAAGGTTTTCATATTTTTTGGTCTTGAAAAAGCAAATAAAAACATGTTTTTGTCCAAAATAATTCAATTTGATTCAAATTCAATTAAAAATATATATTTTTCACCTGGGGGGTAATTAAAAGAGGCCCATAGAGCATATACATAAAAAAATACAAAATAAAATACATTAATAGAAGAAAGTCCAATATGCATTAGAAAGGTACAACTGGGCAATGAGGTCCTTTTTGCAACTAAAGTCCTGTGGAATGGGGCGATGTACAGTATGCATGTATGTGTATGAGGGGTAGGGATGTAGGGTGTGAATGTATATGTATTAAGAGAGGGGATGTATATCTGTATGTGTATGTATGAATATTAAAAAGCAGGACTATTTGTTTAAGAGCTGGACAGCCCTGGACATAAAGATAAATTTAAGGTAATTTTATGGTCCCTATTTTCCAGATCATGTAGCAAGTAGCATTCATCTTAAAAAAATAAATAAATAAAATACAGCCAATCCATGTGATCGGTATCAGTGATGGATATCGGTGATCGGCAGCAAAAAATACCTGATAGGAGCATCCCTGGTCAGAACTTAGCTCAGACAGGTGAAGGCATCGATAAGTGTGTATTTGTAAATGCATTGATTTTCTGTGATTGCTGGCTGTCCTCCAAAGCTTTGTAATAAATCTGATGAAGTCTACACCTGGTTGTTTTGGGAATCTCTTCTTTTTTCCATGCCACAGGATAAAGAGGAGACAGACATAAAGGACTGTCAATCTAATTAATCCAACACAGGTCAGCAAATAGTTGAATGGAAAGGTAGAAAATTTCCCTTCAACTGCCAAAAATCTTAAAAACTGGCCAATATTTGAAATTTAATTTAAAAAGAAACACGCATCACATGCAAAAAACAAACATAAAAAAAAAATTTACAGTGGCATTCAAACGTTAAAATTTGTAATAATTAAACATTTTAAGTGCGGAGAGGATTTATATACCTAATGATCAATTAAGTTCACACCATGCGTTGTCATGATTATGTTATACATTTTAAAAAAGAACTGGAATGCATCAGACAAAAATCTTGGCTGCCAAAAGTTTGAGTTTTAAAACTTATTAATGCAATTGAACTCTTACGTAAGTGTGAAAAAGGGCCAGATGGTGCAACTTTAAAACTTTATACATTTCCTTACTCTACAACTTCTTCCTGAGCAGAAAGATTCTTTCAACTGTTTGTATGTCATCTTGCTCTTTTGTTGTATAATTAGGGAGTAACCCTTAATGAGAATCCTGTAGGTCCAGTTTATAAAGAAACCTTTCTGAAACAGCAAGAATGAGATCAGAAAAGGTGGTTGAAACGTTTGTAAAACTGCACACGAGCTGCAGGAAGCTTTGGCTGTGTTGGTTGTGCACTGCAGTTGTGTCACCACACCTGCACAAATATGACCTTTATAAAAAATTCATCAAAACAAAACCACTCCGCTTCCAAGACCAACATTTTATCTCGAGGAACTCATTGAGTTACAATCTAAATGAGTGTGACACATTTTGCAAATGCTTCTAATGATAGATAATTAATCTGGTGATGTTTGAAGAGAACTTTTATGCCAAAAGAAGCCAAGTTATTTCTCAAAGCGTAAATGTCCATCTGCTGAAGCTGTGGGAAGGATCAGTCAGGCTTTTGACCAGTTCTGTAGCCTGTAGCAATATCTTTCCTCTGCTTTTTGCTGTTTGGACATTGTGAAAGATGGGTGGAAATAAATAAAAACTCATAGCACTTCTAAATAAGGCCCATAAATACCATCACTTAGTGAACAAAGCATTTCCTAATGATTAGTCTGTGAAAAAAGTCTGTTTATTATTAGACAAGCCTTTTACCTGCGCTTGAACTAAGCATTACCCAAGGCTGAGTCTAACAACAACATGCCAAAATGTGTTGTTCATTTGTATCAATTCCAACTGAGACAAAAAAACTAAGTAAAATTAAACATAAAAAATAATTTCCTAACAGTGTATTTACATGTCCGCCATAACAATTCATGAATAATTCCTCATTAACAAAACATATTTTGTGACCCTTATTTAGAAGTACTGCCAAAATAAAGAATCCTGGTAATAATAAATAGATAAATAATTTTAAATTTTATCTTTTGAACCAAAAATATTCCCAAGCGAAGTTGGCTTTCAGAAAACAAAACATTGTTTTGAACTCACCAGGCATTTGTTGGGGTATTCTGACACTACATGACTGGCAATAGCACTTGGAAAACACTGTAACAAATAAAAAAAAATGAAGTTTTGGTGATCAGGTCAGTGACTTATGCCTCACAATTTATTTATCTATCTGAGTTGTCATGTGGGTTGAAGAACCTACGGCCACGAGGATCCAGAAAAATGTAACGGACAAGTAGGGACCAGGCAGCAAGGCGTCCATGTTGAGTGCTATGATGCCTCCAAATACAGCTGAGATTCCCACAATTACTTCGATTACCTGGAAGAAATATTTGTCAGTTATTCAACATTAAACTTATTGGGGGGAAATGTATTACCATGTGCAACAAACCTCAAATTTCAACTCACAGAATATGCCTTGAGGAGCCGAGTGGGGAAGATTGGAGGTTTGATCAACGCAGATCTGTGACATGATCCAGGCTTTAGGAAATTGATAGAGGTGAGGATGGAGGTAAGAACAGGAAGAAAGGTGAAAAAGCATCAGCTGAAGGAAGAAAAACAATCAATCACACGAACAAACATTCACACGCACCTTCCTGCGGCAGCAGCAGTCATCTGCAGAGCGAGCTGACAGGATGACGGTGCCGGCCATCAACACCTCCAGCAAAATCATCAGGATGAGGTTAAAGTTGATCTGAGGGCAGACAGGGCGGGGGCGTGAAAAGACACATAAATGGTAAATAAAGAAAAGAACCAGAGGAAATTCTTTCAAAGAACAAGTGAATGCTTGGTTGCTATCCTGAGTTATCACGTATGACGTAGGACAGATTTACATTGACAGCAGAGGGGTTCAAGATCAGTTTACAGCCAAACCAAACCAGGCAGGTTGTTGTCACAGCGAATGTTGACACATAGACAACCTGGAAATCTGACACCTAAAACAAGAAACCAATCATTACTAATAAAGAATTAAATAAAATTAGTTAAAACAGAAATAACATAGCTTAAATTCTGTATTTACTCACTGCAACGTGCCTTTTCTTGGCTATAGCAAAGCTAGCTATTGCTGCAGGGATGCCCTGTTGAAGAAGAGCAGCACAGCATGAGCTGCTGAAATTATTTTTACTTAGATAACGTTTGAAACTTAGACAACTGGCATTTTGCCATGAAGCTCTAATTGAAATAATGTGAAAAGGCTCATTAAGGTGAAGCGAAGGCAGGGGTGGTCACTCACAGAGCCTGCAGCACAGCGCAGGTAGTCCATGGCAACAGGAAACACATTTCCCAGGTACAGAGAGAAACCAGATGTGATGAGCAGACTCCCCTGAAGAGCATAAAGAAGCATACGTGCTGTATACATGCATTTAATAGGTAAAACTGAACAAGGTTTATTTGCACTCAATGACTCGTGCACCAGACATCCCCATCCCCGGACGAGTTGTTGACATTCAAGACCCTGACAGAGGTCAAACTCAGGTTATCCATCAGGGACATTCTTTCTTTGCTTTAAATTGGAAACACAAAGCAAGAAGTCTTGTTCCGATATTAAATATAGCATTTCATGTATTTAGATACTTTTCAGATTCAGCATTCATACTTTATATCAAGGTTCATGCTCAATAATCCAGGTTTAAAAAAAAAATCCAACAAAGTTCAGTCAGGTCATCTGGACTTTTTTATTAATTTTTTTTTTTTAGATGTTTCGTCCTTCATCCAAAGGATTTCATGAGTCCGAGGAGTCACAACAAACTGAGTCCCACAAGCAGCACACTCGCATCATAAACCAACCAGTCTAGCACATTTTAGCTTTTATCTATAATTTCTGTATGGCAAATTTTAGCTTTGAGCTAAGTTTTTTTCTAATTTGTTTTTAGCTAGTTTTAGTTTTTAGCTTTAGATTATCTCATTTTAGCTTTGTGCTATTATTTTAGTCATTTTAGCTTTTAGATGCTGATTTTAGTCACTTTACTCTTTTGCTACTGTTTTGCAAAATTTAGCTTTGTGCTATTGTTTATTTTTTCCTTCTGTTTTTAGCTTTTATATAAAGTTTAACTGATTTAGTTTTTGCTTCATATAATTTAAGTTTTTAGATACAGTTTTGGGAAATCTAGATTTTGGCTACTTTTTCCCAATTTAGTTTTGAGTTTCATTTTGCTACTTTTAGCTAATGTTTTTCTAATTTTAGTCTCTTGTTATGGTTTTACTCATTTTAGCTCTTAGCTTCTGCATTTTTAATTTTTTTGCTTTTAGCTATTGTTTGTTGATTTTGGCTTTTGTTCTGCTTGTTTTAACTTTAACTCTTCTGTCTTCAACACTTTTCAGCTGTCGTTCAGCACACAGCACTGCATTTCTGTAAAAATTGTAACCTTAGTTTTTGTGTTGTTGTCCCACTTTTTGTCCACATGTCTTCTCACCCCTATGAGGACACTGTACAGCCAGGCCCTGCAGCTGAAGCAGGGGTGTCTCAGAGGCTCTGGCTGGGACAGCTGTAGGTCACTGGCTCTCACATCCACCGTGAAGCTGTCCCGCTCAGCCCTGTCCGGCCGTCTCTCGCCTCGGCGTCCCAGCGTCCCACCCCCTCTCTCCAGAGTGGGCATGTGGCTGTAGGTGAACTCCTCTCTGGCTGACAGCTCCTCATGCTGCATTATAACAGCTGGTGGCTTCACAAGGTGAGGACAGAACAGAGTTAGTTTCTATCGTTCAGCTCCTAAATCTATATTTTATCTGCTTCACATTAAGGTTCAATTTTAGATTAGCGATGAAGCACAAGGGATTCAACAAAGTTCATTAAACTGAGCTTAAGTAAGCTAATTGTAAATACTTTGTAAATTAAACACACGCACAATCACTTAAAGCTAAATGAACAACAGGTATTTCAGCCTCCTCTTTTTTTACAGTTTTGTTTTGACACAATAATTTACACTCACCTTTAGTTGTGGGTCTCCACAGTCCTTATTCAACAGAAGAATCTGTTAAAGAAAAAAAAAAACTGTGATCAAAACACCTTAAGCAAGACAGCTTGTTTATCTCTGGAGCTCCTTCTGCACCCCATCCCTCTCCCACAAACTTTTACTCGTCCCTCGTCCCTGCTCTCCTCCTCCTTCCTTTTTTTTTTTCTCTTGCCCCCCTTTTTTTCAGAAGCAGCTCTGAAAAGTTTTTGGAGCCCTTCAAAGCGTGGACCTGAAACACATGGCTCTTGTGCTGCCAGCCTACTTTGTGCCAAAGGGAATGCACTTGTGCATAACAACAAGGGGTGGATGGAGGGGCTCGAACTGGGGGCAGAGTTAGCGGGGCAAATACCCTTTTTATCCTCCTCCTCATTTGCTGAACTACACACACACACACACACACACACACTCACCCGTGAGCACGTCAGCCCATTTAGAAAACCAAACAATGGGCCTTCAGAAGCAAGAACATGTCAACGCAGAATGTTTTCCAGTTTACAGAAATGAGAATGTCGGAAAAATCCAATCAGTCAAAAAGGGCTTTCTGTTCATCCCTTTGTGTTGCTTCCTCTGGTGTTACTTTACTTTCAGTTCACAGCTCGGTAAATTAAGACGCCCTGTGGTGCTTTAGAAAAGAGGAGGCAGAGACATTTTCATGGCTTCGTCACATGGTGTCTGGTCTGGCAGAACTAATCTGATGATTCATTTCTGTTTTCTACTAAAAATCTAAATCAAGCAAAATCTCGTTGAGCGATGACACTTTGCGTGTTAATTGTGTGTCTGCAGATGAACATGTAAGTGCACCTCAGGATGCCATTCAGTCTTTAACACGATGCAGCATTCCCAGCTCTAAGTTATTCCCGGGTAGCTGTAACCATGGTGACGCCTTAACAACTGTTGTCACAATGTCCCTCAGCTACAAATACCATTCGCCCAAAGAGACAAGCGTTTTGCAACAGTCTTTGAGGACATTAAACAGGATTTGTAAAGGCTGAAACTCAAATTAGCATGTTAATAATTTATTCCATAAATCCTAATGTCCAATAAGTAAAACGTTCTGTGCTCCTGGTGGTCATCATCACATAAAAAATTTAAATCTAGCTAGATGACTAAAAGCCTTGAGAGCTAAAATATCTGATAGAAGGCACATGATGGTGCAGTGAACCTCTGGATTACTTTAAATCAATGTGTCAGCTGCAGGAGTGGGAGAGGAATTTTTTTCAGCTGCATCTTTATTGACAGGAGCTGCGGTGCAGAGTGAACTCACGCCATCTTCACAGCGTTGCTTTGAAAAGACTACAGCAATGCCTGTTCGCTGTAAATGTACTCTTAAAATAATTAACTATCATCAGGATCGCTGCTACTTTGGAGTCACAAGTGGGTGAAACTAACAAATGAAAATAACAACATTGGTAAAAATGTCAAACTAAAACAAGCAAAAACCTAAAAAAAAATGTTCCTTTTAGTAAAGTAAGTGTTAGTTTGTGTGAAAAATTTCAAAGTATCTGCCCCCTTTTTATTTTTTTTAGCTAATATTGATTAGAAAAAAGTAAGTTTTAGAAAAACTGTATAGAACTAGTAACCCTGCTGCAAGTTTCTGACTTATTTAAATAAATCAAAGTCAAAGTTTCTTTATTTGTCATATGCATCACATATGGTACATGTGGTGGAAAGAAATTGTGTACACTGGGTCCCATAATAACGCACTGTAATGTACTAGAGTCTGTTGCTTCAGTAAAACAGTAAAAAATACAAAAAAAAAAACAAAAAAAAAACAGTAAGCTGCTGGCAACCCCACTGCCATGTTCTACAGTTACTTCTTTAAAATACAGTTCATTCATTCATTCAACCTTTATTCATACAGGTTAGTCCCGTTGAGCCTCTGGGACTCATTTACAAGAGATACCTGAGAATAATCTACTGTAATTCCATGGATTCTTTTAATGCAGCAACTTATTGCGAAATTGATAATACAACTCTTATCACCAGTTAACAGTGAAATGCTCGAAAACTTTCTTCAAGTGTTTTGCTTCTAAAATAGTTTCTTCTCAAGGTCTTTCTTGGGATGTTTTCTCACTTGTCATGTCCTAATCAGTTCTTAATCACCAAAATCTGTTCCTTGGAGTGTGAAGCTCAGTTTCCCGGGAGAGATTGAGTAAAGTTGCTGCTCCTCCACATTGAGAGGAGCCAGTTAAGTTGGTTCAGTCGTCTGGTAAAGATAACTTCTGGAGGCCGAGGTGTTCCAGGCATGTCCAACTGGGAAGAGACCCTGAGTAATAACCCAGGACACGCCGGAGACACGATGACTCTCAGCTGGCCTGGGAATGCCTTGGAGTTCTCTCAGAAGAGCTGGAAAAGAAAGAGATGTCTGGGCTTCTCAAACTGCTGCCCCCACAACCTGACTCTGGAACAAGCAGAAGAGGATGGATGGATGGATGGATGGATGGATGGATGGATGGA
>NC_056507.1:19568678-19580167 GCF_014905685.2 Nematolebias whitei | reverse complement strand
TGGATGGATGGATGGATGGATGGATGGATGGATGGAAGGAAGGAATAAAAATTATAAAAAGAAAACAGGCTCCTTTAAAGCAGAACTCTAAGAAGTAAGGTTAAAAGTAAAACACCCACACCTGCCTCCACCCTCATTTGCTCCACTCTGGGCCCCTGAGCAAGGCCCTTAACCTCAACCATCTGCTCCCAAAATGAGTTCTTGTGACTCAATGAGACTACCTGTATAAATAAAGGGTAAATAATAAAAAAAAAAAAAACATGACTGTCAACATTAAAACCAGTTTGTTGGAAAGTGTGTGGACGTCTACAAATTCTCAGAATTGTCTTGTTTAACTTTTATAAGTTAAAGGAAATACATGTGAATGTGTGTTTTTGTGTCCACTGAAAGCATTTAGTTTTGGAGTTATTGTTTAAATGTTTTCAATTTGTTATGATACTGACCGTCACTTACCTATTAGCAATAATCAATAATCTTCAAAATTTCACAGCCAACAGTGTTTCTTTTTGGGTAAACTATGTCGAAAAAAGCTTTGATCTTAAAGGGCACGTGCCATCGTAAAAAAGCTGTTGTTTTGTTTGAACTAATATGATAGATTTTTGTCAGTTAAATTCATTGGTATAAAATACAATAAAATATGTTGGGGAAAAAAAAATGCAACAGCATCAAGGACTCCAGTAATAAATTTTTATCCAAAGAGAAATGTAGATGACTGCTGTAATTTACACACTGGCTTGTTTTGTTTTGTAGGTTTTATTACTTTTCATCAGTTTGGGACTCTAAAACACGAGAAAGCTGTAAATCGTGTTTTATATCCTTAGTCGTTATTTCTGCACTACCGTGTGCGTGGCTGGGTGTCACATTAAACCAACTACCAACTGAGAGCTGACCTTTAGCTGCTGAGAACAAAGTATCAACAGGCAAAGCTGAAACCGTTTTCATCAAACAGAGTTATAGATGTCTCCATTAGTTAAAAACATCTTGCACCAGATGAAACCAAAAGCATTTTTATTGTGTTTTTTACACTCATCTTTACAGAGGAAAGCTCAAGTTATACATGATCACAATCCTGGGCAAAACCGCTAATATTCTTTCAACACTAAACCGCTCCGGAGCCTCTTCGAAATAAAGCGATGACATCATTTTACCGTGACACATTATCAGGGACTCATGCTGACGACAAAAGCCTAGCCTTGGATGTGAAAATTACTTTGTAACAGAAAAACTAAAGTAATCTCTGCCATGCAACGCTTCATGTTTTTACAATATCCAACAGTATCCAACAAAAATCTGTTGATTTTTTATATATATTTACATTAACTTACATTTTCAATAGCTCTGTTTTTATCAACAACATTTACAAAGCAGAGGAGGAAGTAAAAGTCCTCTTTGCTACCTAGTTCCAAACTGTCACGTGTTTTTAGTCACGTCACATTAATTTTTTTTTAATTTGTTTGGCTTTACAGCGTAATCAGCACAGATGTGACTCGCAAATATACAAATGATGTTTTTCTGTACAGGGCCAAACAATCAGAACACGAGGCAGTAGCTCCTCCATAGCCT
This sequence comes from Nematolebias whitei, assembly GCF_014905685.2. Lineage (NCBI taxonomy): Eukaryota > Metazoa > Chordata > Actinopteri > Cyprinodontiformes > Rivulidae > Nematolebias > Nematolebias whitei. The sequence continues at coordinate 19,578,604 of NC_056507.1, read as the reverse complement.
GGGACTTACGGATGGCTTATCACATTATGTTGAGGTTACGTATTGAGCCGTGTATTCAGAAGCTCCGATGATTGTGTTCAGTTAGTTATTGGCAAGTTGACAGCTACCATGTTAGAAGACATTTATCAACAAGGCAGGCAGACAGGCTCGAACCTATCTGCGCTAAGATAAGAAGCATATAGCAACTGATGAGCTGCACAGAGACTAAAATCATACCATGAACAGTCCATGATTTCCTGCTTAACTGGAAAAGAATCTACTCAGATGTTTAGCATTGATGTGCTGGGTCTCTGCTTAGTGTCTGGCGCAGGGCTCGGAGTTTAGGAGTTCAGACAACGGACCCCTTAGAGGAAGACAAGTGGATGGACTGGATGCGAATGGCCAGCGTTCTCTCCAAGGCCTGCAGGATGTCGGAGCCGGGGCTTTCAGGAGGCGCATCGTACAGCAGCTGTTTGAACGGCTCCAGCTCGATCAGGATCACCATGTTCTTCAGGAAGTAGCCCTCGATGTAGGAGGCCAGGTCTGGAGCATCCAGGAACTGTGAAGAAGGGGCGGTGTGACAAAACTTTATGTATTTCAAACTATAAAAAATGTATTAAAATATCCCATTTTACTATTGTCTGTGCTCAATTTGTCTTTCTCATTTCATACGTTTACCTTTGTGTGGTTGTAGATCTCGATACACGTTTCTGTGTTTATGTTCTTGGAGCAGATCAGCTCACAGTGTCTCTGCAACGCTTCCAGCTGGAAGAACTTGGCTGCTGACAGGAGCTGGGGGAAAAAAGCCAATTAATTAAAGCTGATTTCATTTTATCTTAATTTGTTTTTACAAGATTTTAAGACTATATTTGTGATTGACTGATTGATTGATATGGTTGCATCAGTTGAGATCAAGACCTCATTCACAAGGGTGAGCTGGCCAAGAAAAGGCAGCAGCGCACGTCATAAAAACAAGACCAGTAACAAGATACAGAATAAGACTTCAGAAATATATAAAAACATACAATATACCCGTAAAGGGCAATAGTTGTAATAATCATAATTTAAAACAATGGCAATTTAAGATCTGAAACACAGGCGCTGTTGACAAGATAACCATTGTCGTTTATTTTTTTTAAGTTTGCAAAAAGCACTTAACAAGTTCTGACAGTTTTAATTCAGCTTGCAAGGCATTCCAAGCTGAGGGGGCTGAACAGCTAAAAGCTTTCTTGCCATTTTCTGTATTTTTCATAATACATCAGAACAGTACACTATAAAGGCCAAAATTTGACTTTTTTTTATGTTACTCTTGTACTCTTTTTATTTATTTTTTTAAACCAAAACCTTATTTTGGGGTTTTTTATTGAGAAAGTATCCAGGGGAGTGGTGGGGAGAAGCTAAAGAAAGAGAGCCTGTGATCAGAAGGTTGTTGGTTCGAATCCCCTTGATCATAACATAAATTTGAGTGGGAAAAGTGAAGCAGCCACACCTGCCTGCACTCTTACTCTGGGCCCTTGAGCAAGGCCCTTAACCACCATCTGCTCCCCCTGGTGCCCTAGATGACAGCCCTCTGCTTTACACATGTATGCTGTGGTAGCTGTGGTCTGTGGTTGTATCAGGAAGAGCGTTCAGCATAAAAAAAAATCTTTACGCATGTTTGCTGTGGTGACCTCTGAGGAAGGGAGCAGCCAAAAAAAATTAAGAAGATGTTCATTTTTATTTTTACACAGCAACTATTTAAAAATTAAACATTTCTATTTTTTTTAAATAACCTTTTTTAAATTTTACTTTTTTTGCTAAGTCTCTTTCCAAAACAAACAAAAAAAGTATTAAAACGTATTTGTATGCCCATCTGATATGTGCGTTGGAACTAAAAAACATATTTCTGTTTTAAATCTGCAACCACCTACTTCCAGTTCTCATGGTGGGATGGATTAACAAATTCATCTACTTTTTGTTCCCCATCAACCATTTAAATAAAATGATGTAATGAACCAAAAAAATACAAAAAAAAGGTTGTAAAATTAATTTTTAAAATAAAACAGCTGTGGAAGCTTTCTTATTAGTCTAACCTCCATAACATCAGTGTTCCTGATGTGAAGAGCATCTGTTCCTCCACAGTACAGATACTGCATCACCAGCTGGAGAGATATGGACAGTTACACAAACATTTTACAAACATATGTTTAGACAACAGTTCCAACCAGATGCTTCCATGCTGTTTATGTGCATTACCTGAAAGATGTGATATTTGACATTGCTGATTTCAATGCACGTGTTTTCACCACAAGGCCTGTTTGCCAGAAGAGATTTGAATCTTGAGGGTAAAAAAAAAAAAAGTCATTGTCATCACTTTTTAGCAACACACCAATACAAAATGTAATTTTCTGATAACGTATTAAAATAAGCATGTGCCTTCAGAAAGTTTTTTTTTTTTTTTTGTATTTTATTTTGATCTGATAGCACAAAAGACACACTATGAACTTTCTATGCAAGCCATTTGATTGTTGATGCTTGAAGTACCTGTTAGAAGCGGTGAAGAGCAGGACTTTGTGGGCGTAGAAAGGCTTACCCTCCACCAAAAAGGTCACATCAGACATCTCTTTATTGTTCAGGAATTGGGGGTCTGAATCATACGTGAAAAGCTCGATAAATTTTTTTTAATGCTTATTTGAAAATCACAAATATTCAACCATAATCCAAACTTTAACATTTGATCCTGCTACTTAGTTGAAGTTCTTCAACTTAGATTGTCTGTTCATGTCTGTGAACACTAGATGGCGTCATAAACACTTGCTCCCAATAAAATTAAGGGTTTAAAAGTAAGAAATGACTCAACAATATAAACTGAAAAACTATAGAAATAAAGCTTTAATGATTTTTTTTAAATTTTGTACTTTAAAACTATCATAATAAAGATCCAAGGTCTCACCCAGGCGTGACGACTGCTTCCTCTTTATCTCCGACAGTTTGGGGATGGGGTATGGACCGTAGCACTGCGTGAAGATGGCAGACAGCTGCTGACTGATCACTTCATTCTGACCACACACAAACAGAGTTACAAAGGAGGTGAGCCGTGCGCGATGCTGCACAGAGAGGTCAAACTTCAGCAACGTTCACTTTGTTCAATAAGCTTTTCCATTAAGCCTCGCAGTAATAGGTATGTCAGATGTTTGAAAGGAGATCGAAGAATATTACGCTTATTTCTTACAGCCACATTTCCTTAGAGACCACTGTAATGGAAAACAGAACGACAGCTCAATCAACTGAAGGAGTGCGAGAACAAAGAAAAGGAACACAGTGAAATACCTTCGTACTTTTTTCTCCCATCCAATTTTTCATGCATGTGCATGTGTGTTTGCAGGCAGTGGTTAGCTAGACTACAAGCCTCACATGTGCAATCAGGCTGCAAGCTCTCACTGAAGTGTGACAGGTACAAACATCTATTAACAGCTTCATAATCGGCCAGGAACAAACACAGTGTGCACATGTGCTGGTGTTGTTACATTCTGCAGACCATGCTCTTTGGGATCCATGTGAATTCCAGGATGCAAGTTTTGCAGAATCAGAAGATGAGCAGTGTTACTCATCTTCCCTGCTCATAATGTTATGGCTGATCCATGCAAATTTAATATAGACAGCCAAGCTAGACAGTAAGCTTTATTACTGAAAAATAATTCTAATAAAATTAGAGGCAACAAAAAATAATAGCAATGTATCAGACAGCTTGACCATTTTAAGTAATTGGTATGTGATCCAGTCGGCCTCAGCGAAGCTAGAAGATTGTCAAGGGTTTAAGAAACTGAGTAAATATGTGTGTGAGAAATGAAATATGTCTGAAGAAGTAAATATGTTTCATATGAAGTTCAAGTTCAAGTAGGTTTATTGTATCACATGTGGTACATGAGGTGGAACAAAATTGTGTACTTGGGGTCCCAGTTACACCCTAACAATAGCAAAAATATAAAGTGTAAAAAGAAACAGTATACAAGGATCTAAGATATACGAACACAAAACGGCACGCTAAAAGATCTAAAATATACACTAAGCATTAATAATGTAAAATAATACGGCACAACAACAGCAGCCCAAACATGAGATCATAAAGAGATCATTGAAGATCATAAAGCTGTATTTTCACAGTTGTATTTTGTACCAAGACAGCAGAAAAAGCTGGAACACAAAGGGATTTGAGGTGACATGCAGAGTGAAGTACCTTGCTGGCCCTGAGGACCTGGAACATCAGAGGCAGGCCATGCGTGATGAGCTCCTCTGTGTACTCTTCTTCATCAATGCAGCTGAACTCTTTCAGGAGACCCTGGATCAGAGGTCGGCGGTGCTGATGGAAACATGTACGCAGAGACTCCAGCCAAGTGTGCAAAGTCCACGGGACTCCTGGGAGATCGTTCCACACATATACACATAAAAATATAGCAAAAAAAGGTTGTACGCCATACACTGCAAATAAAATGCTTGAGGCGTTAACAAAAACCCACCCAGGCTCCGTATATCTATGGTGATGTCAACATGTCCATGCTCAGAGCTGTGGTACATGGCTTCTTTAAGGGCTTTAAGTTTGGCCTTTCCAGTACGGATCAAGTCAATCTGAGAAGAACTTCCGCCTTCCAGCTCCGAACCTTCTGCCAGAATCTCTTCCAAGGACAAAACATCCCCTTTGCCTTTCTCTGTATGGGATAGCAGCTTACGAAATACATTTCTATAGGTACACAAGCACAAAAATAGACAATAAGTTTTTAATTTATTGTTCTGCATAGAACAAATGAAATTAGTCTTTACTGAAGAGTTTGTCTAATCTTTAATATCAAAACTGATGCAAAGCAATAAAGAAAATGGATGCATCTGGAGGCTATACATGTCTGTTGCTGAGTTATAGTCATTACTGTGAGAGACCGCTGGCTGTCTGATGATAAGTGTTGTGTGGCTACAATCTTGTTTCCTAAAAGGCTGTAAAGGGCCAAGAAAAATTAGTAGCTGTCAGACAATGTTGCAGAAATGCATTCATTCAAAATGATTAATGTGTTGAAAACTGATGTTAAAAGCTCCCATCTTTGTTTATTTGTAAAACTACAGGCTGTAAAGACGGCCGGCAACATCTACAAAATATGGTTCAACACTAAATTGCAGAAAAAAACAAAACATTGTCATGTTAAATGGACATTCCATGAATTTTGAATGTTTTATGTTAAATATTTGACTACTCAAAGTCTTTCATATTTTAGACAGATAGGTCATTGTGGAGAGGCAGGGAGGCTTCAGCCAAGCTAACTGGTGTTCAGAATTAGATGAGGAGGAAAATGAACATTTTCAACCTTTAATAACTAGGTTTTCATCATGAGTGAAGAATTAAACATGTTTTAGATCACATTACTAATGCATCAGAAGACAGTTAGCAGCAGACAAAATATATATCATGTGCAAAGCACCATATGCAATGGTAGTTTAAAAAAGTATGAATTACATAAACAGATGCATAACTTATGTTTAAAAAACACACTAGAAAAGTTGGAATTATTTTTAATTTAATTTGTTTACAAACCACCATATATGTGTAGAGTTTTCTTTGTTTAAGGTTTAAATGATGGCAATAAAAAGCAATTGCATTGCAAAATTCAGTTGCATCACAGAAACATGTTTTAATGGGCAAATTTTAAATCATTTAAATCAAATCATTTAAAAATAAACAGCACCAAAGCTAAGCAAGCAAAAAATGCAACACATAGTTAAACATATATAATAAAATTTTGTGGTGAATGTGTTTATGTACTTTGTTATGAATAGTGACAAAGTCTGGAGTATTTGAAGGAAACCAAAAGGAAATGTAACAAAACCCGAAGAAACACAAAATGAGACATCCTGATGCATGTTTACTAATCCAGGTAGAAAAATCTAAGAAAATAAAGACAGGTCTTCTGGACAGATTCTTCTTTGTTGAAATGTTTTGTCTTTTATCCAAAAGAGGAGCTTCAATAAACTCAGTCTTATAAATAGCACCTTCTCATAGTGGATCAATCAGTTTGCTGGTGACAGCCAAAACCAGCTGTTCACATGCAAAAGGAGGACCATCAGCCTAACGACCAATCATTAGTGATCTGGTGGCCACTTGTTATTCGCAGAGGGCTGAGTGATAATAACAATAACAGCATTGTAAGAGGGGGACAGTTGAACACGGAGGCCTCCGCCCCTGTTTAAAGATGGGTGGTTTCTTTTCACAAAGATGGCTTCCTTCACTCCTCTCTCAAACCATCGTTCCTCTCTATCAAAGATGTGCACATCTTTATCCCTGAAAGAATGACTGCTGGCTTGCAGTGGGTAAGGAGTGATTATTATTATCATTTCATATTGGCTAGTGATTTTCTTTTTTCTAAAAGTTAACTTAGGCTACATTATGTTTCTTAGACTGTGGCTAGGATGCATGAGAGAAGCAGATGTTCTATTCACACAAGGAGAGCTGTTGGTCAGGCTACTTCTTGTTTGCCATTAATTCTGAAATAGTTATTGAATCAAGTGTTACTTATGTAGGTAAAACTAGATGTTAAACAACCCATTAAAATACACCAGAATATAGGAAATGGTATCTACTTTGTTCAAAATGTTCTGGAGGAGAGGACCCACAGACCCCCCCCCCCCCCCCCTCTCATCAGGGTGTCACTCCCACATAACAAATGGTTCTGATGACAATGGCTGTCATGCTATTCCAAGAGCCATTGTCAGCACTGGGGGCTAATCTCCCCTAAAAGTACATATTCTAGAATTGCACCCTGATGTAAGATTATACCGTAATTACATGATTTTAATAATAATAGGTTGTGATCTAAAGCAGGCTAGTCTGAGGCATGAAACTCCAGGGCTGAAAATGAGTCCCACTCCAGCCCTGCGTGCAGATGAGTGTAGACCGCACAGTCCTGGCCTGATGATGTTGCTCTCCTGTGCTGGTCCATCCTTTTGGCCAGTGGCTGTTTAGTTTCTTTGATGTAAGACTGATCACAGCCCTCCTGTCAATATTACTCTGTGCCAGGGGACTGGATCTTTGGGATGGATCAGTCTTTGCCGTAATGTTTTTGAGGTTTAAAAGCCACTGGGACGTTGTGTATAGAAAATAAATGTCTCAGTTTCTCTGAAACTCCCGTAACGTACAGAATGACCACTCTTCACAGACTGGGGAAGTCTTTTTAATAAAAGACGAAATGTTTTAACAAGAAGAATCTGTCCAGAGGACCTGACTTAACTTTGTTAGACTAAATGAGACACTTGTATGTTTGCTGACATTTAAGCTGGTTGTGCAAGTTTTAATGTCAACTTCTTACTAAAATATACTGAAACGGAATAACAGCAGGGGTTCAGTCATGAAGTAAGCAAAACACAAAACAATTCATTCAATGAGATATAAGTATTGTGTACATGCTCCCTTCAAACTATAATTGTGCAGTAATATAAAAACATTTGTAAAACAAAGTTTACCTTTAGGAACCTTGCTTTTTATTCCTCTTAATTCACTGTAAAATGTGTTGACTGTATAAAAAAAACATGTGTATGAAATCTACCTGTGTCCATGAGCTGCAGCCAGGCTGTAGGAGTTCATGTCTCCCTGTGGAGCAGTGGAAATCCCATTACGATACATGGTTCCCACCATTGGGTCGGCCCCTCGCTCCAGCAGCAAACTCACCAACTCAAAGTTACCTGCACATATAAAAACATGGTTAAGGTTAAAACCAGAAACAGAATGACAACTGCAAGGCACCAATTTCATCATTTTGTCTGCATTTATCTTTATTTCCCAGCCTTTGGAATGAACAACCCTCTGACACGCATGCTCATGCATTCGTCAGATGTTGATAGATGACCTGCTGTTATCAGCCTGACAGTCAATCTGGACAGGAGTCTGAGAGAAGAAGAATCCTGCTGTGTGTTTGTACCTGCAGCAGCAGCCAGCTGAAGTGGCGTCTCTGTGTAGTTCTCCATCCCGTCCTGCAGGGAACCCTCCACGTTGGCTTTGGCATCCAGCAGCAACTGCAGGTGGGAATCCAGATGGGCAAGATGGGAGAGAACAAGAAAGAGCCAGGTCAGTTTACCAGCGAGGCTCAATTAAAGTCTGGTTTAATTATGATTTATCGTGAGCAAATCAACAAATATCTGATTTTTCAACACTGCCTGAACTATTGCTGAATTTATTGAGTAAAGAAAAAATGACTTCCCAGTTTAGCTTCAATTAGTCCTATTGTTTGAAAGTTAGATATGATTTTTCAACTTCTCAAATACAGATTGCATATTTGCATCACATTGGCTGGAAAATATTTTTTCTTTATATGTGATCATGAAGCTCTATATTTGGAAATTACCTTTCATAACTGAGAAGGGCAATTTCCTGAAGCTAATATTGTTTAATAGGGTGACAAATGGCTTGCATTTAAATTAATATCGTTAACAACTATGAATGCAATTATTAATAATCACTGTCTAATGCTAGATTTTTCTCTGAATATAACCTTTGTATTCCAGTTTCTTTTATTTTATGCCCTCAGCGAGCCAAATACTTTACCACGAGGCTTAAACATTTTCCATTCCAGTATATTGATCCAGTATCGAGGGGCAAACTAAAATAGATAACCAACTTCAATACTAATTAGGCTGCTGTGTTTCCACTTTCTACTTTCTAAATGCAGTTTAATCCATTTTTTTTTATGTCAAACGTTACAAGAGGAACTGAAAAAAAATGTTTGTTTATGTAAAAAACAGTTGTAAGTGACACCAAAAACATTCTGGTAGTTTTAGAAAAGAAAGCAGTGGGAGGAATCTCTGAGATGATCAGATGGCAGAAATGACAGCGATGACCAACCATGAGCTGAAGCACAACAACAGGTCACGATGAGAGAGTCACAGGTGAGCACTGATGTCACTACCTGCACCACAGGCACATGTCCGTGCAACACGGCGAAAGTGAGGGGTGTCGACTGCCGCGTTTCAGGAAAGATTGAGGGATGCTTGTGAACTGTGTTTGGCACCTGGGAAGGAGGACACAGATGGGTGGGATGGACAGGTAGAGGGGAGAAGGATGAAGGAGAGAGATACCAAGCCATTAAAACTACTACATGGACAACGGGACACAAGACAAGCAGCTGCAGGGAGGACAGAGGGAGGAGGACAGGAAGCTCTACATGAGAGTGAATCACCAAGAACCCTGCGGCAGGAGAGGACATCCTGCCTCCCCCTTCATTCAACGTCTAATGAACAAAATGGATTGATGTGTTTTGTTAGGCCTTGTTTTAATAGTTTCACTCGGATCCCTTGTGTGTTTTTGTGAGGGGGCACTGACCCAACAACTCTAAGGTTCATCTCTCTGATAAGACAGATCAAATGAACACATGAATAAAACAATTTGGTAACAATTGATAATGGTTAAAAACAACAGTGCAATATTTTTACTTAAATGAAATGGAAAAACAATATAGAACATGCATTTTAGATGAAACACACCAGTAATGTAAAACAGTGATAAAGTGATTATAAAGTCCACTTGTCAGAAAATTCAAACAAAGAATAATCTTTTCTGTTAGTATTTTTTATGCTCCCAATTACTAAATCACAAAAGCTGTTTTTAGATGAGTAATAACGTTTTTTTTTTTACATAATTCATCTGAGTTATGTAAATATACAAAAATGTCAGCTCAAATGACGTTATTTCAAGTGGTCTGTTTTGACTTATCAGCACATTCATAAAACTAACATTTGACTACTAAAGTGCTGAACAATAAGTAAAATACAGAAAATAAACACAACGTAACTTAACGCAACGTAATATAACGCGACGCAGAGTAACGCGACGCAGAGTAACGCGACGCAGAGTAACGCGATGTCGCGTCAACAACAACAGTGTTAAGTTATGTTGTGTTACGTTGTGTTACGTTGTGTTACGTTGTGTTACGTTGTGT
>NC_056507.1:19567834-19568668 GCF_014905685.2 Nematolebias whitei | reverse complement strand
GTTACGTTGTGTTACGTTGTGTTACGTTGTGTTACGTTGTGTTACGTGTGTTACGTGTGTTACGTGTGTTACGTGTGTTACGTTGTGTTACGTTGTGTTCCGTTCCGTTGTGTTCAGTTCCGTTGTGTTCAGTTCCGTTGTGTTCAGTTCTGTTGTGTTCAGTTCCGTTGTGTTACTTTTCGTTGTGTTACGTTGTGTTACGTTGTGTTACGTTGTGTTACGTTGTGTTGTTACGTTGTGTTGTTACGTTGTGTTGTGTTACGTTGTGTTGTGTTAAGTTGTGTTGTGCTAAGTTGTATTGTGTTAAGTTACTTTGTGTTACGTTGTGTTCCGATCCGTTGTGTTCCGATCCATTGTGTTCCGATCCGTTGTGTTCCGATCCGTTGTGTTCCATTCTGTTGTGTTCCGTTCCGTTGTGTTCCATTCCATTGTGTTCCATTGTGTTCCATTGTATTACTTTGTGTTACGTTGTGTTGTGTTACATTGTGTTGTGTTACGTTGTGTTGTGATACGTTGTGTTGTGTTACGCTGTGTTGTGTTAAGTTGTGTTACGTTGTGTTACGTTGTGTTACGTTGTGTTACGTTGTGTTGTGTTACGTTGTGTTGTATTATGTTGTGTTGTATTACGTTGTGTTGTGTTACGTTGTGTTACGTTGTGTTACGTTGTGTTACGTTGTGTTACGTTGTGTTACGTTTTGTTACGTTGTGTTACATGGTGTTTAATTGTGATACATTGTGTTGTGTTACGTTGTGTTACGTTGTGTTGTGTTACGTTGTGTTGAGTTTTATTGTGTTGTGTTACGTTGTGTTGTGTTACGTTGTGTTGTGTTACGT
>NC_056507.1:19567362-19567734 GCF_014905685.2 Nematolebias whitei | reverse complement strand
ACGTTGTGTTGTGTTATGATGTGTTGTGTTACGTCCCATTGTGTTACTTCCCGTTGTGTTAGTCCCGTTGTGTTACGTCCTGTTGTGTTACGTCCCTTTGTGTTACGTCCCTTTGTGTTACGTCCCTTTGTGTTACGTCCCTTTGTGATCTGTCCCTTTGTGTTACGTCCCGTTGTGTTACGTCCTGTGTTGTTACGTCCCGTTGTGTTCCGATCCGTTGTGTTACGTTCAGTTGTGTGACGCTCAGTTGTGTGACGTTCAGTTGTGTGACGTTCAGTTGTGTTACGTTATTACGTTCAGTTGTGTTACGTTCAGTTGTGTTAAAGTTGTGTTACGATACGTTGTGTTACGATACGTTGTGTTACGATACGT
>NC_056507.1:19534678-19547362 GCF_014905685.2 Nematolebias whitei | reverse complement strand
ATATTAGCGTTAAATTTCAATATCAGACATCGGCCATTCCATTAAAATAACTTGCTAATACAAAAGGCGCTGTCTGTGCCTGCAGCGGCAGCACAAATTGATGACGTTACGTGCGCCTACCCGATCTCACAGTGGAGAGAAAAATTGAAAATGTCGGCGGTGTGGAAGTTTTATTTTTCGTTGGTGAGGATGTCAGATTCCGAAGATATATGGACTACATTGAGCCTCGCTACATTGTCCCCCGTCTGAGATATTTTTCCGACATAACACTACCCGAGTTACAAGCCGTCATTTCCGACATCATTGAGAAGCTAATAGCCGATAGCACAGCTTGTTGGGTGAGTTTTACCACAAACATTTGGACGTTGTGTTAGCCCCGTTAGCATGATTAGTCTTGTGGCACAATGGATAGACAAAAACTTTGATCTTATAAAGGCTGTCCTTCATGCACATGAGCGCAGAGGATCCCAGACTGCAGCTAAGAACCTGGAACAAGCCTCCACAAGTGAGACAGCATCGCAGGTGACTAATGCTAATAAACATTTAACACTTTTCATTTAATATAAGTCAAAGTGCTATGCATATCATATGGCTGTTACTTAGTTCTTACAGCTGTTGCACAATTTTTGTAGCAAATAAGCCTAAATAAGAGGCTATGTTCTGACAAAGGAAAGTATATAAAATATCAGTATTGGCATTGGTTAGCAGCCGAATAAGTTTTAACATATCGGCCTATCGGATATTGGCCAAAAATCCAATATCGTGCATTCCTAATATATATACATATATATTTCCATTTTGACAAATTTTTATGGAAGTTGATTATAGCCATCTTTAGTGGTTTGAGAAGGGGGTGGGTGGAAATAGGTAGTAATGGCACAGATTTAGAAACTTTGAGAGAATTAGCTTTGAACACATTTTTGTAGGAGTATTACAAAAAGGCAGTACAAAAATAAATGAGCGCAGAAAGACCCACACTGCAAACAGTGTTGTCAGAGAGGCTGCAGCAGAACAATGGGTTTGATTAGCTGTCGATGATTCATGGAGTATGGGCCAACAATGCAACCACAATAGAGTTAAATGTATTTATTTAAATGGTAAAATGGGGAAAAATAAAATATTGACATTCTAACAGCATATATTTACCATTAGCCACACTGCCCTTTATATAATTACAAATGTCTAAATTGGTTGCTTATCCTCCACAATGTTCAGGCACATTATCTCAAAGCTGATACGAGAAACTTTTGCCAGATATTTTTTCTTCTACCTGTCCTAATCTGATAAGTTCAGTTCATGTTAGAATATAACATGCTGCATCACTTGACCTTTAATATAAATGCGAACACCGAGTGTCTGTGCTTCCATTCCCTAATTATAATCTGAGACTTTTGACAAGAACCAGATTTAGGGATTTGAACCAGATCACAGACAACAGGAAGGTTTAAAATATTTATTGATAAACTGCTTCTGGTGGAGGTCTGAGTCCTTGGGCCAGCACGATCTGAAGAGACAGAAAGGCGAGGGTCATGCACGGGTGATCAGAAATCCGAAACCAAACTTGAATCGTGATCCGGTAGACGTGGTCGTTGTAGAGAAGAAGGCAGAGGTTGTTACCATGAGCAGAGTAGATAATCCAAAGCAAGCAGGGGACGAGCAAGATGGGTAATCTAGTGATGGTAGTATGAAACAAAAGCTTCAAAACATGCTTCGAACCCTGCAGTAAAATTACATCAGAGCACTGCTCCGGAGCCTGTTTTGGTGCGGAAAAAGTCACGTGACACGTTACGTCTGAAACACAAACTGTTTCGTTGTCGGAATTAATCGTTTGACTGGTCCAATCAGCTGATTCCCTGGCACCGCCTCGTCTCGATTCTGACAGGTGACAGGTTGAGACAGTTTTGAATTGAGAGCTCAACACTATGAAACAGCTCTAAAATGTTTGCAATGTGTTGGAGAGTAGGTGTGTTTTTTTTGCTGTTAGTTGAAATTGAGTAGTTATGGAGGCAGCCAGGAAAAGAGGTTGTTCTAACGTGGGAACACTTCATTCTGCTCATGATAAGGTGGTTGTGGCATTTAAATGTCAAAAAAGTTATAGTAATGTTCAGCAGTGAAGATATTATCTAACCCATTTAACCAATGTATTTAATAATTAATAATTTCCTTTTACTTAGCATTTTGACACTTTTGGCTCTTAACTAACATTTAGCTTATTTTAGCTTATAGCCAGTGTTCTGCTGCTTTTAGCTTTATCAACTCAGTTTCATCTTATATTTCAGCAAAGTCATTCTGCACTCAGCATTCACACAGAATCAAAAATCATAATCACAGAAAATGTGATTTCTCTAGCCTTGTTTTGAAGTAGTGCTATAGAAATAAAAACTGGAATAAAATGATTTCAACAGATATAATTTAAAATGATGACAACAGAAATGAACTAAATTAAATAGAATAGGACTCAATTTAAAAACTCCTCTAAATTCAATTGAATTTTATTGAAGGTGAACTGAAATGAACTGAAAAATTTAATATTTTGACTGAACTATACTGAATTTTATTCAATTAACTGTGTGATAAGTGCAAGTTTTTAAGAAGTATTTACCATCAGTTGTTTTATTTGTTTGCTTTTTCCAGACAAAGATAATAACTAGTGTGAGGTAAAGGTGTGAGTGTCAAACCTTAGTGGCTCTGCCGTGGGTTTGCTTGTCTCGCATGTGTTTTTGTCTCACCTCTCTGTTTGTAATGTAACCTTGGAGGGTTCCACGTTTGGGTTCTCCCACTCCATATGAGGGCAGTGCATGAAGTAACACAGTGTGTAGATCGCTTCAGGTGCCCAGTGAATCGCACAGCTCTTTGGATGGATCGGCGTCCCGTTGCTCTGATTCTTCAGATACAAAGGCTGAAGGTGGTGCATGGCTCTGGACACTAGATCACCTGCACAAACACATCCACAAACAAAAAGATAAGCACAATGGAAACCGGCTGCTGAGAAACGAATTCACTGTCACGTTCAGCAGACAAGGCTGAAAATACAATATTGTGCACATGTTCTTTAAAAATACATAAAGGAATTTCATATTTCTCCTCTGTTACGGGAAACTGATAGAGACTACGTGTTGCAGCATGGAAGAACTATTTTCTGAGCCGTTCACAGGAGCAGAGCAGGAAGAGCTTGGCCAGGACTGCACCAGGTGAAAAGAATAATTATTATTATGGGTATTTTTTATTTTTAAGTCTTACTTCTTTAAAATCAAAGCTTTGATCTACAATTAAACAGTTTAAACTGAGTTTTAAAACAACTCTTTCTTTCAGAACAGAACAGTTTTGCTGCTGCAGGGTCAGATATCATATTGCAGCATGTTCAGTTTCTCAGAAGTTCAGTCATGAATGTCAGGTTTTTTTTTTTACAGAGCCTTTTCCTTTCATGGAAATATGATGATTGTGGCAACTCCGATATTGAATTCTATTGAAAATAAAATACAATAAAATCTTTGTGTTATTAAAGTGAACTCAGACTTCAATATCACTGAGTTCTGTCACTTCTGCCTCTTCACCACTTCTCTTTTTTGCCTCAACTCACAGCACTACAAGTAAATGTAATACCAGTCTGACGCATAGAAGATATAAAAACCTTGTGGCACATAGCTCTGGTCATTTTTGATACGAGGCACAAAAGTAATAGAGCCTGACACCAAGTGGTCCCCTGTTGTAAATTAGATTTACTGTTTGTGTGCCTGTGTGATCCAAAGCATGGAATAGACATTTTTAAAGACAAAGGGGTTTGTTTAGCATCAAAATTGCTACCTTTATTGCATGCCAAAATTCCATTTAGCCTCCGCAACGTGAAAGGCAAGTGTGAAAAGAAGAGCTGAATGAGGGAATAGCATTCACGCAACAAAGTCAATCTCTCTGCCGTCCTTTGGGAGGAGTGTCACTGTGCTGATAGAGGAATGTGATTGATATCATCTTGATGCAATGAGCAAAAGATATCAGAACAAAAACAATCATCTTCAGTGTCAAATCTAAGTTTCTCTTTGTGTGTTGCTGCAGCTTTTTCTTCTCTAAGTTTTGAACATAGATTAGCTTGGTTTTTTTTTATCCAAAAGAGGAAGAATATAGAAAATATTCCAGTTAATCACATTAATGCACCAATAACTTTTAACGCCATCAAAATTGTATTAATGCCTCATCCTGGGTGATTTTTCTTAAGATAATGAGGAGGAAAGAATGACAAATTATCAAGCAAACCAAGTACTTTTTATGTCACATCAAACTGAAAACTAAGTTGTAAGGTACCGTATTTTTTGTCCTATAAGTCGTGTTTTTTTTGTTGCATAATTTGCATCCCTTGCGACTTATAGGCCGAAGTGACATATTTATGGATTTTTTTCCCATCTTCATAAACCAATTTTTGGCTGAGATATGACCATTTTCATTCATTCTGACTGAAAAAAATGAACACTACCATTTTCAGCCGCTAGATGGCAACAGAGTAGTAAGGCATGCCGTTGTATCATGTAATAGGTAAAAGTGGCTATAATGACAAATTCAAAAAAGTTAAGACAAAAACAACTGGACTTTATTTATTAAACTTTATACTTTAATGTTTTTGTCTTTTTAGAATTTAGCATGTCCTGGATGACTGATAATCTTTAACAGCTATTAATGACACAATCAGCTTGCCATAGAATGTCACTTCTGTTCTGTTTGGAGCAACTGTCAAACCAGTTTCATTTTGCTGCACTGCCCTGGCAAAATGCAGCTAATTTGACCATTAAAGTGCATTTATTAAGTAAAAGCTCAACTGAGACACACCTTTGCTTTAATTTTGAGCAAACAAATAATTGTTTTAGGTGCTTTTCTTGTTAAATTTCGAAGAAATGAAGAGCGGCTCGTCCTTCTGCACGTGCCCGCTTCTATGAATCATGTTTTGAAATGCAGCTGATTTGATCGTCTAAGCGCATTTATTAAGCAAAAGTTAGACTGAGACACACCTTTACTATAAATTAGAGCAAACAATTGTTTTTAGGTGGTTATCTTCTTAAATTTGCACAGCGACTCATCCCGTGGACACACTTACATCCACATCTAAAAAGATCCTGGAACTCCTGGTGCCACTTGCCTTCAGCTTGTGTCTATTCTGTTACTCACCTGCCTGCCAACCTGCCTTCAAGTTGCCTGCATTCAATCCACTAAAGTATATGTTCACCCACCAGCCTCATCACCACCATCTCTGTTGCCATACTTACCTGGAATCCTCCAACCTCCTCACTGCACTGCTGGACCACAAGGAACCTGTAAGATAAATAAGTACAAGTCTACCAACAATGCCTTCTAAATACCATACTTACTTGGCTCTATCCTTTGCAGATCATCCCACTATATCTTGATTAACCATCATTGTAAATAAATAGCATTTTTCCTAGTTGTCTGAGTCAGTTGCGCTCAGTTCCTCTGCTCTTGGTGTTTATTACTTTAGTTATGATAAAAATGTCTATAACTGTTTTCATCATAAGATGCTTTTCAATTAAAGCTTGGTGTTAAAGACAATATGCATTCCTTTAAGGAATGCTAGGTCTTTAACTTTTTTTAAAGTGTTACTATTCTCTTCGGATAGGAAAAATAAAAATGTGTAAGCACCTAATGGCACAACTTTGACTTATGAAAGGTTTTTAAAGAGGTGGGTACTTTGAGGTCAGTAACCGTTAATGGAGCACCCACATAACAACAGAAAAGGCTCATTACTCCAGAGAGGGTGAATAATGTTAAGTGCTTAATAGGAAGAGACAACATTTATCTGTTGAAAATGTAGAAATTGACCAATATGTGATGGAGCAACTGTAGTCATCCATCATTTTTACTTACTTTTTCCTTTTTGTGTCAAAGGGGTCACTGGTGTCCACGTCCAGCAGTCACTGTGTGAGAGGCGGGAGACACCCTGGACAGGTCACAAGTCCAACACAGGACCACATAGAGCCTAACAACCATTCACACTCTCACTCCCACCTAGGAACAATTTAGAGTTACCAATTAGCCTAACATGCATGTTTTTGGTCTGTGGGAGGAAACCAGACTACTTGGAGAAAACCCACACATATACGAAGAGAACAGGCAAACTCCACCCAGAAAGATCCTGGTCAAGATTCGACATAGCAACCTTATGCTGAAAGGTGGCAGCTCTACCAACCGCACCACCGTGCTGCCATGACCACAATCAAGGTTCTCTCTTTTTTTTTTTTTTTTCAAATATGTATGTCGAATGGGTTGTTGCTGATCTGTGCAGCTGCTGATGTAATTGCAAATTGACTGGTTCACATGATGCCATGTGGCTGTGATGTTTAATACTTGCCTGTGGTCATCTTGACTCACCAAGTTGCAAAGCTGTTCTGTTAGTTTTGGTCATTTGAACACAACTTTTACACATCAACTACCAATTTAAAACAGATGTTACTTTTTATTAAACATAACAATCAACACTGCACAAACATAATGATCATGTGATAAATCTATTTTTGTTAGAGGTTTATTGGGGTTATACCTGAACAGCAACCCTAAAGTTGTTTATATAAATTTAGTGCAAGAAAACGTAAATGTAAGTGTCTGCAACCCTGGGACTACTCACCTATTACCTAAAAACTCTCAAAAAACTTTAATAAACAGGAGTATCACTTCCTCCTTGAAACACCACCTTATCATGGTGGAGGAGTTTGTGCACCTGAATGATCCTAGGAGATATGCTATTGGGGGCAATTGTAATTGCCCCTGGAAGGGTCTCCCAAGGCATATTGGTCTTTGGTGAGAGGCCAGACAAAGAGTGATTCCAGAGACTCTTACGGACAGAAAACTACAAAGAGCTCAGTGATACTTGCCTGGACGTGGGTTACCGGTACCCCACCGTGGAGCCAGGCCTGGGGGAGGGGCTTGTCGGCAAGTGCCTAGTGACCATGTCTCTACCCATGGGGTCTGGTCGGGCTCAGCCCGAACAAGCAAAATGGGTTTGCCCTCCTTTGCCCACCACTGGCAGGAGGGGTCATACAAGTAGAGTGCATGACACCATGGGCAGTAGCCAAAGGCGAGGGCCTTGGAGCTCTGACCATGTCTGCAAACCTGGGAATACTCACCTATTACCTAAAAATTCTCAAAAAACTTTAATAAACAGGAGTATCACTTCCTCCTTGAAACGCCACCTTATCGCGGTGGAGGAGTCTGTGCACCTGAATGATCCTAGGAGATATGCTTTTGCTATAAAGCTGGCTCTTGGGACATGAAATGTGTAGTGAGGGTTTGCTGGGAACGCCTGGCAGAAGAAACTCACAGAAAGATCTTCAACTCACACCTCCGGGAGAGCTTTAACTGCATCCCAGCTTAGGCAGGGGACATTGAGTCAGAGAGGGTCATGCTCCGCACCTCAATTGTTGAACTGTCTGTCTTGAGCTGTGGCTGCAAGGTTGTCGGTACTTCTTGCGGTGACCATCCTAGAAGTCAGTGGTGGACATCCCAGGTTAGGAGGCTGTCAAGCTGAAGAAGGAGTCCTATCAGGCTTTGTTAGCTGGTGGGACTCTGGAGGCAACAACGGAGTACTGGAAGGCCAAGCGGGCCACAACCTTGGCTGTTGCTGAGGCATAAGTTTGGATGTGGGAGGAGTTTGGTGAGGCCTTGAATACTTTGGATTTGCTCCGAGGAGATTCTGGCAAATCATATATAGGAATCTGTATTTTGTTCAGTTATTTCTTTAAATCATTGTGTTTCCTGCACTCCTCAGTGTTCTCTTCCTTGTTGTCAACTCCTGTCTCACCTGTTTCAAATCTTAATCACCTCAGGTGTTTGCCATTCTGTCTCATTAGTCTCCCTTCAAATTCAATGTCTGTGTGTTTCCTCCTTTGTCCGTGCATTGTGCTTCCCAGCTTGTCATATTTCGTTCATCTGTCATTCCATTCACCCAAGTAAGTCTTTGCTGCCCTCTCAATTGTTGTTTTTGTCAAATAAATAGAAACTCTTTATACTTTGTATTTACCTTGGAGTCTCCTGTGTCTGTCTGCACGTGGGGTTCAACTCAAAAACAACAGATCATGTTACCATTAGGTGGCTGAGGAGGGAAAAGCAGAACATTACTAACACTGTTTTCCGTGAAGGTGGGATGCTGTTAACCTCAACCAGTGATATGACTCTGTCTCTCTGTTGGCCTGGGAATGCTTTGAAGTCCTCCCAGAAGAGCTGGAAGAGGTAGCTATGGAAAGAGATGCCTCCCTGCTCAAGCTGCTGCTCCCAGGACTCAACTTCAGAACACGTGCAGGTGGATGGACAGACAGACGGACGGACGGACGGACGGACGGACGGATGGATTGAATGATTGATGGAAGGATGGAGGAGCATCATGTGAAACTGAATATTATACTAATTTATTCCATAATAGCATATTTGTACTATTAGTGCTTAGCATATTTTAGTTAACATTTTTCTTAGTTCATATCTTAGATCTTATTACTGTTTTTCTTTTACATTTTATACTTTTGTTGGATGTAACTGGGACCCTGTGTACACAATTTTGTTCCACCCCATGTACCACATGTGGTGTGAATGACAAATAAAGAGACTCTGACTCTGATATTACTTCCATATATGTGGCTGATTTCATTTATTTATTTTTACATTGAGGATACAAAAAGACTGAAAATTAACACTGACCCCAGGATAGTTTTTGTTAACATGTTTTTTTGGCAACACTGGACACTCTCTGTGTACATTTTTTTTTCTCTTTTTGACTTTGTCATTGTGTAAGGATGCATATCAGATGTTTAAGAACCTGCTCATATACAAAGTAGTTTGTATAGTTTTATTGTTTTGTAAATAGAATAAAGACAGTTAATGTTTAATTTTCTTTTCTTTTTATGACAGTACATTTACCTTAAGCGGCCCCACTCTCTTCACTCCCCCACCCTCAATAATGAGGGGGAAATTCCACCCGAGTTATAACTTTAAATTCTAATTGTTTTTCTAATAAACCAATGCTTTATACAAGGATTATTAGGAAAAAGACTGATTGTTACCACCATTCTGTCCTTTGAAAATTCAGTTTATGGTTCTACTTTTTCAGGGGTCTGTGCAATAAAAAAAAATAAAAAAAATATATATATATACGTATATATATATATATATATATATATATATAAAATTGTAAGGCTGTTTTAACCAACACAAAATAAAATAAAATAAATAGGAACAGTTACTTATAAAAACAACTGTCAATTCCATGAAAGCAAAGCAAAAAAGAAAAAAACAACACTGAAGAGATCAGCTTGAAATAAGTTTAACTAAATAATACAAAGGGCTTTAAATATATTAAATATATAGTTTTTTTAAACATGCACAGTTCTGGTGTATTTTCATGTATGTAATCATGATATAATCCATTTAACGATGCTTCATTTTGCCAAAATTCAGTAACACAGTGAGTTACAAAAAACTGCAGAACATATCTGATGGAGAAGAGCCTGACTGAGTGATTATGACACACTTAGACTATTTGCAGGACAATCATTTCAAATATGCTAATATGGCATTTTAGAACAAGAGAAGAAGAGAAATTACTCAGGCTGAATTAGTGACAAACCTCTGAATCCCAGTGCAGATGATTGTCCCTGGACAGTTTGCAAATTCCAGTTTTACATTTTATATTAATATTAGAGAATAAAACTCAGCAGTTGTTTGAAGTGAAATATACATATATTTAATTTAGGGTGGCACAGTAACACAGTTGGTAGAGTTGCCGCCTCTTAGCAAGCAGATCACAGGTTCAAATCCCGGTGGGTGGAGTTTGTTCCCTCAGTGCATGCATGGGTTTTCTCAAGATACTCCAGTTTCCTCCCACATATCAAAAACCTATATTTTAGGCTGACTGGTTTAAATCAGCCTAAATTGTCCCTAGGTGTGAGTGAGAGAGTAAAATGGTTGTTGTCTCGTTTGTCTCTATGTGTCCATGTGGTGGACTTGCAACCTGTCCAGGGTGGACCCCACCTTTTGCACAGAGACAACTGAATAAGGGCACCAGTGATCCCTGTCACCCAAAAATGAAGAAGCAGGTAAAAGATAATGGATGGATATATTTATTTTATTCAGTTTTAATTCATTCCTGAACTCCACTCGCGACTGGGTAACGTTACAACTGAACTAAGTGATGCTAACATCTCTGTTGTCTCAAAGTCTTTGGAGCGTCAACACAACAAACTGGATCCCTGCTTGGCCTCATCAATAAACAGGTCTGGCAATTTGCTGCATTGCTTCAGTTCTTAGAAAACATACAGTTTAGAGTTTTCTTGTTAATTGTGAAGATAAATGTTTACATTAGATATTAAACTCTCAACAATGACAGAAACCATTTCTCCATTTTCTGAATGTTTTTCTCATTCTTTTTCTGGGTGACAGTCTATACTTTGCTCATGAGTTTGATTTGTTACCATCCTGTCAGGAGATGCTGTAGTGCTTTCTGGAATATCATGTAGAGCTGTATGCAAAGACTAACAAATAGATTCTACACTTTTATCAAATTCTAGGATCATTTCTGAGGTTTGCACTGTGGGTCTGTTCAGGCATTATCAATGTTTGTCACAATCTTTACTCCCAAAATAAGATTTAAACAGTCGCCACAGTGCCAAGTCAAACCTGGAAGTTTTTTGTTTAGTATTTCTGGAGTGTGACTTTATTAAACACAGTCAGCACTTTTAATTTTCTGAATGATGCAAAAACATATTACCATAATACAAATGTGTCTCGTAAAGCTCTTGTAAATGACTTGGTACTGTATAAACACATTCAGGAAGCATTGTGACACACATTGTTCTCTAAATAATGAGTACACAGTGAGACGATGGATATTCAATTAACTTTTGGAGGACTTGTCAAATTTATAAGCCAAACTCATTCATTTTAATGAATCCCTGTGGTTCATTAGAATGGCTGTCACTGACAATGCACCTCCCAGTGATTCGCGTTCAGTTAAATGGACTGGGATTAGACCACAGTGGTTCACAGATAGAGATGATTTGAGCTTTTTTAATAATTATTTTATCACTTGTTCACTAATGCCATCCAAATGAAAACCTTAAATTTAAATTTTGATGAAGGATATATGTCAGCAGTCATATTGTAGTGAACTAGACCTCCTACATCAATCTGTCTCTGAAGACCTTCAGGGGACAGGAACTGTTATTTCATTGATTTGAATCCAGAACACAAATTATCTCATCAAGAGACTATTTAATTGTATCCTGAATTAATCAATTGAAAGAACACTCTTCTTTTTTTATATTATCATTACTATTTTACAATATCTTGATAATCAAAAGTGTGTTCAGTTCATACCATTTCTAATGTTGAAGTAAACTACTCATTTAAATCAACTGTGAAACAGTATTAATGATTTTTAAACCTCATTAGACTTAGATCATACATGTTAAATGTCTATTTACAAAGTAATTGTGCATTTTACACTTCTGTCTGAATGAGGAGTGGAGTTGTAATGTCTGTCAAAAGTCAGAGAACAAGTTATGAGAACGAAGTGCCTTGTTTTAAAACTCTCAGACAGTAAATAAGAACTGGCGCCTGCAAGTCTCTCACTTCTTCAAAATATTTTCCTGTCTGTTACTAACCGTTCTTAAAAACATGTCTGCTGTCTGTGACTTCTAATAACCCTCTGACATCACTAAAACTCCACCCCTGCTGGTTGTGTTAACCAATCAGGAAGTACCAAGTAACAGGAAGTGGATACCCTTTAAAAGTCAACACTTACTGGAACTTTAAAGTTCTTACTGGGACTGCAGTCTTGCTTGGAGTCTTACAGCTGAACTAAATAGCTGATGGATATTGGACCATGAGCCAAGGGTCCGTCCATTTCAGTGGAGTCACAGCACGCCTCGCTGTGATCTCACCCCGAGCATTAAATGCTCTCAACTTCTAAGGAAGCTTATTCTGTTGAGTGGAGTACCTTGACACTACTTCTGATGATTCTCAGCCACTCTGACCGGAGACGCTGAAAGGTAGCGTGGAAATGGACCTCTGTTCCGGAGCTGATTTATCTTCTGCCCAGGTAACGAGTCATCACGAGTCGTCACGCACCGAGTGTACCGGGGCTGAGCTGGGGTCGGATGAAAGTTGCCATTCCTGGTCAACATACTTCCATCCATCCATCTAAATCTCTCCTCTTTAAAACCTCTAAATCTATCCTCTTGAAACCTCTTTGCTAGTAAATCAAGCTAAATGCCTTCAGAGATGAATTATTCTCCATCAGTAATCCTCTGTTGTCTTGTTATTTGAACTTGCTAAAAGTTTATTAATCAGAAATAGATCAGCAAATCAAGTGTACATGTTTGATGTAAAATTTTGATTCTGTTAAATAAATGACCGCATTTATTCTGATGGGTCAAAGATAAATGACGTCTCATGTCACTAATTATACACTCCACTCTCAAGTTATCTTGGTCACATGGCCGAAATTTAACTAAAAAAAGAAAGAATCCGTTGTTAATTAAATATTTAATATTCTTTGTGCTTGAAATAGCCTTAAGAATAATTAATTAATAGGATGTCCACAGCAACAGCTGTCCTGACATACTACAGTCGCTCATACAGCATATCTCACCATTGTCCTCATACATGTCCTGTACCAGTCTAACATACTTTTCTGCCACT
>NC_056507.1:19506946-19534278 GCF_014905685.2 Nematolebias whitei | reverse complement strand
ATAGGGGATTTGGAAAAGAAGGAAAGAAATTAAATCGGGTGAAAGGAATCATAAACATCTATTTTACAACTTACTGAGTTCAGATATGCTCCCCACCCTTGTGGCCAGTAAGCACTGTTCTATGGCACGCAGCTCGGACTGACTGTAGGGGTTTCCCTCCCTGCTCTTCCCCGCTCTCTGCTGCTGCTGGTCCCTGTGAAGAGTCAGACCCTCAGGTAGGCTGAGCACACCTGAGGAAAAGTGGAAAAAAAACATTTAAAAAGAGTTCAGCATTTCATCAGTGTCATGGCAGAGTGAGCAGTTAGTGAGAGTTTAAATATGTTCTCAGATTCAGTCAGCATATGAAATAATACTATACCTGATAATGTTTTAATAAATGTCTTAAAACAGACAGCTGATTATACCAATTCATACATTTATAGCAATAATGTGAAAGCCCTCTGAGTTTCACCAAATGAGACGTAGAGCAATTATCCACACCAAGTGTGAGAATGTGGCTGAGAGAGGAACGGAGGTGATACAGTGCAGTAATTATGATGCCTACTTATAACTGTCAGACTGTCCCAAAAGTAAAAATGTGTAATAGTTCATGCACACTTCCACAGTGACGAACTGCGACTATCAGAGTTTCTTATGGATTGTTTGCAATGAATATGTATCATCTGAGCATCCAGGAACCACAGAGCCATTTGTTTCATTTTTTGCTGCAGCAATAAAAACATCAGTAGCTAAAGCATCTTTTTTCTACAGTCTCAAACAACAACCTAATCATCAATGCCTACACAACACTACACACAACCAACAAGGACAAACCTTTATAGCACATAACCCAAAACAGTCCACCATTTCTGTGTCACAACTACCCAGCATGCACTGCGGATCAACAGGTCTCTTGTATTCATGTACATGTAATTTAAATATTTCACACTAAAATTCAACTGTAACCCACAAAACTTACTGTTTCTGTAAAATTACATTATGTAATGAAAACAAAATATAACAGTAATGATGAAAATTATCAACATAAACCTACAATAAATATTTAACTTTTATTTTTAGAGCAACTATAATTTCAGTGTGGATTTTTGAGTTTACAAGTTGCAATGGATTGCTTCACAAATTTTCACATGGTCAATAAAAGGCATTCCAGAAGGCTCAGAACACTGTTTTGGCACTGCTCTACACCAACATTGTGACTGGTTAATTTTCCTGTCAGGTACTAAACAAACTCATTCTGCCGAAATATTTATTTATTTAATTATTCATTTGCAACAAATTCATTAAAAAGAAATAAAAAAAACATTGAATGAAAAGGGGGCAGCACGGTGGCGCAACTGGTAGAGCTGCTTCCTCTCAGCGAGCAGGTCCTTGGTTCAAACCCCGGTCCAGGGGCCTTTCTGGGTGGAGTTTGCATGTTCTCTCCGTGCATGTGTGGGTTTTCTCCGGGTACTCCGGTTTCCTCCCACAGACGAAAAACATGCATGTTAGGCTGACTGGTAACTCCAAATTGTCCCTAGGTGTGAGTGGGAGAGTGAATGGTTGTTTGTCTCGTTTGTCTCTATGTGGCCCTGTGATGGACTTGAGACCCGTCCAGGGTGTACCCCGCCCCCCGCACAGTGATTGCTGGACATGGGCACCAGCGACCCCCGTGACCCAAAAATGGAATAAGTGGGTAAAGATAATGGATGGATGGATGGATGAAAAGGGTGCAGAAAGAAGAAGAAAATCTTATATCTGCCCCTTATTTAAAACAAATATAAAATTATTTATATTACTAAATATTTTGCTTGTTTTATTCAAATTTAATGATAACTTATTAAGTTGGAACCAAGTTTGTATTTTTACGAACTCTACTCTACCAGTATCATCTCTAACATCCGTTCAATATCTTAAGCCAAACAAAATAATGTGCTATCACCTGCAAATAAAACACACTTCAAAAAACCTGAGCCATCAACCAGATCATTTGCATACAAAACAAAAAGCTTTGGTCCCAACAAGGAACCCGAGGAACTCCACATCCATTAAAATAAAATTCAGATCTTACATCATTTACCTGTACAAACTGTCTCCTAGGCAGCACGGTGGCGCAACTGGTAGAGCTGCTGCCTCTCAGCGAGCAGGTCCCTGGTTCAAACCCCGGTCCAGGGGCTTTTCTGGGTGGAGTTTGCATGTTCTCTCCGTGCATGCGTGGGTTTTCTCCGGGTACTCCGGTTTCCTCCCACAGTCCAAAAACATGCATGTTAGGCTGATTGGTAACTCTAAATTGTCCCTAGGTGTGAGTGAGAGAGTGAATGGTTGTTTGTCTCGTTTGTCTCTATGTGGCCCTGTGATGGACTTGCGACCCGTCCAGGGTGTACCCCGCCCCTCGCATAGTGATTGCTGGACATGGGCACCGGCGACCCCCGTGACACAAAATGGAATAAGCGGGTAAAGAAAATGGATGGATGGATGGAACTGTCTCCTATTATTCAAATAACTGGATACCCACTGTAGTGCTAATCCTCTAATGCCATATTTATTCAGTTTTTTAAGGAGAATTGTGTGGTCAATAGTGTTGAAGGCCTTTTTTAAATCAACAAAAACGCTAACACAATACTGTTTTTGGTCAACAGCAGTTGTTTTTTCTAGTGGTTCCATTAGATTCCATGAGATTCCATGAGATTTGATTGAGCTTTGTCTTCTCTGCAGTCAGCGAAGTCCTAACCAGTAAGAAATTCCTTTCAGACAACAACTTAAAACAAACTGAATAGATGACTGTATTTTCATGACTTCAAAGGTTTCTTGCTCAACTGCAATGTAGTTTACAGAGAATAGGAACAATTAGCAAACAATAAGAATCACTACATTGAAAATACATATTTTAAATCAAATAAATATCAAACATAAATTAAATGGAACATTTCACAAGTTCTGAATTCTTGGGCCTTCTCTGAAAGCATTGAAGGCCTTGATGGTTCCCCTCTGGATTTTCCTTATTGGCACTTTTTCTCCACTCTGGGAGGGCTGAGACACAATTTTCATTTCCAGCTTTCTGTGGCATTCTTCTAAGTCTTACAAGAATATGGAAGAGCTAAAAGTAGAGACAAAGTTTATCCCTCTAATTGGAACAAAAAAAAACAGCTTTAGTTTAAATATGTCCACTTTTATAATGAGTTGTTAAATCAGTCTGTGCTGCTTGTGGAAATCATCGCATCCTTTATTTTGTTTGTGGGAACAAACAGTAATTTATAAAGCTCTAATAAAAATAAGTTAGTGTGAAATCTAAATCAAAACATGGTTCAAAGATTTTCATTAAAGCATAAGAAGACTGTGAACTAATAATTGCTGCTGTGGTGTTTGGGCCCACATAAGCCACAAAACAGACATGATTCTGTAGGAGTGGGTTCTGTGTGGACCTCCTAGGAAAATCAGTTTTTAGAAAACAGTCATTACTTGCAACGACAAATATATATGGAAGACTATTTCTGCCATTCTGCAAAACAATGCTCTAAGTCATAATTATGAGATACATTCTTGTAATTATGACTTGACACATTACAATTCTATCCATCCATCCATCCACCCATCATCTTTACCCACTTCTTCCTTTTTTGGGTTGCAAGGGTTACTGGTGCCCATATCCAGGAGTCACTGTGCCAGAGATGGCGGTCACCTTGGACAGGTTGCAAGTCACATTATAATCAAGTTCAAGGTCAAGGTCAAATTTTCTTAATTGTCATTCGCAATGTATGTGGTACATGTGGTGGAACGAAATTGTGTACACCGGGTCCCAGTTACATCCAATAAAAGTATAAATTGTAAAAGAAAAACAGTAATAAGATCTAAGATATGAACTAAGAAAAACACTAAACTAAGAAACACGCTAAACACTTAATAGTGCAAAAACAATACGCCGAACAACAGCAGCACGAACATGAGTCTGTGTTAGCAGATGAGCACTAATGAACATGAACTGGGATACAAAATAAAATTATGATTTATATTATCTTGTAATTATGAAACACTGTCATTATTATGACTTAGCATCTTATTAATATGTGATACTATGTGAAATTATGACTCAGCATTATGTGACTTTAAGGCAAAATTTTGAAATAGTATCTCATAATAACGACTTAGATATTGTTTTAAGCAAAGAGGAAGAAACAGGCTTCCATAAAGGTAATACTCTACACAGAACAAATTCAACAAGAAAGAAAGCTTGAAAAGCACTAATATCTTTTTGGCATGAGAGTTCATGTAAGATGGTTTGAGGTAAATTATTTATTTGTTTGTTTGTTATTACTACATTGAACAGAAATGCAACCTCAGGCATGATAGTTCATGCACACTTTTGTTCAAGTAAGATTACCTGAATGGCACCAAATAAAAAGCAGAAGACATCCCTATCGGTTGAGACAGTGCTAGCAGGTGTCATAAACCACTGCAGATTTTAGCTAAAAGTTCAGATGAAATAATTATATTCAAGAGAATATGCTTCTCTTAACCTGCAGAAAGGTGTCAGGAACAATCTGTCTAAAATGCTTCTTTTTATTGCTTTTACTGCTCATTATGCATCATTTGGAACAAGTGGAGGACTAAGCTTGCAAACTGCACCCCTGCACTTTCATACAATTATATATCAGTGAAAAGAGCTCATTTCAAGCGTAACCTCAGAAATCACGGTTCACCTTGCTTAATGTGTCCAAACTAAAGGTGTCTGAATATGAATATTGAGAATACTGAAGCACACAAAGTTTTCACTGCTACAAATCAGTAGACAAACTGTTTT
Organism: Nematolebias whitei; assembly: GCF_014905685.2. NCBI lineage: Eukaryota > Metazoa > Chordata > Actinopteri > Cyprinodontiformes > Rivulidae > Nematolebias > Nematolebias whitei. Next base: position 19,529,504 of record NC_056507.1, on the reverse strand, counting down.
TATTCCTGATGTTATAAAAATAGACCATACACAACTTGTTTGGTTGATTTTTGGTCTGAAAAAGTATTAAAAATCCACCAACTTTGCTTTTTGAGTCTATGCGTTCATCAGATATTTGGTTAAAACTCACTGAGGTAGATTTCATCACTACAATTTAGCTATTTTCATCGTGTACGACGAGGGCCATGAAAATGTTTACTGCACAAAGCTGCAATTAGTATGACTATTATGCATAACTGTACTTTTTTTTTTACTAATTCAAAACATTAAAATTGTGCCAACAAAAGTTAATGCAGTAAAAACGAACGGCGCATTGCTGTTACTCTCAAGCTCTTGACTGTCAAGCTCCTTAACCTTGATTCAGGGGACTAAAAAGCCAATCTGACAGTGAAGTGGTGATTGCTCTCAGGATGGACTTAGGGAAGGTGACTCTAAAACTCCGAGTCTTAATGCATGATGCTGTCTACCCTCAGGGAGCAGCTGATGGAGCTCTTAGACTGACGCTGCGGCTGCTCTCTCTATGCGCTTCTGTATCCTCTTCTTGATGCCACTAAACAGGAAACATTTTAAGAAATGCCATGTCCTCGGGTGTTCCTGTACAGCGCAGTGACACACTCTTGTAGTTTACTGGTAAAAATGATACCATGACAGTTATTGTCTTTAGCTGCATCCATGATGAGGAGTGTCACCGAACACCTGCCTCTGTTTAAAAGGACCTGTCCAGTTCACCATATGGCAGCTGCGATAGTCAGCTCCACTGTGAGAGAAGACTGGATGATTCCCCCTCCAGGCAAGGCACTGTCACTGGAGAAGAAGTAATGAGGACACAGGAGCTTCCATTAAGATGTCACTGAATGTGCCTTAGTCATATTATTTGACAGACAGCTGCACAGAAGACATTTAGTGTGTGGCATAGAGTTAAATAAGCCAACTAGAGGGTGTACTGGTCACGTGACGTTGTGATTCACTGGAGGGACAGGAGGAATAACCAGAGAGGGAAAGCCTCTGGACTTAGCATTGTTGTAGATATTGGCAAAACAGCAAACAGTAAGGACTGATTGGGTGAAAAATGTAAAATTATTAATGATAATATTAATATAACGTCTGAGTGGTAAGAGCAGTCGTCTTCAATGCAAGAGTTGGGGTTCGATTCCACCAGCAGTCACATGCTGATGTGTTCCTGGGCAAGACACTGAACCTCTCCTTGCCTCCGATGTGTGTCCCATCAGTGCATGAATGTGATAAAGCACTGATTATTCTTTGTATAGATCTAGTAGAGTGCTGTATGAATGGGTAAATGAGGACACTGATTGTAGTGTAAAGAGCTTTGAGTGTCTTGATAAGATAGAAATGTGCTATATAAGTACAGTCCATTTACCATTTACCATAATATTAGAATGTATTTAAGCTATCCTGTATATAAAAATGTAATAATGCCACAGAGCTGTGTGTGCTGTGGTTGTACCAACCAAAGACAAAAACAAAAATGTGTCTCATTTTACAAGTAAAACAGATTTGATCTTATTTACCTGAATATGATTGTGATCATAACATATTGAAGCTAATCATGTAAGTGTTTAAAATTTAAATAAAGCCGATGTATTCACTGAAAACCATTGAATTGTCTAGTAGATATTATCTTCTGTGGCATATATTGTTATACAGAGTGTAGCACTATGCTGAATCATGCTGCAATTTAGCACAAATTATTAAATAGTACAATTTGGTATGTCCTCTGATTTACCGTTATGTTAAAAAAAAAATATATATATATATATTGGCTGCTCCCTTCTTCAGGGGTCGCCACAGCGAACTAACTCGCACGAAAACTTGCCAATTGTTTTTACGCTTGACACAATCAGACCACCGAGCTACCACAGCCCTCTGTGTGGAGCAGAGAGCTGGCATCTAGGGCGCCCAGCGGAGCAGATGGTGGGGGTTAAGGGCCTTGCTCAAGGGCTCAGAGTGGGGCAAATGAGACTGGAGGCAGGTGTGGGTGCTTCACCTATCCCACCCACATGTTGATGCTGTCGGTACCAGGAGTTGAACTGGCAATCTTCCGATCACAGGCCCACCTTCTCTAACCTCTGTACCACCATTATATCCTCATTACTTATAAACAATATATTTTCCTTATATATCATCCAGCTGTTTAACATAATTGTTATATGAAATTAACATTAATTATCAATTCTATTAATTTTTCTAAAAATATTACAAATAATTTGTGGCACAGGTCAAGTTGTTGTTAATCAAATAGTTGCTGTGTTGGCTGTGAGTTGTTGCCCTGTTTGGTCGCCATCTTTGCTCCTCCAGATGTCACAGATGGAGGGAGTGGGCGGGAGAGGGAGGGGCTCTCTAGTTGTCTAATTTAACTCTATGGGTTGTGGTCAAATACTGTACATAAACCACACAGAGCACAAACACAACTTTAAAAACTTGCATCCAAAATTCAAATTTCTTTGTTTTTAATGTATTTTCAACAAACATCATGAAGAAATTCTTTCACAAAGCATTTCACATAAAAAATAAAAATCAGCAGACATTTCACTTTGATTACACCTCTTACGAGTATAAAGTAGAACCACTGTTTCCTGCTTTGTACAATTCTTGTCACTCCAGCTACAGATGATTGACATTTATTCAGTCGCTGACTCATACAATAAAACACCACGTCCAACAGCTCAACTTTGTTGACCTTTGAATTTGTCACCATCCATATATATATATATATATATATATATATATATATATATATATATATACATATACACACACACCCAGCACATTTTTAATAGCATACTTAGAAAAGACTTGGCATGTCACTTAAGGTAGTATCTCACTGGGCTGCAACTGTTATAGACTAGTTGGTGATTCGAATTTATGGAGGAAAAAAGTCACATTTTCAGTTGTTTTCTGAATAAATTCAAAGTGTTTGTGTGCTCTTCAAACTGTACTGTAAAAAAACTGTATTGTAGACCGTGCACAGGTTTCACAGACCCACATCATGCTCACCTTAGCTTGCTTTAGTCTTGAACCACTCTGGCAGCCATCCCCACATTAATAATTAAAACATACTGTAGTACAGTTTTAAAATGAAACAAACACATTTGGATTATTAAAATAATTATTATTTATCACTGGTGTGATTTGAAGGCTTGGACATTTTTTCTACTGTGTTGACGTTTAAATACAGTTATGGCGCTCTTGCAATTGGATGAAGATGACTGCATCAGAACTAAGATGTTCTAGAAGCCAGCAACAACCCTGAAACTATTTTGAGACAAAATGCATCAATCCATTTTCTTCACTCGCTTTTTCTTTTTTGGGTCGCAGGGGTTACTGGTGCCCATACCCAGCAGTCACTGTGCGAGAGGTGGGGGACACCCTGGACAGGTCACAAGTCCATCAAAGGGCCACATAGAGACAAACATCCATTCACTCTCTTACTCACACCTGGGGACAATTTAGAGTTACCAATCAGCCTAACATGCATGTTAAACCCACACATGCACAGAGAGAACATGCAAACTCCACCCAGAAAGCCTCCTGGCTGGGATTTGATCCGGCGACCTTCTCGACCTTTTTGCAGCTCTTCCAACTGAGCCACCATGATGCTCGAGAGAAAATTTGTCACTCTCATTTTTTTTAAACATGTTCAAAATTAGAGCGACACAACTGCAAAACCATGCAGATACTACCTCAAGGAACGTTCATTTTAGGAGATTTTTATAAAATTAGTACAGTCCATTGTAAGTTTAACTCGAAGGTGCTTTATTCTTTTACTCACAATGCAACATTTGCACATCTCTAAAAATATTGGCAGTTCCCTTCTTCAAGGCTTTGACAGGTGAGGACTGACATCATGAGATTAGATATGCAAGATTCTTAAGGAAGGGTCACCTTTAACCTGCTTACATCTAAATCTGCACCTTTTGTCATTCCTTTGGGTCTCCAAGTTTTTTAATATTTTGAAAGTAATAGAAAACAAAATTAAAAACTCTTGGAATCCACACAAACCATCAATTTGAACAACCACTGGAAGGCTTCTAAATCTGGACATGCGCTAAAATAAGGCAAGCATGCTTTCCTAAACTGACATTTTACAGTGCAACATATTTACAGACCCTGGAAAAGTAACAATAAATGTTCTAAATTTGTATTTTCACTCATTTTTTTGTGTGTGTCTGCTCGTCACACGGCAGACTACTGCAGTTTGCATCCACCGATCTGTCCCACTGTTGACTAGTGGAGCTGTGAGGCAGACCTCGGTGCAGCTCCTACCCTGTGTTTAAATCTATTTTAGTTGGACACACGAAGAAATGCACTTCCTCAAATATACTTTAGCTCTGCACGAACTCTGGCTTTGGGTTTCACACAGATTAGGAGCAGAGGCGACTGTTTTGGTTTGGTAAACTGTGACTCAGCTGCACAAACAGGTGCAACAAAGCACATCTGTGATGTATCTTAGAGCTGCCATGATTGCTGGATTCAACAGAAACTGACAATCCAGGAGGGGTGGAATTAAGTTAATGAAAATGTAATGAGTCTTTTAAAATAGTTTAATGGTAGTGGTTCTTCCTCGTGGTATTCAAGGGTTAATCATGTTGGTGTTACTGTACATGGATCATATTAGTGCTGCCAGGCTTCAGCAGTGTTCTGCCAGGCCAGATGGCTACCATATGTACACCAACTGAGTGATCATAGAGGGTGAACAGCACAGTGTAAAGTAGTGATGTATATTAAAATGTGTTAAAATTCCTCATATACCCTTAATGGTGGCCTCTTTTGGTCAAAATAACCATAAATGTACAATGAATTGAAAAAAAGAACAAGGTTGGGGCTGGAATGTTCTGAAGGAGTGCTGGAAGGCTCTCACACTGTAAATCTCCAAAGGTACGACTTCAGTCTGGTCTCTCAGGTGACCACAACATGGTCTGGGCCAGCCACAAGCCTTTAATAGGTTAGTCTTGTGCTCGCCACTGAGGTATTAAGTATAAACCCAAGTCCTGCGAGAAATTATGTGCATGCTTGTGAAAGTCAGGTAAAATTAAGAAACCGTTGGAGTGAAAAGATACGTGAACACTCATTGCTATACACAGTTACAAGCTGCAAACGCATTAATAACAAGTCAAGACTCTTGGAGTGCAGAAGAGTATACACAGAAGGCGCAGCATAATTATTGGTTATTAAAAAGTCTTAATTGCAGGCACTTCATGCCTAACCCAGTATCTAAATCCAAACTGAAAATTTCTTGTTCAAGACAGTCTTATTCCTTGAACAATATTGAGGAAAATGCGAAACATATTAACCTCTGGGTTTGTTTTTGTCAGCACATCAAAAGAGAGAAGAACCCCCTGAAAGAACCTTAAACATATTCTGACCCTGTTCTGAATAATGAATTCTTAATCAGGTAATAATTAGTGTGACAGAGGTCATACACCATGGTGGGAAACACAACAGTGTCAGAGATCCTCACTGAGCATGAAAGAGCTAAACAGTAAAAATAATAAATTAGTGTCAAAAGGCCTGGCATTCGTTGGAGAAATGTGTGTTGCCTTTAATTTTTATGTTAGAGGTTTGAACTAGAAGGTGCAGAGTTGTAGTCATTTTTGTCAAACCTTGCAATGATGCTATGCACAGATTCATGGGATATTTCAATATCTTGGAATATAGTGCTCAAAGTATGTGTTGAGGATGACTCTCAGCTACTACCACTTCTAGTTTTAGCTTAGTGCCTGTAAGTCTGGCTGAGTTAGAACCATTTTTGTGTTTGGTGGTGGCCATCTTGAATTGAGTACGGTGACATTATTTACAGGAATGCTCCTACAAGAACCCTGCAGATGTTGGATGCTGTCTATCATGGTGCACTAAGATTCATAACTGGCTGTGATTATCGTACCCACCACTGCACACTGTATTCACTGGTTAACTGGACTTCATTAACTTCACGCAGACTCTCTCACTGGTACATTTTCATCTTTAAATCACTTCTTGGTCTGCTGCCTTCATACATCTCCTCCTACATGTCTCTGCGTGAGTGCAGCTACAGCGTGCGCTCTCAGGACATTATTACCTGCAGTGTACCCTCAGTCAGGACTGAACTAGGCAAAAGGGTCTTGTCCTACTCTGCTCCTGTTTCCTGGAATTTCTTACAAAAAGATTTGAAGCTCTCGATCTTGACTTCTCTAAATGGCTTTAAGAATCTGTTGGACTCCTGGCATGGACCAATGCAGCCATGTTCCTGTTCTTAGTTTTCTACATTCGCCTTAGAATCTAGCTGTTTTTGTTACTTTTTTAGCCATCCTATTTGATAAAAAAAAACAAATAAATAAAATAAATTGTATGACTTTTTATAACTGTTTATTGTTGTCGCTGTTGTCCATTGTTGTCATAATTCTTTGTTGAACTCAGGTCTCTCTTGTAAATGAGTCCTGAATGAAAAAACAAACAAACATGCACACAGACACAGGCCAAAACATTATGACTGCTTTGCCTTCAGGAATAAACTGAAAAAATGCACACGGAGAGTTTAGATATGTTTTAAAAGACCAACAAAATATGTACAAGTCTAAACCAAACAAGATTTCATCCAGAGCTGAAACCAGATGAGCAATTATCTATATAAGTCGTCCATATCTGAGTCCTGCTAAGCTGATTAATGAAGTGGATGCAGGTGAGAAGAGATGAGGGATATATATATGGAGATGCAGCTGGCAGGAAGGACGACAGTTAGGAGTAACTGGTCTGAAAAAGAGAGTTGATCATGGAGCAGTGAAGTCTTTTTCAGCTGCAGATGAAACATTAATTTCTCAAATCAGTGCTTTACACAGATTGTTCACATTGAATATGAATAATCTGAGCATCCTGGAACTACAGATGCATTAGTTTAATTTACTGTTAAAAACATCTGAAGTTGGAAAGTTGCTTTCTTTCTTGCTTTGCTTGCTCCCCCCCCTCAACAGTTCCAGCAGGCAATAAACTGGCATCTGCCCACGGTCTGTTGCTTCCTGTTTCATCCTCTACAGTTATTGTTCTGTGACATGTTGTTCTAAAATAAATTAAAAAAGCTCTTTGATATTCAGCACAAGTGGCCAGAAGAAACATTTCCAACATGTAACCCCTTTGTCAAAGGAAGAAAACAGGAAATTGGTTTGAATGGTGTGTGTGGGGGGGGTGGGGGGGGGTATGGAATTGTGGCAAAACACATTAAAAAAAAAAAACAATCATTTATTTAAAAACTAATGATTTAGGAATATTAAGCAGTCCGTAGAGTCACAAGCAAGAGTCTAAAATAATTTTAAAGATGGATGAATGTAATGTTTGTCTTTAATTTTCTACGTTTGTTCATTCTGTGGGGCAGCTGTGGCTGAGCGGTTAGAGCAGTTGTCCTCCAATGCAAGAGTTGGGTGTTCAATTCCACCAGCAGTCACATGCTGAAGTGTCCCTGGGCAAGACACTGAACCCCCCCATTGCCTCCGATGTGTGACCCATCGGTGTATGAATGTGATAAAGCACTTAGTCTTTGTATAGATCTTGTAGAGTGCTGTATGAATGGGTAAATGAGGACATATTGTTCTGTAAAGCGCTTTGGGTATCTTGATAAGATAGAAAAGTGCTATATAAGTGCAGTCTCTTTACCATTTACCATTCATTAACCCCTAAATGTTCTGATCATTGCATATATTTGGGAAGATTTTCCTATTTATTGTCCTTTTGCTCCTTAAAAATCAAAAGCCCAGGACTGACCCAAGGACAGACCTGTTGGTTTGTATCATTTTTACAAACATCTTCGGTTCAACGTTCTGTTTTAGCTTTACACACTGGTCACTTATTTTCATCTTCAATTCTTCTCACATTTTGTTTAGTGAAATAAAATTTTGAATATGATGTACAGTGAAGACATTTATTAGAATAAACAAGTTGTTAGAAGGGGTCAGCAGAAGGGAAACCGTGACCATGAAATCAGGGCAAGTCAACATAAAAACTTGGAGCTAAAAATGGAGGCAAGTGTGAGTAAGTCGAGCAAAACCAGACGTTCAAATACACTCGGGACAAGTGCCCAACACACAATAAACTCAAACACACATACACACCCACACACAGCTTGTAAAGAGTGACCGATGAACAACAAGGACACAACTAGAATTATGCAATCTTCTCCAATCAGAGGGAAACCAGTCTTCCTGCAGGCTCTGTGACATTTCACCCTCAGGTAACAGCTCTTTCTATTATTTCTCTCTTTTCATCTCATTTCTTCTGTCAAGGGTAATAAGTCTGTATGTAATATCGTGGCATGCACACATCCCGCAGGATGCTTTCCAGAGTACACTGGCAATCAGTAACAGCAGGGAAAAAAAAAATCTGAAGTTACTGAGCCGTAATCTCTGCTCATCCTGCACCACTTCTCCGTGAGCAAGAGGCAATGTCTGGAGAGAAAAAAAACTGCTGCATTTACTTCTTACCTCATACAATCTGATGCTCACATGAATTAAAATATATATTTGGAGTTTGATGCATTGCAGCAGAATCAAGGCTGGGGTTACAGTGAATTACCCTGAAAAATGGGAAGCCTTTAAAAGCAACAAACAGATGCAGCAGTTCTGATAAATGCAAGAATGCACTGAAGTAATTGCTCATTTGCACTCAAGGCACTGGAGTAATTAAAGGATATGACTAACGTCATAAAATTGATGCAAGAGGAGGTTTTCCTCTGGGTAGTTTTAGAAAGAATGATATCACTTTGAGCTGCATGTCAGGCTTTTAAGTGAAAATGCTCTTGGGACATCATAATTTCACTAGTAGGAACAGGACAGAATGGTACAAGTGGTGCCTGCATGAAGCAGGTTTGTGACTGATTGTTTCTGTCTGTATCACTTTATCAGTGCCTCATTTTTGACTCACAGTCTCTGTTGTGTCAGAGGTGGAACCACAGCTCGAAATGTACAGTTTTCCCTTTTGCCAACACTTTAGGGAATAATTACTTCTGTAAGTTTTGCCAAGAATCTTCTACATTAAGCTTGAACAAAACATAGCTCTGCATTTCTACAGGCTAAAGGCTAGCCTGCTAACAGTACCTTGGTTGTGTGTGTACTGTACATTGTTCTGTAGTTCTGTGTTATGCTGTTAATAAAGTTTTTTTTAAAAAAGCATCCACCACTTTGGCTTAACGTACTTCCATTTTTTTCAAATGTAGATCCGGCCACTTCTGCTTTGGCCACTTCCACTTTGGCCACTTCTGCTTTGGCTTAGTGTAATTCAGTTGTTTTTTTTTTGTTTGTTTGTTTTTTATTTAATTCCAGCCATTTTCGACCACTTCCACTTAAGCTTAATGTAATTCTGTATTTTTTTTTTTTTTTTTTTTTTTTTTCAAATGTAATTCCGACCACTTCCATTTTGGCCACTTCTGCTTAAGCCACTTCTGCTTTGACTTAATGTAATTCTATTTTTTTCAAATGTAATTCCGTTTTTAAAAATGTTGTTCATTTACACCTCAGGGTCACTATACATCTGCCATCTATGAACACACCCAAGGGTCAGACAAAAAAAACTTAAGACTCTGATCCCTTGATTTATTCAACTGTGCACATGGATTTGCACACAGTGACATCATTCTGTTTGAGAGCAATTTCTCATTGTTTGGGTTTAATAAGATTAAATAGTTAGACAAGTTTATATTTCTGGGATCACTAACATCTAAACAAGCCATGCAGACACTTTAAAACTACAAACATTACTTGTTGTCAGCAGCAGAAAACCAGCCAATACACTTTAGTCTAATTTTAATCAAGACACATCAATGTCTGAGTTGGACATGTGTTTAGGAATTGTCAACAAAGTGACACAAGGAAAGCAATTATCCAAAGTTTTCCAAATGAGTATGTTTTTAGTAGAAGTGTTGGAATGACTTTATAAATGTCTGATGAATATCTAATGTGATTTAGGTGAAAACGCAAAGTGATTTAGGTGAAAACACAAACACTACTCTTGACGCTTTTAATATTACCTGATTCTGTCATTTGCAGACAGTCCCACAGCACCCGTCTCACTTTCATTTATACTTTTCTGTCTGTATCCCTGCCCAAACTAAAAACATAGACATCATTGTTCTTTTAAATCCATGAATACAGTTGACTAAACTGAGGAAATAGATTCTGATTACCTCGCAATTTTTTTTTAAATAAAATATTTTAAAAATATATAGAAAATGACTTTGTTTTTAAATAAGTTTTTCCATTGGCAAATGAAACAAGCAGCAAAAAGCATTTGCAACAACTGCTTGAAAAGATGATTCACAGCATTCTGGGATTCACACAATGTGACGGATGAAAGGAGCAGTGATGCATGATGACACCAGGCTTTGTAATCACCAGCAGAGCTCACTGTTTGGAAACAGGATATTTAAAAAGTCAAACCACCGAATGGTTCTATAGTAATGTTAATTTTTTCCACATTGTAAACAAATGATAAATAATAAACACCAAGAAATAAATTGTTCCTTTAGTAAGATATGTTTGCCTTCCCTCAGTTCACAACAGTCTACACATTGTGGCCCTTTTCAAACAATGTCTCCTTCCATTAAGGTTTTAATATTAAACAAACCTAATATGTGCAAATATTCATCCAGCATCAACATCAAACTGAAAGCCATAAACAATAACTTCATTTTCAATTCGAGTCTCCGACCTGCAACCTGGTGGAGGTATATAATCTGATAACGGCTGCCATCTGAGCAGACAAGCCATACCCCCGGCCATCTTGTGCGTCATCGCAGCGTCACATACAAGCCATGCTCTCCCCTCCTCTAAGTTCTAAATGCTTGTCTCGTGTAAACAGATAAGAGAGGATAAGTCTGATTTTAGTCACCTGAATAATAAAAATCTACCTGTATGAGGATGTGATTGCTTTATGTGTATGTGAAAGGGAGTTTAATTTCCAATGGTAGGCTCTATCTTTTTGGTACATGTACCAAAACCTTTTATTTTTAAAGCACATAAGAAAAAAAATGCACTGAATACTTGATAATCAGATAACCCTCTTATTTCTAATATTCTCATTAACTTAAAAGAGAAGCTTGAGTGACTTATCCATATCTGACTTTATTCCCAGAATGTTGTCTCTTCCCGGAGTTGTTTCATGGAGGGAGACCATCAGTTTATGAGGCATGGAACTCCAAATCGCCCTGTAATTGTTTAACGCACCTAGAGTGATCGATCATTGTGACTTAGCAAAGTGCCTGCACGCAGCACAGACATCGACTGGAAGTGGGCTGTGTCTGGCAGAGAATGATGAGGCTTGGGGCTGTGTGCTGCTCCCTGTTGCTTCTCGAACATCTCTAAATGATGCCCCCCCCCCCCCACACACACACACACACACTGTCCGGGGCTTTTGTTAGCAAATATCCCTCTCATTTTCTTAATGAGAGAACACTCATATTGGACAAAAATCATTAAACTTTCCAACAACACATACAGTAAAACCTCAGTGCATGAGGCCAGGTGACCTCAGAGGAACTGTTTGCAATGGAAACATGTGGAAGGTCTGACAGGAAACAATGGCCACTTTGTTTAGTCTTCTGAGTGAATGATTGCACTCGAACTTGGAGTTGAACACCGGCCAAGGAGCAATTGAGCAATTTGCAACATCACTCAATAAATCAGCAGAGTTCATCCTTCAAAAATAAACAAAAACTTACTTTGAACATTTATTAGAAGGGGTTTTCAAATTTTGTATTTAACAGTCCAAATCTGATTTTATGACAAGGTCAAAGGTCTAAAACAACTAGAGATAATCAAATCCTTTTTCTTTTTTTTTTACATCTTACATACTAAAAATATGATACTTCCTCTCTGCAGTTGTTTGCTTGGGAACATAATCTGCTCTAATTTTTGGAGTAAATCTTAACATGCACAGCAATTAAAAATATATATTTTTAATTAAATGTGATTAAGCTAATTACTTTTAGTGCCTTAATAAACAAAAAAAATTTGTTTTCACACAAAAATAAACATTAAATTACCTGGACTTAAAGACAATAAGACACTTTTACATCATACTGGTTCAATAAATAATACAGATGCCCTGAGATGGTTCATAAACAGTGAAAAAAGGCATCATCCAAATTCAACGAGATGCCTAAACCTTGGCACAAAACATGCTGTTGTCAGACAGAGTAACTGATTTAAATGCTCATTTGTCAGAAAGCTGCAATGTGAGCATTTTACTGCATTTATTGCAGAGAACACCCTTACACAGATAGATGAGAGCTGAATAAATGCATATTTCTCCACCCACTCATCTTTGAAACTTGGCTTTCCAAGTGTACATTTCTTTTGTTTTCTAATCTCTAACAGTCACATTCAGGCAAAATGCTACAAAAACAGGCTGTCATACCACTCTCAATGAATCGTACCAGTACTATGCAAAGCAACATGCAGGCTGAGTCTGGATTGACTCGTCATCTGGTGCAGGTTTGAACCAGAGTCCAGACTTTGAGAATTGCTGCTTTAGAGAGTTATTGACTTTGTGCATCAGAGATGTTTGCACACAAAGTTCAAGGCTGGGAACAAGTATAAGATCCTAAGCTCTATTAGCGCTGCAGGTTGAAACTGTCAGATCTTGTGTCTATGACCCATAAAAACACTGAATCCAGACCAAAGCAAATGAAAGTATCATACGTTGGGTGTCTATTACAGACAGGTCTTGGTTTTCCCATCCATCTTCATGTACACTGGTTCTGCTGTAAGTGTGGTTGAGGTAAGGCTGGCAGGAAGCACCCATTCCAAGTCCAAACATACTTACACGGAGCAGAAACACACACATGCATAAAACATTTGTGTGCATTTCCAAACACATACAGTAACCCCCTGTCCCCTCTCCCCCCATCCCTGCTTCACTCTGGAGAGTTGTCAGACTCACATCCAGCACATGCCAGGAATATAAAAGCAACACAAGCATTGCATTGAACTCTCCAACTTAGTTTGTGAGGTGGGGTTCATTAAAAAGTCTAAAATTGCCTAAACTTAAATAAGACGTTCAAAGACTAAATGATTGCTCAACACACAGTTCAGCTCAGATATTTCACACACAGTTTGCTCAAAAATAGCAAATGTTTCTTGAGAGATATAAACAGAAACCTTTTGGAGGCTGTTTCCTCCTCTAATTTCTCATCATGAATCTTCTTCCCTCAGTAATTATTTATACAACATCAAAATGCATACTTGCTGCTACACCCCTCCAAGCCGCTAAGCCACATTTCCTCACATAAGCCATCACAGAGTTGCACCCCATGTCCCTCTCTAATCTGTGATGCAGATTCATCATCATCAGGTCACTCATGCTCAGATCATTAGTGGTAAATAATTGTGGCCTGGTCCCGGGCCATCCTATGCACTATGGAGTCCATGCCGAACATAGACCCACCCATCCAAGGCAGACTAGTTTTTTTTTCTTTGCTTGGTTAACTATTGTACTTCATCTGTACAGCTTGATGAACTTAAGCTGGAAACTGACCAACTGCAAAAAAGTTTGTATTAAAAAGGATAACATTTTAAAAGTTGAAAATAAATCTTCTATACAACGTATTTGAGGTTTTCCTCATTGAAAATGAAGTATTTGAAAGGACATGTAGGAGATGTACTGCTTTGTAGATTGGGACTATTCAAAATAGATTCTGTGAAGCTTGTCCAAGTATGGGAACACCGGAGCAATATAGAGGTTACTCATCACTCATTCATCCTTCTATATGAGTGTTGGAAAATGGTATTACTGCAGGCTTTGTGTGGATACACGCATGATCTTAAATATTTTTAGTGGAAATTTGATTTCCATATGAGCTGTTTGCCTCATTTCTCCTCCTAAAGCCAACTTAGCTCATAAAGTCAGTGAGTCAAGTACAGAGAGTTTCAGTAGATTTGCACAAAAATGAGAAAAACCAGCATCGCTAAATGCATGAGAGGCTTTTGGACAAAACACAATAGTTCGAAGTCACTGCTAATTGCACCGAGTGACAAATGAATTTTTGGATTCATGATTCTTGTGCAGGGTTCATGAGTTATGTCTCACTCAGCAAAACATTAGTAAATATATTCAGAAGCTTGCCATATAATATTATACTGTCAGGAGATTTTTTTTGTTTTTTGGGGAAAAAGACTTTTTCTGAACACTTTTACCTCATTGACTCTTTATTCTTCAGCTCTGTCTTGTCAAATTGCCTGTAATGAAAGAGATTTTGAATTGATTTTTTTTCCCTGTTCGTGTTAGTTTGCTCGAGCTGTTAGCAGCAGTCTCTCCTGTTTTCATTGTTGACACTCTCATATGCTTTATATAACGCTGGCTTGGCTGCCACTAGTTCTACAGTCAAGGTCTTGATGGATAGTATGAATAGAGGGCCTACGCCTTCAACTGAAGGCTGGCTCCAAGAGTTTCCAAAAGACTCGGCTGCTTGTTTTAATCAGGAAGTAGATCAAAGTTTAATTTCTGCAGTCAGTCAGACTCGTGTTTTCATTTGATTTTCCACCAATTCTTCTGCTCCACCCACGAGTGACTCTTGTGTGTATGTTTGCCATTAGTGCTTGTACATGAACACTCACAGTGAAGTGAGCCATATCGATGGCACCTTTAGCTGCCTGTGAAAGCTTGCATGTGTTTTCTGACACAGAAAAGTTAAGTATGCACGTCTGCACAAACAGTTGTCAATGGATCTGTTTATAGAATGAAAAATATGAGCAATGTAAGTGAATTATTTCATGGCTGCTATGGAGTCTTTCTTTTACTCAAGCAGAACCGCACGGTCCACTGACTGCACTAGTGAAGAGTGAATGACAGCGACACAGTAATGTCAGTGACCATGAATCAGATGTGCACACCATATACTATAGATGCACCACGTCAAAAGACATCACATCATTTTTAAATTAAAGGCCTAGCATTCATGCCAGAGTTTCAGACCAAGATCACCTGATGTAGAAATGATGGAGTGGAAGCTGTTTTAGCCTAATTTTGAAAATAAAGTGTGCAATCTGCTGTAATATTGTGAGATCTTGCCTGATCTTGCATAACTTAGCACTTGCAGTATGTGCTGTGTATGACTCTCAGCTACTACCATCAAACTTTAGTTCAACATGTGAAAAATACATTAGCGGCATCTCTAAGCTAAAGTCAATAAGTTGTGGTGGCCACCTTGTCAAGTTGACCCCAAAATGTAATCAGTTGCAGATGTACAGTGAGGAAATACTTTCAAAAAATAAATTTTACGTCAAATGGAGGTTTAGGAGATATTTTACTAACAGAAATGCAGTTTATATTGACATTTGAAGTTAAAGTTTTAAGCAAAGCGGCACAAAATCTGCAAAAAAAGCATAAATCTGTCAACTTATTCATGAGATATTTAGCTGACAAACAGTTGACTAGTGACTTTTAAACAAATTGTGTGCATTTTGTTAGCTTAAAATTTATGTTGAGGACTCAACTACTGAAACAGTTAATTTGAGTGTAACGCCTTTAAAACTGAGTTACAGCCATTAAGGCTGAGCTGTGTTAGCCATCTTGAGTGGGATTGACTCCTAAAGTTAAACAGTTGTAGATTAAATCATTCATTTCTGAGAGTTCCCCCCCAAAAAACATCTACTTGTTCATGTGATATTTTGCTAATACTACATGCAGACCATGGTAAAAACATTATCTCATTTTACTTTTAGCAGCTGGACAAGAAGAAGCATTTTTTAATATAGTGACATCTAAAAGCAGAAATTGCAGAATGCAGATAAATAAATGTAAAAAAAAAAAATAGACACCATCTTAGCACCAATATAACTGGTTTGTTGCACTTTGGAGTAAACTGTTTGGGGGAAGAATCATTTTTGTGTTTTGTGTTTCCTTGACTCATGAAGACTTCCGGATGAAAAGTGAAACATTTCAGAAAAAAAAAAGAAACTGTCCAGATGACCTGACTGAAAATTGTTGGATAAATAAATTTTCAGAGAAAACTACTGTCACAAAAAAGTAAATTCACAGTATTGTTCCTTTATGGCCCTACAATAACATTTGCATCACATTAGGTGCAGAGTGGAAAAACTGAGCTAAATGTAAATCTGAAGTGAATGAATGAAGTCTGACATTCTTCCTGTATTTTTAAAAAGGCACAATTGAAAAGGTGTTTTAGTAGAGTTACAGTCCAAACGTTCTATTTCAGTATATCTGACATCGGTGGCTCAGTTGGTAGAGCTGCCACCTCTCAGCGAGTAGATTGTCAGATCCAATCCCGGCCAGAGGACCTTTCTGGGTGGAGTCTGCATGTTCTCTCCGTGCATGTGTTGGTACTCCGGTTTCCTCCCACAGACCAAAAACATGCATGTTAGGATTGGTAACTCTAAATTGTCTCTAGGTGTGAGTGAGAGAGTGAATGAATGTTTGTCTCATTTGTCTCGATGTCCCTGTGAGGGACTGGAGACATGTCCAGGGTGTTCCCCGCCTCTCCCACAGTGACTGCTGGAAATGGGCACCAGTGACCCCGGTGATCCAAAAAGGAAGAAACGGGTAAAAAAAAAAACGGATGGATGGAATCTGCGGCAAAAGTATAAGCTGCTCTGTGTAAAAAGGAAATTACAATACTTTTTTTACACATGGAATCAATTTTCTTTTCATGAAGTCCAGAGGAGCAGTGATTTTTTTTATTTTATTTTTTTGTCTAGTACAAAATCAGGATAAGGTGAGACGCTGTGCTCAGGCAGCACAGCAGGTTGTGTATTTTGAGGAGCTCCTGGTTTGGTGGGAGGATGTAGCAGGTGAGGCATACAAAAAGAAAAAAGCTTAAGTTTTCTGAAGTGGTGAGGGAAAGCAGCAGGGTGAAAACTGAGGGGAAAGAAAAGTGGAAACTATTTGCCAGAGGAAAAAATCCACTGAAGAGATTTCCCATTAGGAGATAAAAGTCATAAAACCAGCCCGATCAACATTACCATGTTTGCTTCAGCACTGGTTGCTTGTGCAACGTTTAGTACAGCACTGTTCTGTGGTGTCTCAGGTAGTTTGTTTAAAATTGTTTGTTGTATTTTACTTGACCTCTGAACCCCCAGCTGGTCAAAACAGATGGACCACCATCTTGAGCCTAGTACCCCTGGAGGTTTATTCTTGTTAAAAATGAGTCATTTCTCGCCACTGTTGCCTGCAGACCCATCCTCAGAACAGGGGACTGAATCAAAAGATCTGATACAATTCATTCACAAACCTAAAGAAGAGAAAGTTGAACTCAAAAGGCTGTTATTAAAGTAGAGCTCGGAGCAGAACATGGAAGTTGAAGCAGGACCATCTTCCCTGTCAGGTGGTTATCAGTTGTTAACACTTGTTCAATAATGTTGGTTTTATTTTTGTCATCTTGAATGCTCAAATATTCATTTCAGTAGTATGTTTATCTGTAATCAGTTATTTTTTGCTCAAATGAAAGGTCATGTAACACCATGATTGTGTGCAAGAAGGTAGGCAGGTCTTAAAGCCCTACATCACCGGTGCACAGATACTGGTTTCAAAAATACAACATGGAGGTAAATTTCATTGGAGAGCTCAAATTGATAACATAAATTGGAGAAGAACTTGGCTCTTACCCCACAAATTCTGTAGCTCTAACAAAGCCAAATAAGTACACTTTAAAATTTTACATAACATATATCCCTTGAACTGTAACATTGCTAAATTCACAGATACAGTATTAATGACTCTTGTATTTTTTGTAAAAAAAAACAAAAAAAAACAAAAACAAACAACAACAAAAAAAACTTAGAAGCAACATCGCTTTTATTTTATAGTTGTGAAATATCCCCCAAAATTTGGAGTGACCTTGAATCTCACGTTTTTTCATTGACTAAAATTGCATGTCCATTAAATCTCCAAAGTATTATTTGCTATTACAGTAACTCAGAAAATTGTAAGTTTGACCATGTACTCAATTTTATCATTTTATACGCAAAATTTTTCTTCCACAAACAAAAATTTGCAAATTCAATATCAAATTTTATTCATTTTCAGTCAGAACTAAAACATCTGATTGATTCCCTGAAATTGATTAATAATAAAAAAGTTAATTTGTTTCTTTCTAATTACAAATTATATTTTCATGAATCCTCTGACTAAATTTTAATTGTATTTTCATTTTCTGTTTTATTATTCTTTATCCTTTTCTTTCCAGTTTGTTTAAATAGTATCTCTAATTATATTATGTAATTTGTCCTACATGTTTTACAACAGACTCTGGTCACATGTAACTGTTTTGGAGGTGCTGTTTGTTAATTCCAATACCTGCTTGTTTTATACATTTCATTCAATACAGATTTTTTATTAAAAAATAAAAAAAAACATGGCAGCTTTCATAAATCAGTTCCTGCTGGCCTCAAATCCCAACAAGAGAAGGTGAGAGAGTTAATCTAGTATTATAATATTTAGTTTTACTGTTTTAGCATTGAATAATCTGGTTGTAATGAATTGAGTTGGATTAAAGTAAAATCTCAGTGGGCTCCAACAGTTGGAAACTAGTTGGGAAATCAAACTTGAACGCAGTTTTAAAAAGCACCACTGTCGACACCAAGGGCAGGACAAAAGTTCTGTTTACATTAAACATGAGCAGTATTTTCTTTGCTTCTTGCAATGAAAATTCATTAAATAAATCCTTCAGATTCAGCTGGCAGGCTCTTGATTTCCTTTTTCGTTCATTTCTTTTATATCTCTTCTGAAATCAGCTTCTATAAAAAAAAAAATCCTTTGTCAGTTTCTGTCTCTGATATCTGTTCAAGTTTAAGTTTGTCTATATTCTACATAACCTGACATTCTGTGCAGTCTCATTTTCAAACTTTAAATAATTTATCATTACTCATTAAAACAGAATTTCATTGTAAAAGGAAAATAATTATCAGAAATGTGGCACTGCAACACAGAGTATCTAGATCAAAGATATTGTTACACAGTTTAGCTTTACTAGGTGTGCAAGCAGTAGATAAAGCCTGCTGTTTTGTACTTTTCTAATCATTTTTAAATGCATGTCACTGTCCCTATGCAGAAAGAATAAATATAGTTAGCTAGAAGTGCAGAGGCTATTTTGCAGATGAGCTGGACTTCTACATGGTAAAATTTCCTGTTAAAAAGCACCCACTGTAACATTTTGTCACTATGTAGACTTTAGATGTGAAAAATTGTTGTTTTAGTTCTATAATCTTTTTCTGTGAAGCCAAGTATGAGAACTGGCAGAAAGTTTTTTATGTACAACCATTAAAGTATTAAAGCCCTAAAGGTTACTTTGTTTTATTGTCTATGGCCTAATTAGGCTATATAACAAGTTTTGGCAAGTTCTAGTGCCATTTTCTATATGAGTACAGAATGACTGGCTTTACTTTTCAGACCTGGAGCCTACATTCATCATTTATACAGTGAATGGTGCTAAACTGCAGCAGATGTTGGTTAATTGTAACTTTGAGAGACATCCATCCAGAACAGCAAGTGGCTCAACAAGAAGCTGCAGAGCACAGACTACTGTAACCAGCTTCAGTCAGAGACATAATCAGAATCAATCCTGCGATGGGAAAATCACTAAAGGGTGCTCGATGACACCATCTCTGTTATACAGAGATGGATCAGAACATCAGCAAATGAGTTGTTAATTATGGTTCATTTGTAGTGACTAGAAACTTAATTAACCTGCTTCAGAATCAGAGAAGAAACAGTCAGGTACTGCAAGCTCCATCATACTGGCTTTCCCTAAAACACAAAAGTCTGATTGGTTCTGTAACTACCTCTGATGCCAGTTAGCAAGAGTTTCTCAATGGGTCACCAAAACAGCTTGAAAGGTAAGACTATGAAGCAATGCAAGATAGGGCTACCATATTTTCTGGTGTATAAGTCACACCTTTTTGCATAAATGTGCAAGTCCTGCGACTTATGCACTGAAAAGACTAATATACATTTTTTCCCCATATTTACAGGTATAACCCAATTTTTGGCTGAGATCTGACGATTTCATTCATTCTGACATGGAAAATATTAAACGCTACCATTTTTACCCACTAGTGGGCCCTCAACTAATTTTATCAAGTCTCATTAATATGTAAAGTAGCTATTAATGAGACACTTGGCTTGCCATACCAAGCCACCTTCGTCTCGCTCCAGAACTCCTGGAGCAAACGTCAAATCAGCTGCATTTCACTGCGCCGCCCAGGTGAAATGCAGCTGATTTGACCAATAAAGTACATTTATTAAGGAAAAGTTCAACTGAGACACACCTTTGCTATAATTTCGAGCAAACAAATAATTGTTTTTAGGTGGTTATCTTGTTAAATTTCGAAGAAATGCACAGCAAGTCATCCCTCTGCATGCTCCAGCACCTACAAATCAAATTTTAAATGCAGCTGATTTGACCATTAAAGTGCATTTATTAAGGAAAAGTTAAACTGAGACACACCTTTGCTATAACTTCAAGCAAACAAATAATTATTTTTAAGTGTTAATCTTGTTAAATTCTTGTTAAAGTCCTCCCTTGCACGCTCCCGTGGCCGCCATTTGGCAGCCAGTCGATTTTTGGCACAACGGCCCTCGTTTCCGGGTTGTCAGTGGTGATGCATAATAGATGCAACTTATACAGCGAAGTGACTTATGTTTTTTTTCCCCACTTTATTAAACATATTTGGACTGATGCAACTTATACGCCAGGGCGACCTGTACGGCTGAAAATACAGTAAATAAATAGCTGCTAAACTTAGCATAAGACTGAAAACACATGGTTTAGATGCTTTGGTCTCAAGTTTGGGGCAATCATTTGGTTCAGACTCTGTTGTTGAAGCTAAATTTATTTCCGTGTGTGTGCTTCTTTTGTGTTTTTATTCTTGTTCCTAAGAGCTGAGCTGCTATAACGAACACAGAAGTTGCCCCAATTTTCTCACTTTCACAGGTGCAAAAACAACATGCTGTGAAATGACAAAAGGACATACGGAAAGCTGTCAAGGTGACAATTAGACACCATGAAGTTACTGTGTCCTGTTGGGACAAACATCGCATTGTACAAATGAACATAGTGTTTGGTTATTGCCAAGTATTTCTATCCATCCATCTATTTTATGAAAAAAATTCCATATTTAACATGAAGCTTGATGCAATTGAGGACAGATGGGAGATTCTTATTTCTTAAACTAAAGTGTACTTTGGAGAAAAAGATCTCATAGTAAACAAAACAAGACAAACAAAAAAAAGTGTAATTACTTTGATCAACAATTCTGTCATTGTTTGCCTTGTTACTGTTGTCAGACTAAATGCTTTGAGTGAGAAGGATCTGACCTTGTCCTTTAATCGACAGAACAGAAAATTGATTTGTTTGCCTCGCAGAAAATCTGCCATGAACACTCTGTGACCCTGACAGATACATCACTACTGCTGGCAACTTTTCAATACACTTTAAATAGACTTCTTCTAGGCCAGAAATGAACCTATTAAAGGAAATAAAGGAGTGTCCTTTAGTTGTTTAAGAGATAATAAGGTGACAATGGCTCATCCATAAATTGAATAATCAGGGTTTCAATCCCCAGCCCTGCTACATTTTGATGCATCTCTGGGAAAGACATGACTCTCCATCGCTGCCCTCTACATGCTTATTAGTCTGATTAAAAAGAGCAGAAAGCTGCATATAAAGAGAAGTGCATATACTGTATATATAATAGTAGCATTAATATTTGAAAATTATTGAATGAAAACCCCCCACTAAAGAGCATTGTAAAAACTAGATTAAGTTGAAAATGTGCTTATATATGTTGTGTGGAGGGGAATGATAGCAGGCCCAAGTCCAGGTTAATGAAAACAGAACTCCTTGATCTCACTGAGATACCAAACAAAACTGAAGAGAAAGAAAACTAACAGCAAGCATTTGATGAGATGCAAAAAGAAACCAGAACTACATTTACACTGGAGGAGATAATTACTAATTGAATTCAGGTGTGACAATTACGACTCATTGACTGCATAATTTTAGACCCAGTGTCCTCCCCCGTCTGTCTTTATTGGCAATTAAAGCCAGCAGGATCCCCTTATGGAGGTTACCATTTTGTATTTTTGGAACCAGAGTGTGCTCTTGAAGTCCCACCTATTCTTCAACAATCAGAGCATGAACATGACCTTTCTTGTTAAGCAGGGGATAACTAATTACAGCTAAACGTGTTAGAAAAACTAATATCTGAACATATGAATAATCTGAACAAACAGCAAATATGAAGAAAAATATGTGAATCAATAAGAGTCACCTCCTGAAGGATTCTGCCATCTTAGGCAGCCGATCTTAGGCGGCCGGGGGAGCAGATGGTGGGGATTGAGGGCGTTGCTCGGGGGTCCAGGGTGGAGTAGGTGGGGTAACTGAGGGTGGAGGCAGGTGTAGGCGTTTCACGTCCCACCAACATTTTGATGTTGTCGGTCCCGGGGGTCGAGCCAGCAGCCTTCTGCTCACAGGCTCACCCTCTACCCCACCACTCCTATGTTGTTTTTTTTAATAATCTCTATATCCCCCCACATATGGATACATTTATATATATATATATATATA
>NC_056507.1:19504554-19506846 GCF_014905685.2 Nematolebias whitei | reverse complement strand
ATTTATGGGGGAGTGGTGGAGCAGAGGCTAGAGAAGATGGACCTGTGATCAAAAGATTGCAGGTCCAACTCCCGGTACTGACAAAATGTGGGTTGGAAAAGTGAAGCACCCATACCTGCCTCCACCCTCATTAGCCCCACTCTGGGCCCTTGAGCAAGGCCTGCAACCCACACCATCTGTTCCCCCAGGTGTCCTTGATAGCAGCTCTCTGCTCCACACAGAGGACTGTGGGAGCTTGGTGGTCTGTGGTTGCGTCAGAAGGGCATCCGGAGTAAAAATAACTGCCAAGTCTTTGTGCGACTTAGTTCATTGTGGCGACCCCTGAAGAAGAGAGCAGCCGAAAAAACAAAAAAGAAGAAAAAGAAGAAGGTTTATTAAACACTACAAGTTAAAATTGTAAATAATAATAATAATAATAATTGGTCAATAAAGTTGTTTTAAGTATTTTTACTGTTCTCTGATTGAGTCAATGTCTGCAAACTGAGATTCTTTTTCTATAAATTGTTGCACAGCTTGGCTGGTGATCAGTGCTGTCTGTTATTTTAAACTGCCTGACAGAGTTATGATTGCAGACTGAGATTTTATTTTCACTAACCGTGATTTATGGCACAACAGGACTGCCATGCAGCGCTTTTGAAAAATTGGGTGTTATCTCCTGATCATCAGTATTGTAGAGAGCCTTGATTGATTAATATCTCAGCTAAAAACAAGGAGAGCGGTGCTGTGAAAAGAGTAATTGTTTGCCAGAATGAGACAGTTCATTTCCTGTTTACCTACCCACCCCCAGTCAAAAAAGAATTATGATGCAGCGTAAAAATTAAATAAACAAAAGTCACCATTACAAATAAAACATACTGATTTACAATTAATGCTGACATATCAGACAAGAAGAACCCAGAACAAGTTATGTTGTCTGAGTTAATTTATCTGAAGCTTCAAAGGACAATATTTTAGTAAATCTGTCAAATTACAATGAGTTACACTTAATTTGATCAGGATTTTTGTCCATGATTGCGGGTGTCATCGCTCTTTATGTAGCTCCATTTTGTTCCTCTGTTTCTTACCGAGCGTTGGCCCATGCTATCAGTTCAGCCTCGTTATTATCAATGAAACTAATAGGTATGACTCATGTGTGGCATTAAAAGCACTGCCCTGATGATTCTGTATTCAGCGCACTCAGCTGAAGACTGTGATACTGGCCTCATCAATTTTTATCCTCAACTGCATGCTGCTTTTTTGTTAAACAAATTCAGAGGCGCGTTCATCTATTTTAAAGAAACAATCTATATTTTAGTTGGATGACTCAGAAAACAGCAGACAATCTAACTTTGACATAATTTATTTCATGACTAATTATAATTTGCACAAAATCACCTCAAATGACCCGTTTTGATGCAGGAAAGCAGTGTTTCTACTCAGAGCTCCTCCCAGAGGATGGAGGTCCTCACCCTGTCCAAGGCTGAGACTAGCCACTGTAAGAAGGAAGCTCATTTCAGCCACTTACACCTGGGATTTTGTTTTGGTCATGATCCATACCTCATGACCATAGAGGTCTGGAATGTAGACAAAAAAAACGTGAGAGCATGGCCTTTTTTGTTAAGCTCTTTCTTCACCAGGACAGACTGAAGCAACTCCCTCTTTACTAAGGTCACAGCTCTGATCTGTTGATCCATCCCGCACTGAGTGAATAAGACCCCCAGAAAGTTGAATTTTGATGCAAAGACTCACCCCAAACGCAGAGAGACCATTTAAACTTTTTCCTGTTAAGAACCATGGTCTTAGACGTAAAAAGAGCTGACTCTACTCCCAGCTGTTTCGAACTTGGCTCAAAGACACCAACAAAACTATATAATCTGAAAAAAAAATCAGAGATCTCATACCCTCTTCTCCATAACTACGTCTTGAGATCCTGTCCATAAGAACCACAAACAGGGTCACTGACAAGAGACAGCCCTGGCAGAGTCCAATACAAGCTTGACTGTGCAGAGGATGTGAACACAGTTCTTGTTTTGGTTAAATAGGGACTGGATAGTTTTTAGGGGAAACCCAGGGACCCCATACTCTGCAGCACCCCCCACAGACTGCCTCAGGGCTACAGCCATAAGCCTTTTCCAAATTCAGAAAATACAAAGACTGAAGAGTCAAACTCCCATGACACCTGTTGCAGAAATTCTCTCATTCTCTGACTTTGTTTACTCAAAAGAACCACTCTCATGGCAAGTGAAGATTTTAACTGGTTATTACTTGCAAGGTCAGATTTTAGGACAGATTACACACACACACACATATACA
>NC_056507.1:19502854-19504454 GCF_014905685.2 Nematolebias whitei | reverse complement strand
ATATATATATGTCCAGATCCAAAACAGATGACAAAGAACATCTATCCACTACTTTGGTTTTTAGCTCCACACAAACTAGCCTTGTCAGTCAGCTCAGAATGTATTTCACTAAACAAGGTTCATTTCACCTGTCGGCTAACTACAACAGGTAAGATATCAATTGTTCCTAACCTTGATGATGATGATAATTTTATTTCAGACAGACATTTCACCAACAAAACATAATAATAAAGACTTTCATGTTTCTAAGTGTAAATACATTATCAGAGTCAGAGTCAGAGTCAGAGTTTCTTTATTGTCATTCGCACCTCATGTGGTACATGTGGTGGAGTGAAATTATGTACACAAGGTCCCAGTTACATCCAACAATAAAATGTCTAAGAAAAATAGTAATAACATCCAAGATATGAACCAAGAAAAACATCAACTAAATATACACCAAGCACTCATAACACAAAAACATTGAACATCAGCACAAACATGAACACGAGTCCGTGTGAGCAGATGTGCACGCATGAACACACCAACATTGAAACAGATCAGCAGCAACATGAAACAGATCAGCAGCAACACGATATGGTTTTTCACAGTGACCATCCTAGCCAGAGGTTCATGAGTCTAACAGCCCCAGGGTAGAAGCCGCTCCTCAGTCCAGTGGTTCCACACTCAACGCTCCTTAACCTCCTTCCCGAGGGGAGCGGGGCAAAAAGTGTGTGTGCTGGGTGAGTGGGGTCCTCCACGACGCAGGTGGCCCTCCCCCTGCACTTGGAGGTATAGACGTCCGTGACGGTGGGGAGGCCGATTCCAACAGACCCCTGTGCAGCCTCCACCACCCTCCGCAAAGCCCCTCTTCCCGCAGCCGTGCAGCCTCCGCGCCACACGTCGATGCCCGAGCACAGGATGCTCTCCACTGCACACCTGCAGAAGGAGGTGAGGACTGAGCTTCCCAGACCAGCTCGCCTCAGCCGTCTGAGGAAGTAGAGTCTCTGATGAGCTTTCTTGATCAGGCTGGTCGTGTTGTTGCTCCAGCTGAGGTTGTCATTCATGTGTATATCTTACTACAATATCTTACTAAATATACATACTCAATTTTTATATACTCAAATACATGTAAATACTTCACTTTTTAGGTGACTGTGAGCCTGAAAAGGAGTATGATGAAGTTTAACTTATATAATCATACACCTTTTCCATTCATTAATTCATAGCATAAGTAGTCTTCTCATAGCATAAATAGTATTCTACAGAATATAAATATATGCATATAAATCTTTACAGTGTAAGTAAAGTATGCATGATGTGTGTGATTGTTAAAAACATAAACAAAACTGAACTTAAAGTTAGAAAAACATGAACGATGGCAACAGGAAATTTAATTTAATGAAAATGTTCATGTTTTATGAAGACAGTCATTTCATCTTTGTCCTGACATGTTTAAACAGCATCCAAGCAGCTCCTTCTAACTTTGAAAACAAAAATAATCAATAAAAAGCTGTAAGAAGATACCCGAGCTTTCCTACTGAGCCATTTACTTGGACAGTAATGTATTTAAGAAAAATAATTACTTTGTAGAAAAAAACAAAATGAAAGTCAAGCTGGG
>NC_056507.1:19496426-19502754 GCF_014905685.2 Nematolebias whitei | reverse complement strand
AATATATATACATACATATATATATATACACATACATATATATATATCCTCCGTGGGGCAACAGCAGAACACAATAATAACTTTGTGGAAGAGAATAGATGGCTAAGACTTGGAATTTCCCTGCAGTTAAACTCAGTTTACTCCTGTGGTTTTGTCCTGTTTGTCACCTCAGCTCATAGACAGAGCCTGGTGGTTCTGCTCCATCAGAACTGCTGAGATCATTCTGCTGCAACAGTACGCCTCTGCAGACTCTTCTTTTATTATGTTTCTGCTCTCAAACCTAAAATGACACACTCTCCACCTAAATGAAAAAGCTCAGTTTTATAGAAGTGAACCTATTGGATTTTTGTGGAGTCTCAAGTGATTCAGTTGGAATTAAGATTCTGTTGGGGATTTTGTGTGAATGATGGATGGATTAGGCATGATTTTTATAGATTTCACTCACACTTCATCCCATCAGTCAGGCAGGTACAGAGGAGATCTTTTATGCTTTTTACACATGAAAGAAATTTCAGCTGCTTTTATGAGCTGTTTCTTTTTATTCCATCTCACTTTGTATGCTCAGTATTTATTACACTTTTGTGAACCTTCCCCCTCAGTTTCCAATGGTTAAAAACCGGACTGCCTGTTGAACCTAAACAGTCCTCCTGTAGTCCAGTCCAGACTATTTCACTTGCAGTGCAACAGTTTTTCAGCTGTTTTTTGTGTCCCAGGTGTCCAGCTTGTGTCTGCTTTAGCTCAGTTTGCTGTCTGTCACAAACATCACATTTACTTGTGTTTGCTTTAGTCACAATGAAGCATGATGACAGAGCCAAGTTAAGGGAAGCCCAGAGTGAAAGTTTCCTTTGGGAATTTCTGCAGCTTTTAAAAGATTACTGCTCGGAAAGAAAGACCTTGAACTGTTTGTGAACTTCAGTTTCCTTCGAGCTTGTGAAGGAACAGCCATTATATTGTACACTCCCTGCCTGTTGATGAGGTGTTGTATGCTGCTTTAATGGAGCCTCTGAAATGGATACGTCACATGGTTGTACGTCAGGTTCTTATGACTTTCCATTTATTATTTTTTAACTTAATAAAATCGGCTCAGAGAAGCAATAAAAAGTAGTTAGTTTTATTAAGTGACAGCAGAGAGCCAAGCATGATCAAGCAATGTTGAGGCATTAATGCGTCTTTAGTGAAGTAATATATTGACCCATAAACCTATATAGTGCTGGATGGGAACATATGTTGATTTAAAATGTATACTTTTCTGCATTTAATGGCACCTTTACAAATGTGTAAGCTAATGCACCCCCATGCCTCACCTCTGTAATATAGAGGATGTGGTAATCATTTCAAAAATGATTTTTTTTAATTTTGATTTGTATGACCATAGAACAGTTTTCCATTTAGCGTCAGGCTATTTTAAAGAGCGTTGGTCCAGGGAAGAAGGTGGTGTTTCTGGATGGTGTTCATATATTACTCAGTACTTGTACTGCCTTGTTGCCAGTTAATTTGTTTAGTTACTAAATTCTCCTCCAGCTGTTTATTATTTGAACCACTTAGCTTTGCAGCATTTTAATGCACCTTTTTGCTTCTTTTAGATGCATCACTGTCATCAAATCCATAATTACTAGCCCTCCACACACACACACACATAAAAAAGAAAGCTTAATTTATTAGTTTTAACATTTAAAACATTTAAGTTCTATTCAATTCAATGTATTTATATAGCGCCATGTCACAACAGAAGTCATCTTACCGCACTGAACAGAAACATTCATAAATAAAAATAACAATTTAACATTATTTATCTGAGGAGCAGACTGCTTTGAGTTTAACTCTATCATATAAATCTCATCTTAAGCAAGCATGAAGGCAACAGTGGAAAGGAAAAACTCCCTCATGAGGAAGAAACCTTTAGCAGAACCAGGCTCAACACAAGCGACCGTCTGCTTCAACCAGCAGGGTTTGAGAGGAACAGGAAGGAGGAACAGATACACAATGGCAGGTCAAGAATCACATGTTAAAATAGAAATAATATCAAATTAAAACTTTTCAATTTTTGCAATTCTTTTAAGGAGATGAGATCAGCTTGTCCTCCAGTAGTCTAAGCGCATACCAAGCCAACCCTAATTATAGGATTTTTCAAAAAAGAAAGTTTTAAGCCCAGTCTTAAAACTGGACAATGTGTCAGCCTCACAGACAGAAACTGTAAGTTGGTTCCACAAGAGAGGAGCCTGATAACTGAAAGATCTTCCTCCCATTCTGCTTTTGGAAACTCTAGGAACCGCAAGTAAGCCTGCAGTCTGAGAGAGAAGTGCTCTGTTAGGAAAATATGGAACAACAAGATCTCAAATATAAGATGGAGCTAGGTTGTTGAGAGCTTTGTAGGTTAGAAGTAAGATTTTGAATTCTATTCTGGATTTGACAGGGAGCCAATGGAAAGAAGATAAAACTGGAGAAATATGATCTCTCCTACTAACTCCAGTTAAGACTCTGGCAGCAACATTTTGGATCAACTGAAGACTTTTTAAGATGGTTTTGGGACAACCAGATAATAAATCATTGCAATAGTCCATTTACTGCGTTCCTCTGTGAATAAAACGTGTTTTTAAGAGATTTGCAAAATATTTCATTTTGTTTTATTTACATTTCACATGTCCTAATTTTTTTTTGTTCAAGTGGGACAGTAAAAGCATAAAAGTAGTCCTCAAATGTGATAGCTGAGATCATGCTTCTTAACATTATTTAAATATATAAACACTTTAATTAAAATTATGCAGGTTTTCAAGACTACATTTTCTTTGGGTACAACTGCAGACCAACAATGTGAAAGTTCATTTAATTTTTTAAAAATCTTTTTAGTTTTTCCATTATCCTTGTGATTGACCAGTGACCTATTCAGGGGGTTTAATCTGCCCCCTGCTCTTGCTCTATTCTAGATGGAATATTCTCTACGGTCTTTATGACCCTGAGCAGGAGGAAGCAGGTGCACAATATGGATGTAAGCATAGTTTGTTTTCCTTATGTGGAGAAAGTTTTAGCGCTATCAAAGGTCAAAACTGGACATCATGCAAATGTATTTTCATGGTTGCAGTATGGCTGCAGGAAACAATTAATGAAAGCAGGACCAAAGTAGACAGAAGGTCTAGAAGAGATAATTTAATGTATTCATACTTCTTGCTTTATGCATTTTTACAAGAACAGCTTTTGGGGGAAATGATAGACATGTCTCATTATCTCTGACATTTAAAACACCAACTAATAAAACAAGTTGTATTTTGTATCAACAACACAAAGATTACAGCTTCACAACCTTGCCTTATTTCCTGTTTTCATGGGAGGATATGAACAAAACATTTTAAGTCATAAGGTTTCCTTTTATGATCAGTGCCAACGCTGAAAACTGATGGCCTAGCATTTCTTGAGACCACACAACACACCTGCCTTTCATGACAGAGTTTTAATTCAAGATGACGACCACAAACATCTATGTGTTGGGGATGACTCTCAGCTACTACCAGACAAAACTTGAGCTTAATGCCGGTAAAACTGGCTAATTCACAGCCAGTGATACGTTTGCTAATGTCTATTAGCAGTTGCAGACATCTTGAATGGACATTTAACTATTTACAAATTTCTAAAACTGGAATTTTAAAAGTTCATATAGTATAGAGTAAATCTTAGAGCTTTGTGGGTATTTAGAGCTCTTTGACTGCATTGCTCTGGTTGTTAATCAAACATACACCAGGATTTTTCCTTGTAAAACCACCGTTTAATTGTCTTCAATGGTTTCACTTTTTTTGGTGAGAGAAAGCACTTGTGTCAGGATCAACAGTGTGATGGATATCTGCTGCCTCTCTTTGAGTGCCATACAGTATACCTGAGAAAATATACGCCTTTAGTTTGCCTTCAACAAGCAGTGAGCCCTCATAAATAATGCATGCTGTTGTGCAGTAACAAATCCTTTCAATAACATGCACAACTTGAAAAACAAAAGAACTAGAAAAAATACAAGGGTGCATCTTTTTTTTTTCTATCAGGTTACAATTAATTTTAAGCAACACAGACACAGATGAATTATTGTTGCATTGAGTGAAATCAGATGGCATATTAATTTTGGAGTATTATGTAAGATTATCACAACCGAATAATCCCTCTCTCCGATTGGCTTCGATTCACCAGAACCAACCAAAGCAGATCGTGAATGACTAATAAAAAATATAAAAAACTTGGAAAGTGAATATTTAATGCATTACTAACTTCTTTCCATTTTGCAAACAATAATGGCACCCAGTCTGCCTCAGTGTTCAGGGTTCTGATTTTATTTTTCAAAACAGAGATGTGATTGCTCTCCAGCATCATTTGTACCATGCAAAAAAATCAAAACAAAACAAAAATGCAAAACAAATTTTGAGTTAGGTATTTTCTTAGCAAGTGTCTTGGTACACTGAATGCTCAATTCTGACTGAAGTTTACTGTCAGTAGTGTTTGGATTATACGCTTCTATTTCCCCCTACAGGCCATTTATGGTGCTGCCACCCATGATGGAGTGGGTTCGAGTGGCCGTGGTCCACACCGAACACAGACGGAGCTTCACGGTGGACAGCGACGATGTTCGGCAGGCTGCCAGGCTGCTGCTGCCCGGAATAGACTGTGAGCCCCGCCAGCTCCGGTACGCCTCTAAAAGTCCTGGTTGCTTTTAGGCTTCAGATGCTGTGTGTGTGTGTGTGTGTGTGTGCGTGTGTGTGTGTGTGTGTGTGTGTGTGCGTGTGTGTGTGTTTGTGTGGAGGAAGGGGGGGAGGGATCTTCATCTGAACTCAGAAACATGCACATTGTCTTTCTAATTTGCCCACATGCATGTTAGGCTGCCTTCAGGCCCAGGCCTCCCTCGCAAAAGAGATCTGTAATCTCAATGGGATTTGCCTGGTTAAGTAAAGGTTAATAATAATAATAATAATAAATAATAAATAATTTTCCCTTTAGTATTAAATATTTTTAAGGGATGTCTAGCAGAATTATTCAGTTCACTTTATTTGCTGCATCCAAGGAAGTCACAAATTGCATCAGATCTTCACTTCATCACAATTCCCCATCCTAAGTAGCAGGAGTAATGAACATCTCTTTTTATAGGAAGAACGTGTCAGATTAGTCTTACTCATGATGATGCACCATGAATCTATGTGTGTGCCTTTTCCTTCAGAACGGATGACTGCTTCTGCGCTTCGAGGAAACTGGATGCTGCCTCTGCTGAGGCAAAGTTCCTGCAGGACCTGGGCTTCCGTATGCTCAGCTGCGGACGCACGGATCTGGTAAACCAGGCTATCAACCTGCTCGGGCCAGATGGAATCAACAGCATGAACGAGCAGGTTAGAGACACAGTCAACATGTTAAATAATTCATAACCCAGCATGTTTGCACACATACACACACTAAGGCCAGTTAGAGGTAGATTTTGTTTGTTTGGTAAACTGTGGTTCCATTACCTTTGACTTGTGAGCAAAAGGTAGCTGCACATATTAAATCTATTTCTGCGTTGTTTCCCCTGCAGCTTTCCTGCCAAGCCACTCATCAATATATCATGACTATCAACCTCGAGAACAGTAAATTACCAGGGGAATACTGCAATTGTAACTCAGTTTTCCATGAGAAATATCAACATTTAGTTGGAGGGACTGGTTTTAGACTCGATTTTCAAGCATGTTTTTTTTTAGACTGTCCTCCTGCAGCAGATGGCTCAGCGGAAATGCAGATTTATATTACACACCAAAAAAGAACTGATCAATGAAATTTTACTCTCAGCAAAGTCAATATACTTTTAAGAATACAAGCTTAGTATAATTTTATAATTCAGATTATTTAATAGTTTTAAAAAATTGTTAGGCTGATTACATTCTTTGTGCTGTTATTTGCAGAGTGTATAAAATTAATCGAGTTGTGGTTATTTTTCACGCTTATAGGGGATGACTCCGTTGATGTATGCTTGTGTTCGTGGGGATGAAGCGATGGTACAGATGCTGCTGGATGCAGGAGCAGATATCAACAGTGAGGTTAGTGGTAAAATAAAAAAATTAAGCTTCCGTTCATTGAGTTGACACCTGGTCACTTAGTAGTTGAACTGTATGAATGGATTAACAATTGGTAGTTAAAAAACTGAATCCAAAAAAGGACGAAGTAAAAAAAAAGGTGTTCTGGAATTGGAGAAAACCAAACACATCATCCGCCAACACATCGTTCCGTTCGGTTGTGTTCCGTTCCATTAGGTTGTGTTCCGTTCCGTTCGGTTGTGTGACGTTCCATTGTGTGACGTTCCGTTGTGTGACGTTCCGTTGTGTGACGTTCCGTT
>NC_056507.1:19483261-19496326 GCF_014905685.2 Nematolebias whitei | reverse complement strand
TATATGTATATATATATATATATATATATATATATATATATATATATATATATATATATACTGTATATACTTTGTATATATATATATAAACATACATATATTTATAAGCATGAAAACCATCCATTATTCTTTACCCGCTTCTTCTTTTTTGGGTCACGGGAGTCATTGGTGCCACCGTGCCGCCCGCATGAAAACCAGTCACAGAAAAAAGCCACGAGCTGTGTTATCCACTCGCTTTTATACACCTCTCAGCTCAGAGTTCAACATAGTT
The DNA here is from genome assembly GCF_014905685.2 of Nematolebias whitei. NCBI lineage: Eukaryota > Metazoa > Chordata > Actinopteri > Cyprinodontiformes > Rivulidae > Nematolebias > Nematolebias whitei. The sequence continues at coordinate 19,496,055 of NC_056507.1, read as the reverse complement.
CATGATATCCTTGAAGCCAGCAGCAGCCTTCTTATGCAGCACTTCATTTACACAAACGTATGGTTCATGGGCAGAGATAAGGTATTGCTTTGGGCAATGGTTCTGCTTGTTTTGGGAGACACCCAAGTTTCTTGTTCTCAGGGCAGAGGAGAAGAATCTTCTCAGCCATATTAATAAAAACATCCAGAGCTTTTCACCAAAAATTCCCTGACGACACCCTGAGCAACTCTACAGATTTGATCCATTGTTCCACAACTGAAAAATCAGTTATTGGTTTTTTTTATTTTTTTTTTATTTTTTTATATTATGGGGGCTGAGATGGTGCAGAGGCAGGGCAGCTGGCTTGGGACCCGAAAGTCCCAAGTTTGATCCCCAGTCACTGCATATCACGTGGTGTCTCTGGGCAGCACACCTCTTCCCCAAAATGCCCCCCGGGTGCTTTCAATAGCTGCCCACTGCACCACCTTGTGGTGGATGGGTTAAATGCAGAGACTAATTTCGCAATAGTATGGAAACATACAGTGCTGACATTGTGATGACATTATTATTATTATTATATTAGACTCGTAGTCAGTTTAGGTTGTAGCTTGTGTTCAGTTCCACGACTTACTCCAGCCAATAAACTCAGAATTTTTATTTATTTATTTTTTGTTATAGCAAATTCTAATTAAATTTATCAGGGACCAACCAAGTTGAAGCTTTGAGCAGTGCTGAAGAAGGACATCAAGCAAATAATGAAGAACTAAATATTTCAGATCCCTGCACACATAATTTTTAAAGTTCAAAGTATGTGTTAAGGGATTATTGACATGGAGAAAAATGTAAAAAGCAGTTTTGATTTACAGAGTTTTTAAAGTTTCATAAACATCAGGGGAGAAACTTTTACTCAAAATACATAAGTTCCCTTTTGAATGATTTAATATTGACTCATAAAATTTAATGCCTGAATCTAAACCGACTAAAACTTACTTACATTAACTTTTCAGAAAGTTTTACACTTTCAGGGTATTGCATACCTTGTTAAACATGGGAACTAACTGACAAAAAGGTTTAGACTAATTACAACTAAACTATGATTCAAAAAGCCACAGAAAGGTCAAAACACGATTTCATTTCTACGCCGAATAATTACATCTCATATAACTGACAGAAGCCTCTCAGTGCTCACCTGACTGGTAATGAGCAACACCTGAGTTCCTAAACCTCTAAGCCTCTTTGCCTTTAATTAAGGTTTGATTTTTTTTTTTTTTTTTGAATTGACAAACACAAACACACACAGCGAGAGGGAGAGACAAAGTGCAAAACAATAGTAATATTCTTTGAATTTGCAGAACAAATTATAACAAAATATTGTATAGATACGACTGTGTGAGCAAATGACAAAATACAGCCAGGGTTAGTGTGGACGGGCCTGAATGATAATTGTTTGAGTCCCGTCCTCCTCAAACAATCAATAAAGTTAATTTAGATAAAGTGCAGCTTTGGTGCAGCTTTGTATTAGCACCCTAATGAGAGAACAAAGTGTTCAATCTTTAAAGTACCTCTTTAATGGACTTTAAAGTTTGAGTGTTGATACTAATGGGGAAAAGGAGGGACGAAGGGGTGGAGGGGGAGTGGAGATGAGTTTCTGTGGCCATCAGCATCAACTGTGAATAGAAAGGGTGTCTGGACGAGTGTCAGAATAACAGCTTGTGTCACACCGGTGCTTCTCCAACACTGCAGGGAGTTTACTTTTGCCACTGAATGCTAGCCATTCATATCCTCCGCTACAGGATGGTGCCTGTGATCCGTTATTTACTTTGGAGAAAACAGAGGAAAGCTACTGATAATCACTGCCGCAGTGGGAGAGGAGGAAATTATATTTATCTATTTCTGCCACACAGAACCCCATAAAAATAATAATTACAATAACATTTGGGCCCAGCTTTGTGTTGCTACTGAAGCCAAATTTAGTGTCTTATTGGTTATAGCAACCTAGTGAAAAACAGGTAACCTGACCGTGCAACAGATGCCTTCACAACAGAAGGTGCTCACGTTCCATTAGTGGCTTTGTTTGTATGTAAGCACGCATGTTCACACAAGCATGAGGTTCCTGTGTTTTCCACTGGCACTCAGGTAAATCTACTTTAATGATGCACTGACACATTCTAAATGTAGGAAAATCGATACTAAATTTACATATTTTTCTGAAAAATCAAGTTTTGTTTGAATTAAAGGCTTTGCGTTTATTTGAAGGAATGTAAATAACCTGCATCCTTTCATGGCAGAGTTTTAGATCATCTTATGATGAGAAATGAGTTGTAGTCATTCAATTTTCAAGGTCGAACCGTGAAAATAATGTTATGCAGTTTCATGCAATATTGCAAGATGCCCTAAACACAGTATAGGTTGGGAATCCACATACTACAGTAGTTCTTCCCACATCGAGTAATAAGATGATAGCTAAAAAACTGAGATAAGATGGCTGCCACAACTGGCTGTGGCAGCCATCTTAATTTGGGTTGGCTTTTTAAAAAACGATTCAGATGTTGATGTACATCCAATTATTACATTCGGCGAATATTAAAATTTGACCAGTGGTTCATGAGATATTTTTGTAACAGCCAGACGCACAAACATAACCACTAAAAACATCATTATTGGACAAAAACATTACTGTCTACCAATAAAGACTGAATACCTGAACAGACCACCCAGCACCAGACTCACCTCACCACCAGACGAAGATCTTCTCAGCGTTACCTCAGCCGAAGTAAGGATTACTTTCAGGAGGACTAACCCTCACAAAGCAGCCAGCCCAGACAACATCCCCAGGAAGGTGCTGAAAGAATGTGCTGATCAGCTCGGCGAGGTGCTGGCCGACATCTTTAACTCCTCACTTACCCTGGCAACAGTTCCCAGCTGTCTGAAAACCGTACGTCACCATCTTCCCAGTCTCAAAGTGCTCTAAAGTGACTGGTATGAATGACTACCGGCCAGTGGCCTTCACCCAGATAGTCGCTAAATGCTTAAAAAAACTTGTCATGACCCACATCAAAGCAACCATCAACATCAACGAGAACCCTCACCAGTATACATACCATGAGAATTGATCTACAGAGGATGCCATCTCCTCTGTGGTCCACACTGCTTTCACCCACCTGGAGCAGAAGGGCTCCTACGTCCGTATGCTCTTTGTGGACTTCATGGCTGATTTCAACACCATGATCCCCCAAACCCTGATGGACAAACTATTCACACTAGGACTAAAGCCCCCAGTATACTGCCGTGTATGTCCGTTCACGCGTACGTACGCATGTACTGTACGCAGAGGGTTCAGACTTCGTACTCCAGCGTACATCCCGAGCAGCTGCAGAGCAGCTTCACAGACAAGGGGCGTTTACCTTCGGGACAAATTGAGGTTGCCGATTGGTCGTTTGCTGACACGCCTACTGGATTGATTGACAGGTCGGGAAAAAAAAACGAGCGCTGGCAGCCACAGTCGCAGCGGTGTTCTGTGTTTATATGTTGTTAATAAAAAGATCTAAAAAAAAACAGGGAGCACTGGCTCTGCAGCCCACATATCAGACCAGCCCACCAGGAAATCTCCAGACCCTCCCGCAGTCACGCCGGACCTGAGTTTAATTCGCTCGTGACAAATTCCTTCATTTCTCACCATTTCAGTCATGGCATCAATGGAGGAGGAAGAGATCACTTGCCTCTTGGCAAAAAAACAAAAGAAAAGGCCAGATCAGGGATGAAGAAGGGGAATTTAATACATTGGTGTTGCATACAAAACAGTTCGTCGCTGGGCAGTTTATTGTGCGACACCACGTTTGCGTATGCGGTCATAAAAAATTTGAGCTTTGCATGGTCATGCCCTGGGGGGTACGTTCGTACCTCCGCGTACGTGTGTACCTCTGAGTATGGACGTACGCAGGAGTATGCTGGGGGCTTTAGCCCCTCCATTTGGAACTGGATCCTAGACTTTTTTTTTTTTTTTCTAGATCCTAGACTTCTTAACAAACAGACCACTGTTCATGAGGATACACAACTTTTCCTCCTCCATCATAACCCTCAGTACTGTATCCCATCAGGGATGTGTGCTGAGCCCTCTACTGTTCACTCTGCTCACGTATGACTGTGCACCTACTCATCCAGGCTGTCACATTGTAAAGTTTGCAGATGATACAGCGGTGGTGGGATGCATCACAAACAATGAGTCCAGCTACAGGCAGGAGGTGGAACACCTGGAGAGCTGGTGCTAGGAGAATAACCTTCACATCAATGTGAAATGTGAAGAAGACAAAGGAGATGGTCGTGAACTTCAGAAGGAACAACGCCCCCCACCCCCCCACCCCCCCGCCGGAACATAGGAGGATCTGCAGTGGAAGTGGTCTCCAGCTACAAGTATTTGGGTGTGCGTGTGCACCTGAATGATAACCTAAGCTGGGGCAACAACACTACCAGCCTGGTCAAGAAAGCTCATCAGAGACTCTACTTCTTCAAGCGGCTGAAACGAACTGGTCAAGGAAACAGTCCTCACCTCCTTCTAACTTAGTCCTCATCTCCTTCTTCATTGTTTTAAAATAATAAATATGAATGAAGTTCTAATTCCTAAAAGTTGGGGCACAAAGAAGTGTTTGATAGTAAGGAGAATAAGAAAGTGAGGAGATTAAATGGAAAAAGAGAGGAACTATTAAAAAAAACAGACAATGATGGACAGCCAAAAGACCTGAGAGGATTTGAAGATGACACTTCACCTCCCTTCAAAGATTATGGAAATACGCTCTGCCAGGCAGGAAGTGACCATCAATCATCTCGGAAAAGGCCTTTTCTGTCTCCTCCGATGACCTTCTGATGCTCTGGTTCAGAAGCAGAAGAGACAAAAATACAACCTGAAGGTTGCAAATCAGTTCTCAGCACTTTGGTGAAAAATGTGATTGTGTGTCTGCCTCAGAGCAGTGCGAGCAGGGCACACCTCCTGCAGGAGCACGCGAAACCCAATCTTTCCTTGTCAGCTGCTGGTCAGCAACTTTTTACAGCACAGAAATAGGCCTTTGTCTCCAGCCCTGTAATCAGTGTTTCAGAGACACGCTACATCACACGTTGCTTTTGTGTTTAGAGCGTTACTCACTTAGCTAGGCCAAACTAAAGAAGCAGGAAGCCTAGTGATGCACTATGACTTGCTGTTGCCCTAAAGAAAAAAATTAGCTGAGCACACATCCTGAGGGTGTTGATACCAGAAAAACCACAATGACATCAGAAGCTGGAGGCCAGCCTATAACCACTGGCCTGCATCCATCCAGTCAGGTTCTCCAAGATGGAAAAACCCCTCCCATGTTGCTGCCAAGCTGCCAGGCCTCAACCAGAGGGGCTGACGGACCACCAGCTCACCCATCCAGAAATGTTGAAACAACTGAGGGAGCAGAGGGAGAGAGTGCAGCGGAGTAAACTGTTAGACTGCCAGAGCAGAAAGCAATAAAATTTCCCACCGTACAAACTAATGACTCCAGCATGTGAACTGCAGCCTCGGTCCCCTCATACCACTCTTAGGGTCCAAACAGAAAACTTCATCTCTTAATCACAATTAAAGCCCAACCATTCCATGAAGGAACGCAAATCATCCCCTGCTTTTCACACCAGTGCTTTCTTAACTACAATCACTTTATGTTGAGGAATAACTGAGATAAACCACATTGGTTAAACCTTTCTGCACAATGTTGTAGTGAGTCACGTGGGTACGTGTCACTAGTTGTAGTATGACAATATATCCCCGTTTATATGCATACTTTTTCACGAGTTCCTCATCTTTCTGACTGTGTAAGTCGTGCATTGAATTTTAACAAAAATGTAACGAGAGACGTTATTATCTTTGACCCATCAAATCAATGCGGTCATTTATTTTCAGAATCAAAGTTTAACATCAAACATTTACATTAATTTGGCAAAATATGAAAATAATAACAGACAAGTTTCACAAATAATGAACTTCAAATCACTCGGCGGTGATTTGAGGACTTTGCTTCAGATATTTCTAAAATATCTGTACTGATTTTATGAGAAAGAGGAGAGTTTAAGATGAAATGGAGATTTATCTTACAGGGAAATATGTGAGGAAATTAATATCTGTTGACCAGAAATTGCACGCTCCATCAGATCTCAGCTTGCCTCCGGTACACTTTAGTCGAAGAAGAGACCGTTACCTGGTTGATGATAGATCAGCTCGATAGAGAATCCTCCAGACTTTTCAGCGTCTCCGTTGAGAGCAGCTAAAATCCTTCGAGAGTCGTGCGTGGGTCGTTCAAACAGAAATTATAATTCCAAACGTCTCTGGATCATCCTGAACGCGTTCTGCATCCAAGAACTCTGAACAACTCTCTAGTTCTTCATCTCCTCAGCCTCTGGAACTATCAGACTCCAGACTCTCTCATGAATTCTCCTGAATTCTCTTCAGAACTCCTTCAGAACTTCACCATTCTCCATGAATTCTCCATGAATTCCCCATGAATTCTAACTCTCTAACAGAACAGAGAAGTTCTCACATTTTAAATGAGTTTACTTCCGGGTTTACTTTAGAGCTTTCTGATTCGTGGATGGACCAGAAAGAGGTGTGGTTTTTGACGTAAGGTATTATCAAAAGTCGAGGTCAGGGAATGAATTTGTTTTACAGACAGAAAAGATTATTGGAGAAACAGCAGACTTTTTGGAGCCTCACTCTGTTGTATCTTTCCAAATAGTAAAACATGACATCCCATTTTCAGTAAACATTTAGTTGACCGAAGCTTCAACTTTCACATACTTACGACAGCTTGCTCATTGAAGACAGAAAATCAAGAAATGCATATTAACCTGATTTCTTCTTTGAATGAGGAATAAAAATCATTACTTACTGTTTATGTAAAATAAAATGAGTAGTTCTTTTTCAACCTGTAAGCATTGAATGGAACTAACACAATTTGATTATCAAACATTTGTAAACAGTAATGATTATAGAGAATTGTCTTTTCTGCTTGATTAATTCAAGAAAGAAAGTCAACAGATGGCTCAGACTGTATTCAGATCAATGAAATTAACAGTCTCTGTCCATCTGATAGATTTGAGGTCATCAGGGTCAGATCAGGGTCAGATCAGGTTCACTACAATGTCATGAGACACTATCTCGTCTGAAAACTTGGAGCATGTGCTGTGAATTACTCCCAGCTACTTCCACACCTAGTTTTAACGTAATATCTGTAAAATTCAGTCGTTGCAACTAGGGATGCACCGATCCCCTTTTTTTACTTCTGATCCGATCCCGATACCTAAATCTAAATATCGGCCGATACCGATCCAGTTCCGATATCATCATCATCATTGATTTTATATGAGGCTGTAATAATCTCCTCTCAAGTACAATTTTTACAAATATATGCATGCATGTCCAAAAAGGCAACTTGAGGTAAGTTTTATTAATGTTGGATAAGTTTTAAAGTTAGAATTAAATTCTGCTAACACAAAACATGTTTCTTTTTATTCCTAGCTTTAAAGTGGATATTAAAGTGATTAATTTAAGTGATTGTTTAAAGTTGTTTTATATTTTATAAGGGGCAGATATAAGATTTTTTTTTCTTCTTTCTGCACTCTTTTCATTCAATGTTTTCTTTTTGATGATTTTTTTTTTTAATTTTGTTTCATTTAAATGAATGAATAAATGAGTTAAATAAAATGTTAAATGGCTTCAAACATCTGCTAAGTTCATGGCATAAACCAACAGACATGTTCCTGTTTTTAGTATTTTACATCACTTTATAATGTAGCTGTTTATGTTTTTAATATATATAATTTTCAAATCATGTTTTTTTATGATTGTCTACTGTTGTACTGATAAATATCTCCTGAGGGTAAACTATATCTTGGCTGCAAGTATCAAGCTGTGAAATCCTTCGTTTTCTACAATTGATAGTGGTTGGTCATTAATTATGATGAAGTTTAGCAACTTCTCTGTAAACATTTGAGCTCCGTGGTTTCAGCGACGTCTTCTTCTTGTTCAACCCGAAGCAGGCAGCCTGATTTGGGGCAGCCGCACTCAGTCTGTCCCTCCTCAGAGACAGGCAGACTGAGCGGGGCAGATTGGACGCGGCTGGCCGGGGTCGAGTCGCTTCTTTCGGTTTGACCAAAGAGCAGCACCCCACTGAAGCCACGGAGCTCGAATGTCCATCGTAAAACTAACTTTAACATGGTTTAATGTGGCGCTATGAATCTGCAGATATTGCACGTTGCTGTCTTGTTTTGTGGTGTTTCTAGTGTAAAATACTTCCACACAGCGGACATGTTTTGATGAAAAGTTTGTTAGCTGTTAGCTAGTGTTGTAGTACTCGAGACCGGTCTTGGTCTCGAGACCGGTCTCGAGACCACTTTTTGACGGTCTCGGTCTCGTCTCGGTCTCGACCGCATTTGGTCTCGGTCTTGTCACGGTCTCGGACATTGAGGACTCGGGATTTTTTTTCAAGACCAGTCAAGACCACAACTGTGAAAATATCACTAAATTGCCAGAATATTGTCCAGTTTATTTGTTAACATCTTTGCTTTTACTGGATGCAAAACATACCGATTCAAATTCAAGCGATAACGTGACTCATAGCAGCTAGCTACATGTTTTTGTTACCACTCCAGTGTTGCCAGATTGGGTGGTTTACTGCCAATTGGCCAGTTTTCGTTCTGATTTTGCTGGGAACTCTGGGAAGATTTTTGTTGGACTGTTCCGTTTTGCCACATATTGTTAAATTACCTTGGCTTGTACTGATGTGGGTTTGTGTTCAAAAAGTAAATATACTGTAACAAATATAGATTGTGCAGGTTTTTGTGTGATGTTGCGGTTTTTAACCGATTTTTTGCTGGAAAATCTCGACTCTATCTGGCAACACCGAGCCCACCTCCTTTCACTCGCAAGCGTCAGGGAAGAAAAGTTAGACTCGTTTGTGTTTAGAACAAGAGAAGATGTCTTCTAAATCTGCTGTTATAAAGTTTGGCTATTTGAGTCACAAAGAGTATGTTTGCAAAACAACTCTGAAAAAAAAGCACACGGCGCAATGCAAGTTCTGCAGCGCTTCACTTTCGGAGACTGTCGGGACTACATCCAACTTTTATCGACACCTGGAAAGGAAGCACAAAGAAAGGTAAGCGCCGCAGCTTTGTGTAAGTGATGCTAGTAAAGCTAGCTAGTTAACGTTATCAATCTGCCTTTCTTCCAAGAACAATACAAACAGAACGTTTTATCAAGTATGGTTTATTTGTCATATGCAAAATCAACACAAGGTCGACAACAATGCAGTGAATTGCTTAGGACGAGAAAAACAGTCTTGACTCGCCAAAAACAAACAAAAAAATAACAACAACAAATACCAAAGCATGCATCACAAATACTAAAATAAGGGACAAAAAGTTGAAAAAGTAATTCATCGACATTAAATCTAAATACATCTAAATTAATTAATGTGTGTCAGACTCAGACCCGCTTTGTTTAGCCCTTAAATGAGTTTTACTTTATAACACTGATATAATTAACATATTAAGGGAAGTAAGCAAATTCACTGTGTACATACAGTTAAATCAGGTCCTCTGAGTGTGTGTTAAAAGAAAAAAAGTAGAATATTATCTGCACAGCTTTTTTCTACCTTTTTTTTCTTTTAACACTCCCAGAGGACCTGATTTAACTTTTTTAAATTTTTCTACCTGGGTTATTGAGCATGCATAAGGACAAATTCACTGTTAACTTTGAGAGACTGAGGGGACAGGGCATGTGGTAACAAAATGTAGAAACGTTTCATCTTTCATCCAAAAGACTACTTGACTTCTTAACAAAAGACTTCATTGTAAGAGGGACTGTCTTCTTCTTACATCGCTGATATTGCTAGTATCACTCAGCCCCCTGTGAATAGCAAGCAACCATCAGGGTGCCAACGATTCATTGTTAGGCTGATGGTCTCCCTTAACATATTTGGCAAACTGGTTGATCCACTGTGAGAAGGTGCTAACTGTGTTTAATATGTCCTGATGCATGCTCAATCACACAGGTAGAAAAATCTTAAAAAGTTAAATCAGGTCCTCTGGGCGTGTTAAAAAAGTAAAAATAAAAGGTAGAAACATTTCGTCTTTCGTCCGAAAGACTTCCTCAGGCTGAGGAGCTGCATTCAGCTCAGCCCTATAAATGGTGCCTCCTCACAGTGGACCAACCGTTTGTTGTTGATGAAACTAGCTGCTCACATGTTCAAGGAGGACCATCAGCCTAATGATGGATTGTTAGTACCCTGATGGCTGCTTGCCTTCACCGGGGGCTGAGTGATACTAGCAATCACAGCATTGTAAGAGGGGGACAGTTGAACCCGGAGGCCTCCACCTCTGTTTAAAGATGGATGGTTTCTTTTCACAAAGATGGCCTCCTTTACTCCTCTCTCAAACCATCGTTCCTCTCTATCAAGGATGTGAACATCTTCATCCCTGAAAGAGTGACCGCTGGTCTGGAGATGAGTGTAAACCGCAGAGTCTTGGCCTGAAAATGTAGCTCTTGAGTTTAATATAGCTCCTCATATTGAAGAAGTCTTTTGGATGAAAGACAAAACATTTGTATAATTTTTTATTGTTTAAACCCATCCAGAGGACCCAATTTAACTTTGTTAGATTTTTCTAAGTTTAATTTTTACTTATGATAAACAATGGAGGATATATTTGACATACATTTATGAAGTTGCTACTTATTTTTAAGTGTTCTTTTGATGTAATTGATGTTCATGACCAGATATACTGATTCCTCCTTTGCATTTTTTAGGTTCCTGGAATACAAGGCAGGGCAACAGAATGATGTCACAGTCACACAGCCATCAATTTCATTATTTACGCAGAAAGTGCAGCTCTACAGCCCACAATCACCAAGGCAACAAGCCATCAGTCAAGCCATTGTCCAAGATTTGATCATTGGGTGTTGTCTGCCTCTCTCACTTGTGGAAAACAGTCATTTTAAACACTTTCTTGAAGTTATGGATAGTAAATACACACCAATCTCTAGAAAAACGGTTTCTGATAGACAAATTCCAGAGTTGGTAATCAAGGTCAAGGAAACTGTTTTGGAGAAACTGAAGACCCAGTCATCTGTGTCATTAACAACTGACCTCTGGTCTGATCGCAGGCTACGCTCCTTCCTTGGGGTGACCGCCCACGTGTGCTACAAATCAAAGGATTCCTATGCACTTGAATCCTACCTGCTGGACTGTAGGCGTTTCACAGGCAGACATACTGGAGAGCACATTGCGTCTGCCTTTGAGGAGATCACAGAGGAATACGGTATCCATGACAAAATTAGCTATATCATAACAGACAATGCTGCCAATATGAAATGTGCTTTCAAAGTACACATGCCCCAATCTGATGACAGCGAGAGTGAAGAGGAGCATTTAGATGACGAGCACCTGTGGGAGGACATTAATTCTCAGGAAGACACCGAATTACTCTGGTCATCTGGTGCACGTCTTTCCTGCTTTGCACACTCTCTGCAATTAGTTGTGAATGACGGCATGAAGGAGGTCAAGGCCATTTCTCACACAATAGCCAAAACATCACGGTTCACCACCTTATTGCATAGCAGTTCACAATTCAAAGACAAGTTTGAGGCTACGTTTGGCACTAATAGGACCATTCCAGCTGCAAACACAACTCGATGGAACAGTATATTTAAACAAGTACAGGCCTTCACAGCTCTGGACCACAAAGCCCTGAATGAAATGTGCAGCAAGGATCACGAGGAGTTGGTGTTTAGTGCCCGTGAGTGGAACCAGCTGAAGGAACTGAGTGCAGTTCTTGCTCCATTTTCTGAGGTAACAGACCTGACAGAAGGGGAGAAATCAGTTACCATTAGTATGGTGGTTCCAACTGTCCTGGACTTGAATACACACCTCCTCAAGATGGAGGACACTCGAATGCAGTGCCAGTCATTGGTCAGAGCCCTCCAGCAGTCTCTGGTGAAAAGATTTTCTGGAATCTTTTTAAAAACAAGCATGGCCAAAGACAGTGGAAGAGAGGAACCTTTTAACCACAATGTTTACTTCTTGGCCACCATGCTGGATCCTCAGTTTGGCTTAAGCTGGGTGGACTTAGATGTTACCAATGGGGGAAATTCAACATCAGTGAAAAAGTTCAGAGATGAGCTTAAGAAGACACTGACAGGTCAGTATATATTTCTCTGCTGAAAATAAATGTCTTATTTGCAAAATCATAAATCCTAAAATATTTCAAATTAGTTGTCTATAAAAGCCTTAACTAGTCTTACAGTGGAATTCATAGTCTTCATTTCATCTGTTTACTTTTGTCATAAAAACATATTTTGTACACTCTGAGCCTATTGAAACAGATACTCTATATTTAGGCTGGTAACATGCCTATTGTACACAATCCTGACTCACTTTTATATTAAATGGGACTGTACTTATATAGCACCTTTCTATCTTATCAGACACTCAAAGCACTTTACATTACAATCTGTGCCTCATTTACACATTCATACGGCACTCTATTAGATCTCTACAAAGCTAATTGAACAAATCATTCAAAGGAGACTAATCAGAGCTTTATCACATTCATACACTGATGGGACGCACATCGGAGGCAATGAGGGGTTCAGTGTCTTGCCCAGGGACACTTAGGCATGTGACTTAGGGGAGTCGAACCCCCAACTCTGGCGTTGAAGGACGACTGCTCTAACCACTCAGCCACAGTCGCCCCATTAACCATGTTTATTTGAATAGCAAAAATATAATTAATTAATTAAATTAATTAATTATATA
>NC_056507.1:19470152-19483161 GCF_014905685.2 Nematolebias whitei | reverse complement strand
GGCACTCTATTAGATCTCTACAAAGCTAATTGAACAAATCATTCAAAGGAGACTAATCAGAGCTTTATCACATTCATACACTGATGGGACGCACATCGGAGGCCCCTAATAAAAGGTCCTAAACGTATTTAATTCAACTCTGATATGTGCATATCCTTTTAAATCTAACTCAGTCATTGTGTTTGTGTTTTTCAGAAACATTGATCTTAGAGGTGGAGAAGATGATGGACATGAAAGAAGACACCTGCTCAGAAGTTGTGAATGTGGATCCAGCCGCAGCCAGTGATTCGCCACCAAACAAATACCCTCGCCTTCTGTCTCGCTACAAGGCATACAAAAAGCACAGCTCAGACCAGGATTCAAGCATACACACACAGATAAGGAAATACTTTGATGCCATCCGTGACTTTGACACAGACAATGCACTTGTCTTCTGGGCAAAAAACCACACTAGATTTCCACAACTGCACAATTTGGCAATGAAGGTCCTATCAGTCCCTGCCTCCTCTGCACCAGTGGAAAGGGTTTTCAGTCGAGGAGGCATTTTAATGAGACCCCATCGTGCACGTTTAGGCCACAGAATGTTGCAATCACTCATATTTCTTAAATGCAATGAAACACTTCTTTAAACTCCAATAATCAGTTAGTCATCTGGACAGTTTTTTTTTTTTTTTTTTTTTGTGGAAAGACTGACGTTTTGCCCTCCGGGGGCTGTCCTCTCCCCCGTCGACTCCTTCCAAAATGCAGCCACAGCCAAAGTGGGATTTTTTTGAAGTAGTTATGCATCGGGCAAACTTTGTGTTGCTTTGTATAGCTGCAACGTTGAAATTGATTAGCCTCGTGGTTTTCTTTCTGTAGTAGTTTTTGTTCACATTCCTGGCTGCCTGCAGTGCAGTTATTTCTCTGAAACTTTATGAATATGAATAAGCTACTAAGTTTTCTTGGGTGATTTTTATGATACTGTGTTTTTTTTCTTAATGTGCCTTGGATCATACAATGGAAGATCCCCAAGCAAATACACAAGTCTAAATGAAAATTAAACAATTTTAGAAAGTAACTGACTTCAAGTTTCCAATTTAATCCTAAAGACTGCATTTATACTGCCCAGTATTTCATGTTGACTTCAAGAGACCAAAAGAAGGTAAATGCATCTTGAGTTTTGTTTTATTAGGATCAAAATGGGTCACTTAAATTAGAGTTTAAATAAATTAAAGTAAGCATGCACAAGTTGTGTACAAAAGACATTGCAGTACAAAATTCATTTCACAAACAACACTGTTTAAAAACGTAAAAACATTACTGTCTGGTAAAATCATCAGTTTTGACACATTAAAAAGGCTCATAACTTTATAAAAATATTTTATAATAACATTTTATTTATTTTTTTTATTTTATTTGTGGATTTGGTCTCGAATTGGTCTCGCCCTCCCTCGGTCTTGGTCTTGTCTTGGTCTCGGACTTTAAAAGTCTTGGTCTTGTCTTGGTCTCGGACCCTAAAAGTCTTGGTCTTGTCTCGGTCTCGGTACACTCTGGTCTTGACTTGTCTTGGTCTCGGGTTAGGTGGTCTTGACCACAACACTACTGTTAGCCACAGTGCTGCTAACTCAGTCCTCACATTGTAGTTGGCTGCAAACTAAGAACTGGATTTCCTGAATGTGAGGCAGGTCTTATTACTCTGGGTTCATGAGACATGCCGCCGTTCAGGAAATCCATTCCATAGTTTGAAGCCAACATGCATCATGGATTGGAAATATCGGCAGATGGATCTGAAAAATCCGATACGTAAATTATGCTGGTATCGGAGACCAATACAGATACTGGATCGGATTGGCCCCATCCCTAATTTCAATTCTTCTGTAGACTAAAGCAGTAGATGTGGCAGTCAGTTTAAACTGAGCAGACTCCAAAAGTTAATCACTCATAAGCATGCAGCCAATAAGAACTTCTTGAAAGTTTTATCAAAATATAATTTAATAATACTGTACTTGCCGCCATACATGTCGCACCACCGTATAAGTCACATCAGTCCAAAAATGTCTTATAAAATGGGAAAAAAAAACAAATATGTCACTTTGCCATATAAATAACACATATTATGCGTCACCGCTGACGCATCGCGGTTGTTATGTGTCACCGCTGACCACCCAGAAATGTGGGCCGGTGAAATGCCAAAAATCGATTGGCTGCCAAATGGCGGCCGCGGGACCGCGCACGGGAGGATTTAACAAGAATTTAACAAAATTAACACTTAAAAACATTTATTTGTTTGCTCATCATTATAGCAAAGGTGTGTCTCAGTTGAACTTTTCCTCAATAAATGCACTTTAATGGTCAAATCAGCTGCATTTTGCCTGAGCGACTCGGCGAAATGCAGCTGATTTGACGTTTGCTCCAGTTCAGGAGCGAGATGAAGGTGGTTTGGTATGGCAAGTCAAGTGTCTCGTTAATAGTCACTTTTACCTATTAATGAGACACTTGGCTTGCCGTATTAGTTGAGGGCCCTCTAGTGGTTGAAAATGGTAGTGTTCAATATTTGCCATGTCAGAATGAATGAAATCAGATCTCAGCCAACAATTGGTTTATAAATATGGAAAAAAAAAACATAAATACATCGCTTCGCTGTATAAGTCGCAGGCATGCTAATTTATGCAAAAAACTGTGACTTACACAGCAAAAATTATGGTACATAAAATATAGAGTAATAACAAAGAACACTTTCCTCTTCATACACTTTTAAAATTGTTCAAATTGTGGGAGTCTGCCTTCACTTGTGTTTACTTGTTTAAAGTTTAGATTTTGGACTCCAACTTCTGCATATTGTGCTAATTTATTTGTCCGTATATCAACATTTTCAACTTAATCAGAAATAGAGTACTGTGATTTTTAAACTTTTGGAATTATTTACTTTTTACTTACAAAAGTTCCATAAAAATACTTTAATTTCCTTCTTGAATTAAGTCTTTTAAATCTACTTCATCACACTTGCTTTTTTTGTGTTTGTTTTGTTTATCCAATTTTAGTTTTTAGCAACTGCTTAGCTTCTCTTCTGTTTGTTTTAACTTTTTTAATAAGTTACAGTATTAATTCTATCTTCAAGAAATTTCAGAATTTCAGCAAAGTCATTTAGCATTCACACTGTGTTCTCCCGGAAATGTATGTGTTTTATGACACATGATAATGGTCATTCTCGTAATAGAGATCTTGATCTCAACATGTTTTTTTATTTATTTTTTGTCAGGTTAAACAAGCGCAATTAAACAATTTTAATTAAGTCAAAAACATGAATATTACAGTAATGCAAATTTAATGGCTGCTGCTCTAACATACAGAGGTGACCTTTTTTCTGCACGTCCACGGTGCAGCTGTAAAATCAATCGAGCAGTTTGTCTAAAGTCCCTGCAGGAGAAGGATATTTGACACCAACCATTTCACCTGCAAGGCTGTGTTTTCACCGAGGAGACAGCTAAAAACAAAAAGTAATAAAAGTGTCAGAGCAGAAAGAACACAGAGGACAGAATGAAATGGTTCAAAGGTCGTGTTGCAACTTTCTTTGTAGGTGCTTTGAGCTTCTGACCCCACAGGTGTCCAGGTGTAAAAAGACCTCCTGCCCTTTTTCAGACATAAAAAGAAAAACACCCCGAGGGTCCGTCTCAGAGGGGCAGAGTGGTGCAGCAGGTGGACGCTTTCACCTTCTCTTCTAAAAGTCACACTTTGTCCCTACTGCATATTCTGCAATCTGCAGGATAATTGTCTGTTAAAAGAAAGTCTGTGTGTTGATTTGTCTGTACCGTTGGCAATAAAATATAATAAATCAACGGATTTCATTAAAACAAAGTATTTATTGGCTGTCAATCTACAAAAAATTAACTTTTGAAGTCAACCCAGTTCAAGATGGTTACCAAAGCCACATAAAATGGCTATAATTCAGCTAATTTACCATATATTGAGCTAAGGTTTGGTGTAGCTGAGAGTCGTACTGCTCATACTTCAAGCATTAACACATTCTGTGACATCTATGAGATCACTTGCACTGTTGTTTACAAAGTTTGACGAAACAGTTACAAATTTATAATTTCTCAACATTAGATAATTGCGAGGGTGATGCATTTCTCCAAGGAATGGAAGACGTGGCAATATTATTGGGCCCCTTTAATTTCAGTGCAGCAAACTCACTCCAGAAGTTCAGTGAGGATCTATGAATGATCCAATGTTGTCCCAAATGACTGATGATGATAAATAGAATCCACCTGTGTGTAATCAAGTCTCCGTATAAATGCACCTGCTCTGTGATATTCTCAGGGTTCTGTTCAAAGCGCAGAGAGCATCATGAAGACCAAGGAACACACCAGGCAGGTCCGAGATACTGTTGTGGAGAAGTTTACAGCTGGATTTGGATACAAAAAGATTTCCCAAACTTTAAACATCCCAAGGACCACTGTGCAAGCAATCATATTGAAATGGAAAGAGTATCAGACCACTGCAAATCTACCAAGACCCGGCCGTCCCTCTAAACTTTCATCTCAAACAAGGAGAAGACTGATCAGAGATGCAGCCAAGAGACCCATGATCACTCTGGATGAACTGCAGAGATCTACAGCTGAGGTGGGAGAGTCTGTCCATAGGACAACAATCAGTCATACACTGCACAAATCTGGCCTTTATGGAAGAGTGGCAAGAAGAAAGCCATTTCTCAAAGATATCCATAAAAAGTGTTGTTTAAAGTTTGCCACAAGCCACCTGGGAGACACACCAAACATGTGGAAGAAGGTGCTCTGGTCAGATGAAACCAAACTCGAACCGTTTGGCCACAATGCAAAACGATATGTTTGGCATAAAAGTAACACAGCTCATCACCCTGAACACACCATCCCCACTGTCAAACATGGTGGTGGCAGCATCATGGTTTGGGCCTGCTTTTTGTCAGCAGGGACAGGGAAGATGGTCAGAATTGATGGGAAGATGGATGGGGCCAAATACAGGACCATTCTGGAAGATAACCTGTTTGAGTCTGCAAGAGACCCGAGACTGGGACGGAGATTTATCTTCCAACAAGACAATGATCCAAAACATAAAGACACATCTACAATGGAATGATTCACAAATAAACGTATCCAGGTGTTGGAATGGCCAAGTCAAAGTCCAGACCTGAATCCAATCGAGAATCTGTGGAAAGGGCTGAAGACTGCTGTTCACAAACTTTCTCCATCCAACCTCACTGAGCTCGAGCTGTTTTGCAAAGAAGAATGGGCAAGAATTTCAGTCTCTCCATGTTCAAAACTGACTGAGACATACCCCAAGAGACTTGCAGCTGGAACTTCAGCAAAAGGCGGCGCTACAAAGTATTAACGCAAGGAGGCCGAATAATATTGCATGCCCCACTTTTCAGTTTTTTATTTGTTAAAAAAGTTTGACACATCTAATAAATTTCATTCCACTTCACAATTGTGTCCCACTTATTGATTCTTCACAAAAAAATTTAAATTTTGTATCTTTATGTTTGAAGACTGAAATGTGGCAAAAGGTTGAAAAGTTCAAAGGGGCTGAATACTTTCGCAAGGTACTGTATAATTTTTTTAAACAAATTTTTATTCATCTTTTTTTAAACCAGTCAAATCCCATTGAGACACAGATCAGTTTTGCAAGGGAGACCTGGACCTGAAGCAGCCTAACATGCATGTTTTTGGTCTGTGGGAGGAAACCGGAGTACCTGGAGAAAACCTACGCATACACGGAGAGAACATGCAAACTCCACACAGAAAGACCCCAAGTCCAACTGGAGATTGAACCCAGGACCTTCTTGCTGTGAGGAAACAGTGCTAACCACTGAGCCGTCGTGCTTAGTGTGTGTGTGTACAGTATATACACTAAAATAAACTACTACTTACTACTTTTACTATTCCTACTTCATGGTTTTTCACTTATCACAGGGCTTCAAGGTCCCCCACAATAAAGAAGGACTACTGTAATAGAAATCCTTTAATCAGGAGACAGAAAAACTACTTTATTTATATTTTTCTCATTATTATGTTTTGATTTTAATATGTAAACCTGATCACTCTGCAAAAGAAAATGAAATAAATCCTATTTTTTATAGTTTTACCACTTCTGCAGCCTATTGGTGGGGTTCTTTCTTAAGGAAATGCATAAGAAACTGTATAAAAAAGAATCTATAGAACAAATAGCATTTTGAAAAATGGTATTAGGATATTATGGCTTTTTGAGTCACACATAAATACAAAGCAGTAAACTTGCATCTTGTCTGTCAGGCTTTTTTTTTTTTTTAATCCTTATTTCATATCTTCTCTTTAAATAAAGAGCTGCCTCAGGGAGTTAACCCAAAATCAAAAAACAACCTAATACACCGAACCAGCCCTGCAATAAATCCTACAGTACCTCTGTAAAGGCTTTTGTGAACAAATTTACAGATGTATTGTGTCAGTTGAACCGATCCCTGGCTGTGTTTGAGTCTGTATTGCTTGGCTCTGGGTTGCGTTGTTTCCCTGCAGTCTCAGTGCTGAGTCAGTGTGAAAGCTGGACAGACTGTCATCATTGTGCAGAATCCCAAACAGCCAAACAATCACAGCATGATCCTTTAACGATCCCAAACGTGTTAATCAAACAGAAAAACTTGGTGTTTGACCCTATTGATCCAGGATTGATTTGTGAGCTCAGAAGGATTTTGTGGAGAATGGAGAATCGTTACTGTTTTGGTTGTTGGGTAGAGGTCCCAGAAAGCCAAAGTACGTCTCCAATATATCCACTGATGCCATTTCTCTTCTTAAACTGTTGCCTTCAGTTTAATAACATTGTTAATAAAACTCACATTCAGTCTGAAGAAAGTCCTAACAAGCTATTTTTACTTGCGGGAATCCTTGATGGGGCATTTTTGTCTTTGTGTTTCACACAATTGTTTTTACTTCCTAATTTGGGCCTGGATCAAAAGCTCCATTAAAAAAAGGAGCATGTGAGCAAAGTGACACAGCACAGACTGTTACGAGTGCACACAGGGTGAGGGATCAGAAACTCAGTGAGACATTTTAATCTCATTCTCAGCCACATGAAACCTGACACAACACAACAGGTAAAAAGCATGAGTAAAGAAAATCAGTTAGTTGTCAGTACAGGATTCAAGCAACACTCACAAGTCTACTTGAGTATTTCACGCATGTGAATTGTTTCTGATGGTGGCGATTTATGTTAGACTTGCATAATAAATCCTATAGATAGGGTTGGCTTGGGTTTCCTGAGCTATCCCCTAGTCATGCTGCTAAAGACTGTTTGAGCACAAACTGACTTCACTCTGCAGCTGTTTTTAATCCCTCTACATTCCTTGTTTACATTAGCAAAAATTGCTCTCATTAACCAGTTTCTCGTTGTATCTCGGTGCAATGATAATAAAGCTTATTCTGATTCTGATTTCTGTTTTTATTCCTGTAGAAAGACCACCTGCACCAGTTCTTCTAAGTTTGTCTATCTATTTGCTGTCCTCTCTAACTTCAGTCGGTCGAGGTAGATGGCTGCCCTTATTGTGGTTGTGTTGGAAGTTTCTTCCAGGGACTAACCTGTATAAATAAAGGTTGAATGGATGTTAAAAGGGGGTTGTTCCTTTCTACTGTTGCCTCCTTGCTGCTCAGGATGGGGGATTGAAGGCTGGAAGTGAAGCTTCATCACAATCAGATGGTTTCCTTAGACAGATAATTTTTAGCAATTGGGATTTAAAAATGGACATTATATGACGTCAAAGGAATACAAGTCGCATTTAAGTCGAAGCTTGGAAGCAACATGCCGCTTTGGATGTTATCAGCCCATTAAATGGCCATTATCAGTTATCGTTCCCATAGGTTGTGTTCAAACTGTCCCTACTGTATCTCCTAGTAGGTTTAAAGGGACATTCTTATCGCTGATTAACATGCAGCTTTGCATGCGTGTGAAAGCAGAAGCCTTTTGTTGTTAGAACTACTTAAAACCTTTATTTACAATTTACCCGCTACTTTTTTAATCTGGATATGAAGTATTTACTTCAAATGAATTCCAGATTTAACAGTCATAAGGCTTTAATTCAGTATCTACAAAGAACTCAATTAAGAGAGGATGTGAGGGCTTGTTGTTTTTTTTGTTTGTTTGATATGAGAAAAAATCTGATCAATTCACAGCAATATATAAAGTACAATAATTATGTTCAGATATAACCCTAACCCTAACCAGTAGGTGATAACAACCTACTGAGCCTGCTAAGAGGTACAGGAGGGACAGTCCGAAGGAAACCTATGGGGAAGATAACTGATAACGGCTTTCAGCTAATAGCACACTAAATTTAGCTCAATGTCTGTAAAACTGACTAAGTTAGCCATGAGACTAATTGAGTTCATGAGCGGTTTAGCTGACAGGCAAAATAGCACATACATGAACAAACAATTACATAATCGCCCAGTTTTTAGAGCAGTAAAACTGTCGCTCATTACAATAAAAATCAGTGGTCGACACTTATTAGTGTAAATATGAAAGCCTGAGTTGTGAATAACAGAAGTAGATGAACTAACATCTTCAAAGTTAAATTGAGGTTTTTTTAATAAATCAATTTGAAAGAAGAATGCAGAAATCTGTAGATTTTGGAGGGATTTTATGTGCCGTCTCTAACATCATTAACTTGTCGTAAAAGCTTGAATAAATCTGTACAAATGTGATCCAGACATCCATCCATCCATCCATTATCTTTACCCGTTTATTCCATTTTGGGTCACGGGGGTCGCTGGTGCCCATGTCCAGCAATCACTGTGCGAGGGGCGGGGTACACCCTGGACGGGTCGCAAATCCATCACAGGGCCACATAGAGACAAACGAGACAAACAACCATTCACTCTCTCACTCACACCTAGGGACAATTTAGAGTTACCAATCAGCCTAATATGCATGTTTTTGGACTGTGGGAGGAAACCGGAGTACCCGGAGAAAACCCACGCATGCACGGAGAGAACATGCAAACTCCACCCAGAAAGGCCCCTGGACCGGGGTTTGAACCAAGGACCTTCTCGCTGAAAGGCAGCAGCTCTACCAGTCGCGCCACCGTGCTGCCCGTGATCCAGACAGTGGGCAGTAATTCTGATCAAAAGAGGAAGCAGACCATAATAATCAAATTTTTAAGCAAAAGACATCTTAACATTAAAAGAAATAAAGAAATATGTCACAGCTCATGTGTCGTTATGATAAACATAAAGTGGCAAATGGCTTTTATTGTGTGTCTGGAGAAGTAATAGCTTGAACAATTTCTTAGAAAGCAGCTGGATGACATGACTGTGCAATTTTCTGACCATTTTGTTACATTGCCAGGATATGGTACATTTGTGGCACATTGTTAAAAAAAACCCATAATTATTTACTTTTAAACTCCATGTTGTACAAAATGTCTGTAGAGAAAAGTGCAAATCTCATTATATAAATAGTCTTATTTATATACAGAGACTGGTGGCCAGTGAACACATTGATTGTGCAGAAAAATCCACGAACATTGGCTGCTACTAGTGGAGAAAACTCAGCTTGGAGGCTGATAATGTTATTCCTAAAAAGTCATCTTATAACTTTAACACAGGTACTCCTCTCTTAGAGTATATAATAAACTATCTCCTCAGCAGAATGTATAGTTTTTGTCATATATCTTGTTTATAGAGCTTAATAATCCACTAGAATATAGATAAAGTCCACAGTCAGAGACATCAGCCATGCAACTTAATGTTTTCATTAGTAAAAGTATTTTGGGGTCTTTTTGCTGTTGAAATTTTGATATATATATTTTTTTCACTTGTGCCTCTGCCATATTTCCTACATTACATCGTGGATCTACAACCCCTCAAAGCCATTGTGTCCATAACCCCTCACATGCGGGTGCTCTATCTGTTGAATGTGCCGTCTCATCCAAAACAAAAGTCTGACAAGTTCCTGTGAGTTGTGATGTCGTTTTATTAGCAGCGCTTCAAGTGCTCCAGAGAAATCCACACCAGTTCACAGACAGATGAGCAATTAATGATTATAAATGAACTCCATCCCCTGCAGCCCTCACTGCGAGTGTGAGGGAGCAGCTTGCAAGGATACACACGACTAATTAAGAGCTCTTAGTTTCTTAAACACTGATCACTTAATGTGAGGCGGCGCACTTGTGTGAAAGCACGAGTGCTTTTAAACATCCTTCACTGAATGATATTCTTACTGCTGCAGTTTGAGCCTCAAGAGATGAGATGTTAAAGACTGTAACAGAGACACCGTTATGGGCTGCAGAGCCATCCACTCCAAAACTCAAAGGAACATTTAATTAGATCTGAGATTCACATCCATAGTTATTTGATGATGAGTGTTTCTGAACTCTGTAAAGGACCTCTTCTTACCAAACAGGGTTCAATAGTTGCACCTCAGAGCTTTCTTAACAAATGTTTCTCATGTATTTATGTTTCTCTTGGAAACCCGTGTCCATTTACATTTTATTTCCTTTCTTGAACCACTTGCCAGAAACGTGACCTCCGGAGATAGAAGCCACTTCTAATGATTATACTGTAAATAAATAAAGTAGGTTTAACTTCCTTTATACACTATTTTAATCGTTCTTTAATTATATTTGCGTGGCCCTGAGACTGTCAGAATGAGAGTAAATCTCATCAAAAGTTTGTTTATTAGATTGACATTTTTCTTCATATGTGACTTTGAAATAGTTCTGATAGTAATGGCAGTGATCGAGCCTTCTCCTTCATAATAAAACAACTCAAATGCAGATTCTGTTAAATACTGTGCATTTCTTAAAGGAAGATATATCATCCGCCAGCTTTCAGAAAAGAGTTTTAGAAGTTTTAGACGTCATGTTGACAAAAGGTCAGAGCTGTAGTCATTTAGAATCAAAACTTCTAAATGATATTAGGCTTAATCTTGTGCAATATCTTTCCAAATCTGTTAGTACTTAGAAAATCTCAGGAATGGCTGTCAGCTACCACATCGATTTTAGCTCAATATTTGTAAAATTGGTTAGGTTATAACCATTTTGATCTTGACTAAGGTAGAGAAGACACTGAGGCCACTATGAATTGAGGTGACTTAAAATTTAAATGACCTCTAGATGTACGTCCATTGAATACTTCCCGAGAGCTTCACTAAAGTCTGTCCAGTGATTCATACAATATTTTACTAACAGAGTGGTCATTTTAAGTTCAAATTCAAGTTTCTTTATATATTAAAGTATAAAAAGAAACGGTATAAAAGAATCTAAGATATAAACTAAGACATACACTTTACGCTAAACAAACGCTAAACAATATGTTAAAAAATCTAAGATATACACAGTGGTGTAGTCTACATTTTGTAGTGGGTATACTGTGCTTAGAAACCAAAGTACACGGGTTAGTACACTGTAATCGTCTATTTATTTTTGGTTTTTGAGCATACTGAACATTTCAAAATGTATCTGATGCTTTTATTTGAATACATCTACAACAAACTTTGTACAACAGTTGACTTTTCATTAAAAACATGTTATATAATTTATAAAATAGTATCAAAGCAATACATGTTCAAGTATTAAGTAGGAAGTAGTATTAATCATACAAAATACAGTTGAACCAACTCAGTGTGTCTATAAAATGTTCCAGATGTGTTGACAATGATACATGACATGGGCTCATATCATTGGGCACTTTTAAGTGGGTATACTGAAATTCCCACACTTTTCTAGTGGGTATACTGTATACTCTGTTAAAAAAAAAAAAAGAAAAATACTTGCGTATCACATAGACTACACCACTGGATATACACTAAACACTAATAACGTAAAATAATAAAAGGAAATTTAAAAAAGTTAATGCATAAGTTTTAAGCAAAGTTCTTGCTGTCATAGTCTGCGTTTTTCTGTTATTTATTTAGTTCCTTTAGTCTCCTTTTTTTTCTGTTCCTTGTGTTTAATTCAGCCCTCTGTGTTCTCTGTCAGTCCTCATCTCCACCCTCAGTCAGCCTCCCAAATTCTTATTCAGTCAGCTTCAACCTACTATGTGTAATCACTCAGGTGCTGTCCATTCCCCCTCACACTCTGTTCTCTTTACACCATCTCTGAGCACCGCCTCAAGAGCAGCTCATTGTCTGATGTGTTCAGACGTCTCGGTCCTCCTCGTGCTCCCTCGTACCTCACTGGGTTTTTCATAAGTTGTTGCTGCCACGTCAGTCTTTCACTTTTGTTTATTAAATGAAGTTTATTTTTACTTTGAACTCCTCGTGTTTGCCTGAATCTGGGTCCAACCATGCACTGTCCGTGGCGCTTACATAATGTGTAGCACTTGAAATATGTGTTGAAGATGACGTCCAGCTACTACCACACCAAATCTTCAACATCTGTAAAAGTTATACTAATTTTTGTGGTGGCTAATACCAGTTAGCTGTAGTGGCCATCAGGAACTGGGGTGATTCCTCAAGAAAGTCATTTGTAGATGTATGTCCAATCCAGTGCCGGCCCAAGCCTCCATGGGGCCCTAAGCAAAATTTAGTTTGGGGCCCTCTATTTCTGCTAATAATGTGGATTACTGCAGTCAACAGTCAGATGATCAGATCATTCACCCACCTAACATAAACTCATTGCAACTCTGACAGCCCTGTTTACATGATCTTATACTAAAAGTAAAAAAAAAAAAAAAACATTATGCAATGTATTTTACAACAAAAATTACATCTTGTTTATTATCTTTGGTTCCAATGAACTGCAACAGTAATGTTCAAAATACTTTGTAGTGCAAGATCAACAACAAACAGATACAATAACTTGGATGCGTAAAAATAAATTAAATTCAACAAAAAACGACAAAATAAAATAAAAAAGCTCAAGCAAATACTTAAATAATGTAAACGAACAATGAAACCACATGAAATGGTTTAAATAAAGAAATTTAAAGTTGAATAATTAGTTTTTAAAACTATGTAAATGCATGCAACAATTTGCAATAGCTGAACTTAAAATATTAAATAGAATCATATAGAAATCATTACTAAC
>NC_056507.1:19409426-19470052 GCF_014905685.2 Nematolebias whitei | reverse complement strand
ACCAAGGGCCCCAAGCGCGCCGGCAGGCAAGGGCACACCCCACCAGGGGGCCGCGCGATAGCTGTTGATGTAAACACATTAAATGAAGTAAGTTGTATATTTTTCTGAATGAAAATGTAAATGACATTTAAGAAGTATTAAAGTCATCTTGAAACACCCAATCTTGCAGACTGAGCCATGTGGAGCGTGCAAACATCTTGAGCTACTTGTCATTTTTAATAGTACTTTTTCATAGTTTATTGCTATTTTTCTTTTTCAAAATGACATGCTTTTAATTTCCAGGATTTTTGAAAGTCTCTAAAAGCTTTTTTTCTTTAGAAATTTAATAATTTTCCCATCATTTTCTGTCCAGTCTTTCTGACTATTTTCAGAAATAACTTGTATATTAAATCAATTTATGTTGATCTCTAAATAAAAGTAATTTTCTGCTCAGTAGCTGAAGCTATTTTGCATCCGAGCATTTCAGACAATTTGGAGAAAAAAAAACAAGTTTTGTTTTAATTGTATCATAATTTTGACTGCACAGTAGCACAGAGAGAGTTTATGGTTTACGTTTTATTTTTTTATAATTTGGACTCTGTTGGGTTTTCCTGTTCGATTTAGATTTTTTTGTTTTTCATCGTTAGGTTGGATTTTAGTATTCTGATTTAGGTTTTGGGGCAGCACGGTGGCGCAACTGGTAGAGCTGCTGCCTCTCAGCGAGCAGGTCCCTGGTTCAAACCCCGGTCCAGGGGCCTTCTGGGTGGAGTTTGCATGTTCTCTCCGTGCATGCGTGGGTTTTCTCCGCGTACTCCGGTTTCCTCCCACAGACCAAAAACATGCATGTTAGGCTGATTGGTAACTCTAAATTGTCCCTAGGTGTGAGTGAGAGAGTGAATGGCTGTTTGTCTCTATGTGGCCCTGTGATGGACTTGCGACATGTCCAGGGTGTACCCCGCCCCTCGCACAGTGATTGCTGGACATGGGCACCGGCGACCCCCGTGACCCAAAACGGAACAAACGGGTAAAGATAATGGATGGATGGATTTAGGTTTTGTTTAGTTTCTCAATGTTTCTTGTGCCATTTGCCCTCAGTCAGCTCCCTCAGTGTTTGTTCAGTTAGTGTGACACCCTCACCTGTTCCCAATTATCAATCAGCCCAGCTGTTTCCACTTTCCTCTCTCCCTCAGTTTTCTTTGTCACCAGTCTCCAGTCACCTCCTCTCCAGCAGCTCATTGTATTTGGTTAACCTTATGTCTCGGTCTGCCCTGTGTTTCCTTGCACTCCTGTATTCTTTTTGTTTTCCACCGTCTGCTTTTTGTTTTGTTATTTAAATAAAAAAGTTTTTATTTTTATTTTACTCGAGTTTCCCGAGTCTGTCTGCATTTGGGTCCTGTCTACCACCGACCATGACATCTAGGTGCTGACTTAATTTACAATCCTTAAAAGCAACATTCTGCTCCCCAGAAACTAAGCTTGCTGCTTTTATCCTCAGTAAATAAACATTTAAAGGTTCATATTTTATTAAAAACCTAACACTGCAGTCATCTGGTGCCTATGATGCTCCATGGTTTCTGTCAGATTCGTGTGTGATCTCAGGCTAGTTATGTACTGTATATTCCTTCACTCTGTTCTTGGACCCTGGGTTATTTTCTGTGATTCCTGCCACTAGTGCCTTTAAATTTATCAAGAACATTTCATTATCCTCCACGTGACGACCTCCTGAGTCTGTGCTTTGATCCTTTCCACCACTGCAACACTTAACGTTATTACAACAGGGTTGTATGATTACATGGTAAGTATACAAGGTCACTGTCTGTCTTCTAATTAAATTTCCTCTGAGAGGTCAGATGAGCAACTTAGCCATTGTATTACTTTGAATCTGACCTTGTTTGATCAAGTAAAGCTGAAATTCATCTTCCAACCAACCAGGACTGGTTTGGCTGTTGGAAACACTTCTGCAAAAAGCAAATGAAAGCAGTCGCCGATGCTCTGAGTGTGTTAAACTTTGTATAAATTGGTTATCTCTATAGGCTTTGCTTTTAATTAAGGCACTACACTGCACGTTTACTGTATGTTCCCTGGAGGATGATACTTTTGTGAAATTCATTGTCCACTGCCAAAAGGTGAAGGTGGACCATAATGCTTTGTGCCTGTAACTCTGTGTGCATGTGTTTGTGGCCAAAATGTCTCACGAACTATTGGATGAATTTTAATGAAACATGTTGAAAGTAATCTTTGGACGCACATCTACCAATGATTAGCTTTGGAGTAGAGCTGTCATTTCTAACCTGGAGCCTGGACCATAATAATGTGCTTAATGTGTGGCCCGGTGTCCGGGTTTTGATTGTGTCAGCGGACACGAGCAGCTGAAGATCCAATTATATGGCAATATGACTTGCCATACTTTTACCAGCCACACGCGGCCATTTGACCGCGCGCTGACCGGCCTTGAAAGAGGTAAAATAAAGTTCAGTTAAGCTTCAGCTGGGACTACTGCCAGGCAGCGATCCATCAAAGCCCAAATGGACGTTCAGCCGCTGCACTCTGCGGACACGTGCGGCCGACAACTCAAACAAGTGAGATCCCAAAATATCCAACATGTCAGGGCAGGGTTTGTGTCTGAATAATGTAGAATGCAGGCAGAAGCAGGGATTCAATTATAAATGTTGTGTGTGTGTGTGTGGGGGGGGGGGTCGGACTTGTAATTACTGTTAATTTATCGGGTCGGGTGGGGTTTGGAAATTATGGCTACAGGCTGGAGCCAGGTCAGGTCGGATTATTTGGGCCCGAATGCAACTCTACTTTGGAGTCAACTCAGTTCAATTCAATTTCAATTCAGTTGATTTGTAAAACTCCAAATCACAACAGAAGTCGTCCTGAACAGAAACATCCTCATACATAAAAAGTCTATTAATAACGTTTTCTATCTAAGAAGCCAGCATCAACAGGCCACCACAGCCAGCTGACCTGATAAACACAAACATCAATTTAGGAGGATTTCTCTGCGCTCTTGTCCTTTGTCTTTTTAAGTCCTGGACTTTAAAGTCACTTTGACAGTGCTGCTTTTAGGTACCGATTAGTTTACTTGGTTTGAGTCAGTCTGACGGGAGCAAGGAGATGAAAGTGGATGGACACAGCTTCCCCTCCATCAGAGCCGACCCTAATAGTTCACTTTAGATCACAGCTCAATCCTGTCTCATTTGATGCACACACATACACACACACACTAATACACACACAATGAGAAGTCACTTGTTTTCAGGCTCTCATTGCCAAAGTTTGTCTCCCTTTCTCTACATCCTGCCATCCATTCCCTTCTCCTTCCTGACTCCATCTCTGTGAAGGATTTCACACGAATGAGTGCAAAATATCACGTTATATGGGAATGCAGCCAGGTGAAAATATAATTTAGTTCACTATGGAGGTCCTGCAGGTGTGCAAAAGGTTACTATGACATGAATGGTTTCTGCAATCAGTCATTACTGTCTGGAAACCATCAATAATTTATGTCCACGATGGGGGAAAGAAATCTAACTGAATGTGACATTTTCAGAAGCAGGGCTGTTTGTGCTTCACTTCTGCCCTCTTTGATGCTCCTTCCCTCCTCTCAGACATAAACAGTAATGATGCTTGACGATTATAATGAAACTTAGGAAATCAGGGAGGCTAAGCAGTGGCACAGCTGGTGGATGAGTCTCCTTCGTCCTTAGAGAAAAGGAGTCTGATGTTCATCAGATCAGGCTAAAAGCATCTGATCACAGTTGTTTAAAACCGAAGGAGAAAAGAGCTGGCACTGTCAAAAAGGTTCATGTTTAGGTGAAACAGTTGCATCTCAAAGATGATTCAATTCCTGTGAATAATATTCATGTTATTCGTGAAATTTTTGAAGATTTCCCCTCATGCACACGTTTCTCTGTGTGTTCGGAGATTTCCTCAAAGTGAGTCGCTTTTTTTCATGTGATTCTGCAACTCATCCTCAGAGGGATCATCTTTCTGTTCATGAAGCCGACTCCCGGCTGTGAGGAGGCCTGGCTAGATCAGCGCTGCAAGATGATGCAACATCATCCCAGGTATAAAAAAAATTAAAAAGTGACAAACACACCCGTCGTACTCTTTTCCATCGCATGAGATAAATAATGC
The DNA here is from genome assembly GCF_014905685.2 of Nematolebias whitei. Taxonomy (NCBI): domain Eukaryota; kingdom Metazoa; phylum Chordata; class Actinopteri; order Cyprinodontiformes; family Rivulidae; genus Nematolebias; species Nematolebias whitei. The sequence goes on along the minus strand of NC_056507.1, from coordinate 19,465,930 downwards.
TCTGAATTTCAAACTGACCAAAAGGAGAAACATAAATAAAAGGAAATACTGACAGGGCTGAGTTATCCACAATAACCTTTATTTATTATTGTCCTGTTGTAGTGGTGCAGGTGCATCCCAGAAATGATTTCTGTTTGCTACCTGGGGTAAATTCACCCCCACATGGGGAAATCTAAACAAAATGTTATTTAACAAGCAGCATTTGGAGGTATTTGCCTTTTCTTCATGCCTGCTCACAAAATAAATGTCTTTGCAATCCCACCGTGATGCCTCAGATGGTTCACCAAATGCTCATGCAGAAATAATAAATGGATAGTGGGAGTAATTTATAGTATAAATTGGGTTTTATAGTTATAGGTGTATGCAGAGGTGTGTTATAGGTGTTATAGGTGTGTGCATTTCTCTTTTTTCAGTTTAGCATACCACCTCACAGCTCTAATTTATTATAAAGGGATATGTTATATCATATACTGTATTTTGATTATTACTGGTTTGAGTTCATATCACAAACTAACAAGTTACTTTTTCCTTGCATAAAGAAAATCCATAAAGTTATTCTGTAAGGTCTGTTAAAGGCGCCAACACAGAAGCATTGAGGGACTCCTATAGTTTAAATGCTGAGTCAGCATTTGGCATCGTCCAAGAAAACCCATGTGTGCACAAAGAAACTGTGCAAACTCGAAATGCCCGGAAATGAACCTGCAACCTTCTGGCTGTGAGACAACAGCGCTGTGCCATCTTCTGGTTTCTACTTTGTTTTAAAGTTTTGTTGTTCAGCTCTGAAAGAAAGAAATTCTAACTATTCTCCAAAACGTGCCCAAATTTCCACATATTCAGTTATATTTTAACTCGAAACACTCTCTTTAAAACTAGAAGTGAAGTGTCTTTTTAACTTATGTCCCAAATAAATCACCAAAGAATATATTAATGTGTGACCATCAGAATCTTTTGTCGCTCATGGTTCAAGAATTTTTAAGATCTGAAATATGTAGCTTCACAGCACAGCAGCTTCAAAATTTATTCAGAAATCTTGTAGTTATAAATACTTTATTAGAAGTTTTCAATCTCAGCTATACAAAATTCAGTTTTTAATTATTGTCATATTGTATACTGTTATGCAAACAAAAGATTTGAAAAGAAATTTGTAACAAGGTTTTACGAGAATCCATGGAGTATGACGTACAACCTGAAAAACGCGAGATATGTTGTAACCAGTCAGAACGAGGCTGCATGCAAGTCAAAGAAATGAAAACTGCATTTTACATCTTTATTCTCTAAAGGTCTCTTGTAAATGAATCCTCGTGGCTCAATGAGGCTAGCCTGTATAAATAAAGCTTGAATGAATGAATAAAGCATACTACCTCCATTCTACCTCTTGAGAAGATGTTACAACTGCAGATTTTATGCTTAGTTCTCATTCTGCCAGTAAAGTCTGAACGCATGTGTTTAACAGAGACGTGCACACTAGCAGAAAGCACAACGGAAAGACGAGAAGCTGATGTGAAAGGATGAAGCTCCAAAACATTCTGAACACAGCAAAATAAGAGACGAGATAAGTCCAAGCAAAGAGCAGAGTCTCTGCAGAGACATAAACTGCTGCACACTTCTCTGGATTACTTGAGTTAACATATTTTTGTTGTTTTTATTCTGTGAAACACCCTGCCAAATCTGCCTTAAGAAGTTTGTACCTGGAGCAGAATGGTGGTTCAGCGGTAAACTCTGCAGCCTCCATGGTCATGTGCAGCGAGTCAGAATGTGATGTTCAGTTTTGGACATTTAAATGTAGAGTTTATTGGTTTTCCTGCAGTTCTACAACTTCCTCCAACAAATGGGAAAAGGTGGAATTATTAAAACAGCACTCAAACTGTTTGTATTTGAGGTAGACCACATATTGCAAATGGATGCAGCTGTTTTGGTGAAACCTCGAGATAAAATGGTTTGCATAATCTTATGCGTTATTGCACCGTGCTATGTTCAGAGTATCTGTTGTGACTCTCAGCTACTACGATATCATTGGATTTTAGCTCGATATCAGTGAATGTGACTGAGTGAAAGATAGTTTTGTGTCGGTAATGTCAGTTAGCTGTGGCAGACAGCTTGAATTTGTCACAGTTTACACTCTGTTTTTTTCCTTTCTCATCTCTGTTCACAGTTTGACTTTTTATTTTCTGCTCTCTTGGGTTTTTCCTCTGCTGCTTTTACCAGCCTCTTTACATGCCACACCTCTCTCTCTGATTGCTGCTGATGATTTCCACCTGTTTCTGGGTGTGTATATATACTTCTTGCTTTCTCCACTACATTGCCAGATCAACTGCTTGCTTCCAGCCACAGTTATCCAGTGTACTCTCCTTGTTCACAGCTCTTTAATCTTGATCCACGCCTATTTCCCTTGACCACGTTTTTTGCCTGTCCCTTTTGTGCATCAGTCTTCTGACCTTGTTGACGACCTATGCCTGTTTTTGGATTCCGCCTTTGCCTCTTCCTATCGGTACTGTCTCCTCTTCTGATCCCATGTATGAACCCTGCTCGTCCTCGACTATGCCTCTGGATTTCCCTTGGTCTCTGCAGCTCTGTGTCTCTGCTGGAGCGTCCCGTTACAACAAGAAAGGTTAGTGTTTCATCAGACCGTCTGTATTCAGATAACTACTCGTTACTCTGTCAAACACTAACCTTTCCCCTCTGTATCATTTTAGATACAGTTCCTGGACCTGAGACACCAGAAGCTGTTTATTTACTCAATGAACATTTTAAAAACCTTTCTGAGTCTGTGTGTAGGATCCTCTGCCATCAGATCTCTGACAGAATTGGGTTTACTCCAAATGGTAATCATTTGTGGATGTACTGTACAACAAATGATTACTTTCGGAAAGTTTCTGTAAACCATCCTTTGGTTCTTGTTACCTTCACAATCAGACAAAAAAAGTTGATTCCAACTGTTAAAGCCTCAGTTTTAAGCAAAAACTCCTGCACAATCAGTAGTACTGGAGTATGCATTATGAATGACTGTCAGCTACAACCACCTAATATTTTAGCCCAAAATTTTTAGTATTGACTGAATACTGTATTACTATTTTAAAGCCAGTTAATTGTAGCAGCCATTTTGAGTAAGGTTTGATCAAAATGGTTGTTTGATTGTACAGGCACATACAGTTATTAATTCCTGAAGATTCCAATAAAATCCTTCCAGTGTAAAATATTTTGCTAACGGTGTGAGTTCTGCTCTGCCTGCTCCCACAGTCAGACTCTAATTAGCCACACCTGTGATCCTGCGATTTGATGAGCATGTCACAGAAGACAATCATCCAGCGCTGGAGCATTACCTGCCCACGGTAGTCTTGTTCTAGACTTCTATTTGTGGTCCAAACTACAGTAAATATTACTGACTTGTGCTTTTATCCATGCCGCCAATGTGTTAACTTTGATGCCCTGTGTTCCTGAAATCTCCTCTGCATATCTCAAGCTCCTCTGTGCTTCATCAGCTGCCTCCACGCCTTCCACCTACTTGCCTTTCACCGCACCTCTTCCACCTAGAACATTTGGGTCTACTGTCCCTACGCCTGACCTCAACCACCAACGTAAGAGAACTGCTATATCATTATCGCCCTTGAAATGCTCTCTAACTTCCCCTCTGATCCTCAGGGTTCCAGCCCCTCCCCTGGCTTATTACTTAGATATCACCTTGTAAATAAACACTGTAAACCGATTCTGAGTCTTGGTCTCTGTTCTCATTTGTCCTTATATCTGGGTATAGCCGCAATCGTCACAAACAGACAGACTGAGATGACTCCAAATAGTTACTGTAATGACTATTTTTAAAACAAAGTTGTTGTGCAAGCTGTTGGTGCTCAAAATATGTGTTGGGGATCTGTCTCTGCTACTACCGCACCAAATTTTAAGTCTATATGTGTAAACTTGACTGCGTCGTAGCCAGTGTTCTTTGCTAAGGTCAATTAGCGGTGGCACCCCTCTTGAGATGGCCGACTAGAAATGTTAATCACTTGTAGATGTAAGCCCAATAATTATTTTCTGCATGTTTCATTAAAATGTGTTCAATAGTTCATGAGATATTTTGGTAATAGACACACACACACACTGTACACAGACATGAACAAAAACATTAGTCCGGTGATAATTATGTAATTATAATCTTAGTTTTAGAATATAATCTTAATACAGTTTTAGCAGAAGCTTAATGCAGTGTCTGCACCAATCTTTTCATAGTGTGGTTATTCTGTCCAATTTTAAAAAGAAATGCAACTAAAGCAGCAACCAGTATGTTACTAAAAAAAAATTTTTTAAAGGCATGCATGAACAAAACTTTTGCTCATGCTAATCTGTACCGTACATTTCTTGCACAGCTGGGGGGGGTTGAACAAACCTGTGCAGTAGAAGTTAGAGACTTGAGTATTTGTCTGTGAACATTAACTGTGGATTTACTCCTACATCATGCATAGCCAGCCAACTTTACACTGTAAACTACAGGCTGTAGTTTGATCTGGAGATTTGTCACAGCTCACACACACAGTGTGTCTGTGCAACAGTTGAGCACCCCCCACCCATCCCCAGCGGGATCTTCAAAGTCTGGATCGACAGAACTATTAGAGCCCCGCGAGGCTTGGAGGATGGGACAAGGTTATCTCACCTCCACGCTTACTGTTCATCCCGCCAGTGGCAAAACGGGAATATCTGCAGTAAAAAGCAAAGCTGACCTGAAACAGACAAGAGAAATGAAGGAGCAGGACAGAGAGTGAGAAAAGCAGAGCAGGAATAAAACAAAAGGAAAAATGACAGAAAATAAAACCATCTTCAATCTTTCAGGCATTATATGACTGAAACTCCAAAACACGAGTGTAGCCGTGTATTAAAATACTCACACATGTAAAAATTACATTTAACGTATTTATGTTAGGTAGTGCCACCTTGTTTTTTTTTTTGTTTTGTTTTTTTTGTTTTGTTTTGTTTTTTAAGCATTTAAGGAAATTCCCACATCTAGCCCTCACTTTTTCTCTGAAAAGGGAATCTGGAGAAAACTAGCATGGCTGTCACTAAAAATTAATTTAAATATACATCATGGACTTTTGCTAGGGATTTTTTTTAGGCAGACGTTGATAAATTTTCATTGAAACAACTGTTACACAGGATGCTGCATGCAGAGAGGTCTGAAGGTCAGGGTTCTGAGCCCTCATGGGATGCCAACAGAAACCCGTCCAGTGGAACACAATCAAAACCACATCAGCAAATTTACTCGAACTTAACCCTGTTATTATCTATTAACCATGTTTCAATGTTTATAAGAGTTTATCCATAACAGATTTTAAAGCGACATTTTAAAATCAAACATAACAATTCACACACACACACACACATATATATATATATATATATATATATATATATATATATATATATATATGTCGGGGGGTGGGGTTGCATTTTGTTTCTTATATTTTCCATACAGGTACAAAATATGTCAGGAATTTTCATTGTTTATTTCAGAATTTATTTTAGGACAATATGCAGCTATTAATTTTCAATTAATAGCATTAAAATAGCCACATTGCATTGATTTGTTCATATTTTTATTTCCTAACAGACGTCTTTTTTTCAGTTTGCTTTTTGTTTAAACTCAGCATTTAAGCACACACTATGATCTGTTTATGCGGTGTAACTTTTTTTTTTCCTTCTGGTGCTATCTCTCATGACCCTTCCACATGCATGTGACTGAAAAACATTCAGATGCATCCTGGGGTTTCCTGAAAGTCTTGTTGCATTGGAAAGCCGTTTTTGATTTACTCTAGATGAGACAGCCTGATGGAGAGTGGGCACGTTCTGGCTGATGTTATCATGTGTGGCAGTTTTCTCACACTTTATTTCATTTTCATGCTTGAACCTCTGAGCAGAATGAAAATAAAGTTCTGTAATGACACGACAAGCGGCAGCAATAACATGCATAAATCAATTTCTATATATACATCCTGTATGCATCTATCCAAGGAAAATTGTGCCCTCTGGTAAAAACAAGAAAAAACAACATGAGAAGTAAAGTGGTCTATACTTGGACAGTGTTTAGACAGCTCCACATCACTCTGCATTCATAGTGCACAGAGGAAACAAATTTATTACCATTCAACCACTTAGTGTCACATGACACATCTCATATACTGTAAGTTTTTGCATCCACAAACCTAAGCAGACTACAGCCATGGATTAGTGAGCAAAGGTTTGAGATTAGCAGCTCAGAGTGCAAAAAGGAAAATAAATCTTCACCTTGATAAGTTCTCCAAATGTTAAGGATGCAGAAGAAATGGTGAATAGAATAAATTAAACCATCTTTAATGTAGCTGTTGTACGTTTTACTATATCTAAGAGTGGAAACTGTAAAGTTCATTCATACAACAGGTTGACTGTCAAGAGTTATTGTTCTGCAAACAGAAGGTGTAAAAAATATCAGCTATCATGGAAATTTCTAAAAGTGTGGTTTTGTGCTGGAGACTATGACTATATATATAACAACATATATGACTATATATGTGACAGAACATATATGACTATGACACACTGCAGGAAAAATAGCTTAAATCCTTTTTTTTTTTCTTGCCCATATGCATCCCATTTCAGATTGAACAACCCAGGTCTTTTTCATATGTGATACTACAATGCCACCGTCATTTCAGTCCAAGAATGCTCAGTCCAAAGAGCTCTACAGTGACTGGTCTGAATGACTATCGGCCAGTCGCCCTCACCCCGATAGTCGCTAAATGATTCGAAAGACTGGGCACGGTCCACATCAAAACAACCATCAACATTAGCGAGGACCCTCACCAGTATGTATACTGCAAGAATCGATCTCCAGAGGATGCCATCTCCTCTGTGGTCCAGACTGCTCTCACCCACCTGGAGCAGAAGGACTCCTACATCCGTATGCTGTTTGTGGACTTAACATCTGCCTTCAACACCATGATTCCCCAGACCTTGATGGACAAACTATTCACACAAGGACTAAGCTCCTCCATTTGCAACTGGGTACTAGACTTCTTAACAAACAGACCGCAGTCAGTGAGCATACACAACTTATGCTCCTCTACCATAACCATCAGCACTGGCTCCCCCCAGGGCTGTGTGTTGAGCCCCCTCATGTTCACTCTGCTCACATATGACACACACCCATTAGCCCCACTCTGGGCCCATGAGCAAGGCCCTTAACCTTCATCTGCTCCCTAAACAGGTCTCTCTTGAAAATGAGTTCTCGTGGCTCAATGAGACTACTTGTATGAATAAAGGGTAAATGAAAAATATATATATTGTAAAGTTTTCAGATGATACAGCTGTGGTTAGATGCATCACAAACAACAATGAGTCCAGCTACAGGCAGGAGGTGGAACACCTGGAGAGCTGGCACAGGAAGAACAACCTTCACATCTATGTGAAGAAGATGAAGGAGATGGTTGTGGACATCAGACAGAACAAACACACCTACTGCCCCCCCACCCCACCCTTCTGTTGTTCGGGGATGTGGACTGCTCACACTGGAGTCTGATGAAGGTCGCATTTAAATTATAATGTGAACGAACAAACACACAAAAACAAACCAAATCTGAGCAAAAACTCGGACATGAGTTTTAAGACCTGCGGTGTGAACATAGACGGGGATGGTGAAACTGCTGAAGTGGTCTTCACTCCACAGACTTGAGCATCTATTTTAAATAATCTGCTGACTCTCGTGGACTTGGGTGTAATGTTTGTGGACCCATCTGTGTACACAGAAGAAGAAAGCATGAATCTGTCTGCGCATGCACAGTTTAGTTTGTCATAATTTGAGATGGCACAGCTTGATTACCAAATATGTTCCATCAATATACTTCATGTATTTTTTTTTAGAGTACCTGTGTAAGTTAAAGCGTCACCAAATGTCTTGACGAGTCCCAACATGCAACTTTCTTTATCATGCACGCAGGATCGTATTTAATATGGTAAATAATCTCATTGATTTATGTTCCCTCTCACACCAGCAAAGCACGAAAACAAGTTTACAGCTTCTTTACCAGTATCTTCCTCCCAATTTCCAGCCAGACCAGTCATTATTTAAGCAGGATCCTTTCACTCGAAAAGGTATTTAGATCTCCAGAAGAACATTGTAGATACTGATGCTTCATCCAGCTAATCCACTTGCTGGTACTTGTTTGCTAAGAATTTTTCTCCTGCTATAAAAAGAAGGAGGCTCTGCTTGTTTGGGTCTCATCTGTCACCCACAGCTTCTCTTATGGATTTTCCTGTTTTGATCCTTGCCATCTGTGCCTCATTCTCTCCCTCTTCTCTACTACCATGAACAATTCATTTATGGGGGTTGGCTTCATGGTGCAGAGTGAGTGTTAATCTATTCTGGGCTAAATGTTGTGTATTATCCATCTAACCAAGAACAAACCATCCACTGTCAAGGGAAAATATCCAAAATAGTTATTCCATAGGAAAACAATTCCCTCTTAAAGAGAACTAGCTCTGCATTGATAATTTCTAAGAAAAGAGAAGAATACAGCAGCTTATTTGCTGACATTAAACCAGAAGCTGAATGCACATTTCAAAGTGGTTTGAAAGCAATCACTGAACACTTTTAGGGTTGACATTGTAAGGTTTATAATGGAGTAAAACTCGTTTTAAGTTAAAAGGTCAAGCATGAAAATATGAAAAAAGCTCTGGAAATATTCGAAGCTGCTGCAGCTCCAGCAGTAAAATGACAAAGCACAACGTCTCAGAGGTTTTTACCCATGATTGTTTGTAACTGGACTGGAATGCTATGTTCTCTTGAAGGGCACAGCTCCATCACGTTTACATTCAATGACTGCTGAGAAGATTGTGGACGCTGCTCCTTTTGTTGTGGAGAACAGCCGATGAATAATTCTGATTTTAATACAGGTCCACTTGAGTTGGACACTCAGAAATGTAAAAGCCTGTTTTTTGTGTTTTTGTTTTGTTTGTTTGTTTGTTTGTTTGTTTTTAAGAATGCATATCCACCACCTTTCATATCACAGTTTCAGCTTCTAGCACAAAAAAAAGAAGCTTTTTTTTGTGTTGGCTGATTAACTGTGGCAGCCATTCTTGGATTGACTCTAAAAGTTAATTAGTGGTAAATGTACAGCTAATGATTACCCCTAAGTTTCATTAAAATCCCTCCAGTGGATTATGATATTTTTTGCAAACACTACAGACAAAGGAAAACACAAATGCACATCAATATACACACAAACACAAGCAAAAAAAAAAACATTGTCCACCTTTGTCCTTCGACGGCGGACGATAATGAAGAAAGCTTAGCTCTGAAAAGTTTTTTGACAAACCACTGAGGTGCACAAGAATAAGAGGACTGTAGCTGAAGAGAAAAATGACATAATCTACGGCAGTGCTGCCAGCTGGGTGCAGAGCTGACTGTCTTCTATCACTTGCCACTACTTAATCAACTGAAATAAACTTGGCTGGAGCTCTGCCTCATTCTACCAGACTCCATGTCTCATCAGCATTTCTCATTACCCTCAGAAACTCACAATATATACCAGATCCTCTCCTGGGACATGTGTCTCAGTGTGTGCCTGTCTGTCTAAGTGAGTGTGTGTCATTGTGTTTGTGTGTGTGTGTGTGTGTGTGTGTGGTTAGCAACTTTTTATTCCCAAGTGCAGTCTGCTGTGTAAGGGTTTCCCCAGCAAAGATATGTTATATCTCACTACCAGACATAATGGGGACCAGTCTCCACTGGTGCAGAGTGGTACGGCTGCTGACTGCACTCATTTCTGTCTGCCTGCCTTCACCACATCACATGGGGGCAAAAAAATCCAACTTATACAACAAAGACTGCCAAATAAACAGGAAAAGACTTGTAAAATGAATACTAAAGTACAAAAACAGCCCTAGCTTTATCAGTCAAGTGTCACGCCACACGTACTATAGTTTCAACATGCTGTTTGAATTTAAAAGAAATGCAACTTTGGTTACAAACTCACACTATGACTCCCCAGATGAAAGTCTGAGGTCTGGATCTGGACTCAAATGAAGTCTTATCTGGACCTAGATTGATTAGTACATTTCAGTAGAATCAAAAATCATTTTATGCAGCACAGCTTTTATAACAATTAATATGCAAACAACATACAAACAGTTTTATAACAATCTATTTAAGTGACACAGCTTTTCTATAATATAAGGTAACTTTTTCTAAAAGCTGTGCTTCATTATTGTATATGTAAACAATAAAACAGATGCAATGATTATGAACATGTTTAAATGTTTGTATTCAATTATAAATCATTTAAAACAACAAATCCATTGTTGAAAAGTCATCATTTTTCTAGATATAAAAACTTTAGATGAACTGGAATTCAGCAAGATGTTTTATAAGTTTGGTAAATGAGAAAGTTGTGTATTGCAGCAGGGAAATGTGAACTTTCATAGTCTTTTTTTTTTTTGCATGTGTCTAATATGGTGCATAATGTTAAGGCCACTTTATGAAAAATCTATGTGTACTTAGCGTCCTATCACTACCTGATTTAAGTTTTTATGGATTAAATAACTGAACCGGTGTTCTTTCCAATTTAATACAAATTTGTTAATTGCTCTTCTAAAAAATAACATCTAATAAAAATCAACTCACCACTATGCTATAAAAATTCATTCTGTGTTTGGATAGCTACAGAATGTAAGGAGGAAAAGTCTCCCAAATATTTCAGTCAAGCCGGCCCAGACTTGAAAGTGATGTCACAACAAAAGTGAGAGTGGAAACCTGTCCTCGGGGTGGCACAGATCTCTGAACTCTGGATATAATGCTGCATGAGATATTTCCTGTGACATGCACACACACCTTTAGGAATATTAAAAAATCCCTGTGCTGGATTGGAAACCACAAGATATACTCCACCTTGTAAAATGGGTTTTTATTCTGACAGGATCCCACGGCTAAAGGAGGGAAACCCGACACCTATTTTGCAAATAACACTGAGTCAGACACAGTGAGAGGAGCCCCTGACATCTTAATGCATGCGCACATGTGTGTATGGGTGTGCATGAGAGCATGGATGAGTGTGCTGAGCTTGAATGTGGGAGATTCACTTGAACGTGCCAATGCAGAAAATGCTGCAGTACAGTAAGAACAGACCTTGTAGCACACAATAATTATGCATCATGTGTTTAAATCTGATATTTTTCTAATTATTTTAAGCGTGTTCAAAATGGATGAAATGCAAAGAGATAGATCCATGCATATTTTATAAGTTGCTATAAAATCTGAAGCCCAACCAATAATCTTGTTTTTTGAGAGATAAACACATTTTCATGCTTAGTAACAGATTTTAAAAACTATTCCTAAGAGAAAGACATGTTCTATGCAATACATAAAACAGAAACAAGACATGATTGCTAATGACACGTCTAAAACATTCTGTCGTCTTTGAAATAAGTTGCTGTTTCCACTCAATTCCTGTCTTTACGCTATCTTCTACATGGCTGTAGTTTCATTATTACAGTGCAGATTTTAATAAAAGCATAATTGAGCATGTATCAGGATAAAAGCATAATTACTTTTTTCTAATATAATAGTTTTCTAATAAAAAACTAAAGCCAAAAATGTCCAAAATCACACATTTGCAACCAAACCAAATCATTTGCAGCCACTTAAAACGTGATTTAATCTTGAGAAAGATTACTTTTATTTATAAATACCGTCGCTGAAGAAAATTGTGGAGCAAATATGTTTTTGCCCGTGTCTGTGTTTGTTTTATTTGTACTTTTAGCAAAATATCTCATGAATCACAAAACAGAATTGATTGAAAAATATCAGGAAGTACGATAATCACTGAGTTAGCATTTATAACTAATTAACTTTTTGAGTTGTCTGATTCAAGATGGCCACCACAGCAAAGCAATCTTAGCAAACACAAAAATGGCTAAAAGTCCATCAATTTCAAAGACACTGAGCTAACATGTTAAAGTTAGCAGACTGAGGAAGAGGCAGGGTCAGGCGTTCGAAGGTACCGTATTTTCCGGACTATAAGTCACACTTTTTGTCATAGTTTGGCCAGTCCTGCGACATATAGACCGAAGCAATTTATGTTTTTTTTCCTTATTCATGATGCAATATTTGATCAAAGCATTAAATGTCCATTCATACTGACATGAACAAAAAAGTAAACATTACCATTTGCAGCCACAAGAGGGCCCTCTAGGCATTTTACAACTACCTGTATACTTGTTCAACTTCTGCTACCCCCCCTACACCCCCCCCCCCCCCCCCCCCCCCCCCACACACACACACACACATCTTCCTCCAGAGTTGGCAGAGTTGTTCAGAAGCGTCACTGAGGATGGTAACTTGCTTGTCGGACTTGTTGGCTTGTTATGTTAATTAAGACTGTTCATGATTCCAGGTATGTTTTGTGTGTTATTGTTATTTCACATTAAATGTCTGTTCTTGCACTTTGTGAAAAACACTGCTAAATAAATGTGTCATACTGTACTCCGAAGTTACTTATATGTTTTTTTTTCCTCTTCATCAGGCATTTTTTGACTGATGCGACCTATACTCTAGAGCGACGTTTAGTCCAGAAAATACAGTAAGTGTTTTTATTTACAAGTGTAGATATTTACAAGCTGGAAGGGAAGAAAAGGGACAAGGTGAATATAGTGTAGATACACAGGTTGCTTGAATTATGAATGTTAGTTTTGAAGATGATCTATTTCTTACAAATGCTTGTGTTGTACAAAGTAGATGGAGCCAGAGAACGAGGTCCTTGGTTTCCCAGGAGGAGAAGGTGGCCCAGAGAAGTCGAGTGGCGTTGGAGAGAGGATCAGGTTGGAGGTGCTCAGTGGTTTTCTGATCCAGGTCAATGTTTGATGATTGTAGGAACAAGATGATACCAGGGTGAAGTCAGAGGACAAGGAGGTCCTGGAAGACTCGGGGAAGCGGGACTTGGAAGTCACATAAGGTATGATAACATTCTAGCATTGGAAAATGTCTGACAGGAGCTTAAATAGTCTGAAGAGTAGTCTTCCAGTCCAGGTGCAGGTGTGGAGTGGTGGTTGATTATGATGAGAGACAGATGTGGAGAAAGTGATTGTGGCTGGAAACCTGGGAATCCCACACTGAGCCACATTTTTGGTATGGTAGTAGCTGAGACTGATTCCCAGGTGCACAAAATTTGTGTTTAAAACTTTGTCAATAAACTCTCTGTTAGCTAAATATATTATAAACCAACAGATGGATTTTAACCAAGATTTAATTTAATGGACACAATGCAACTGATTTAATTTAGAAGGTAACACAATTCAAGATGTAAGAGATGCAATTCACAATGCAAGAGCACAAACTCAGGCGTTGCGCCTCTTTGGCCACCACTGACCTTAGAAAACACAACAATGGCTACATCTCAGCCATTTTTATAGATATTGAGCTAAAATTAGGCGTGGAAATTGCCCACAGTTATTCACAAAACACATTCTAAGCTGTAACAAAGCATGTGAGATATATTTTTGTGAGATATTGTGCACGACGTTACCTTCAAGGTTTAACCAACTTGGCTATAACTGTGTCGTTTCTTCTCATAATATGTCGTAGTCTAAAACTTTGGCATGAAAAGAGATGGATAATGTGTGTTCCTTCAAGGAACTTAAACAAATTCTGAGAAACTGCCTTTTCATAATTACTTGAATTTAATCATGGTGAAAATTCTGCAAATCTTGGAATTCTTGAACACTTTTTCCATCATCAAAAATCCCCTTTCTGACACAAACTTGTGTCCATTAACAAATGGCACTTGTTTGAAATCTAAGCTTCTTGAAGGGATTTCTTACATTGATGATGACTAATCTTCAACAACACCGGGACTTTTTAGTTTTATGAACTGACTCAGAGTTTGTAAAAATCTTCTTTTAGGTCCACTGAGAGTTTTTTGGCATCTCAGAAATGTGATTTTTTACACAGAATCAAAGACAGTATAGAGATCTAAACAACAGGGGTTGTGAGAAAAGGTTCCACTTGTTACATTTTATGGGGGGTGCCATTTTGCTTCAAATTGTCAGGTCTTTATTCATTTTTTATTCAATGAAAATATAAAACTACCTAAAGTTGTTTTAAATTCTCATTTAATTGGTTAATTGCTGTAATTAAAACAAGAATGATGTTACAATCTATTAGAAAAAAATCATCAAATGTTTTCTTGTTCAGGTATGATTAAAACATCAGCGGAGCGTGTTTTCACTCTTGGCTCTTTGAGGCATCTGATAGAGACAAAATGTTCAAAAAAGGAAAACACCCACAAAAATAACAACCTTATTGAATTTGTGACAGCACACAAATGGAAATCATCTTTTGTGAAAGAGATGCAATGAAGAGATTCATAAAAGCCTTGTCGCAAAGCTGGGTCACAGCTTCAGCATAATGTGAAAGAATCACCTCATTCTCTCCCACTTGGCAGAGGGAGACAGACGGAATGGAGAGAGCGTGGTTCAGTTTGAAGAAGAAAAGCTCCTTTAAGGTCAACCCACCCTGCTTTGCTTTTAGCAAAAAGACAACAAATGACAGTGTTTTAGCTTTCTCCATCAGTGAAGATGACAGCACAAAAGATGTCTCGTGTGAAGAGGTCTTAACATTTCAGAATAAAAGACACAATTTGGAGCTGCTTATGCTTAACAACCTGCAAGTCCCAGACACTTATCAGTATTAAAGTCACCTTATTTACCCTGTTATAACTGCTCTTTATGAATAGTCCGACTAACTGTTGTAAACATAAAAAAAAAACAACTGAAAGTGACACTAGAGGATGACACTTTTTCTGGAGTCCCACGGGTCATGGGATTCTTGCAGGATTCCCATGGGATTCCAAAGTCAACTTTATTATTACTCATGTGATTGGTATGGAATAGGACGAAAAGTTAACGGGAGCAGACGGGAGCGGGAACCAACCAAAAGAACAAAAAAGAAATAAATACCGATGAACTGTTCCTGTTGCCATATATTTTGAAATCAAACTGCAAAACACAAAGTAATACAAAGAGGAATGGGTAGAAAATAAAATCAAATCCAATGTATTTTCTAAAAACTAAATGAAGAAAAAAAAATGGGAGCGGTACAGGAGCAGGAGTCATGTTACCAGGAGTATGACGGGACAGGAGTGAAAATCCACTCTCGTGTCATCCTCCAAGTCACACCGTTAATATCAATTTTTAAGTACATGTGGTGACATTTGTTAGCACAGCTTTGTCACCTGTTGATGCAGCTCTGATTATTACTCGCAACCAAAAGGCTTTTTTTTTTTTTGCCCACGTTTGTGTGTGTTCACGTGTCTGTTACCAACATATCTCAAGGACCACGGAAAAAATGTTAATGAAACTGGCCGTGGGAAATCAATCACTTTCCAAGCCTTCAGCATTCTATCAGTATTCCACATGCTCCAGATGTTTTACCTGCATCTGATTCTGCTCCGTGATTTATTGCAGCAGTGAATGCTCCCCACATCTTTCCCACAGCTGGAGCCGCTCTGCATGCCACACTGACTGCAGAGTGACTGATAAGCACAGAAAGTGCCCGTACTCTGACTTTATGCTGCATTCACTGCACAATAACACATAGTGTGTCACAATATAAACATGCATGCAGCATGTAGGTCTGAATCCAATCTGCTTTGAGCAATTAGACGTGGAAAGAACAAAAACAACAGGTATGTTAACTAGTTAAAGTATCACACAGGGTTCTCTTAAGGATTCATCAGCATCATCAGTCTTTCCTCTGATTGTCTCGCTCTCTCTCCTTTCCTCCATAGCTCAGTTTTATTTACATCACTCTGCATAATGCATAACAGCACGCACATCCCCCAAGGCTTTTTTTATTATGTAAACCATCACTTAAACTGTATCCATCCAAACAGAGGCAAGAGTCTGAGTGAAGTGATGGTTAAGAAGCCAGATTGCATGTCCACTCGTTCCCGAAAAGAACGAACAGCGTCTCTCAGCTCTAAACCAAACTGTTCAGGGAAGTCCTCTGTAGCAGAGTCAGCAAATGTGCACAGGAATACGTGAGACATCTGCTCTTTCTTTGAGTGGGAAAAAGAAATTCTCTTCTGCAGGGCATCACTGCTGAAGAAAACCAGCAGGGAGGGGTCCTTTCAACGAAAGCTCTAAGAATGAGTCACTAAACCTGAGGATATTGCACCCATCCTTGTCACTGCACATTAAAAATACAGCTGCATGCAGTAAAAAAAAATTGCCTATCAAACTATTGCATCTTTGGCCAGCACTGCTTGGAGAACAGAAGAGGTGATGCAGCCATCAGAGACTCACCCTTTGCTGCCTGCAGCCTTAGATTGAAAGGCATTGTTGCAGCTGCACGAATGAGTTAAAGGTCAGTTATTAACTGAGGAAGAGATCCAACCTTATCCAGCTGATATTGGTAACTTTAAACAAAATTAACAATCAGCCATGCCTGTATATTTATCAATGAAGATGCAGTAGCAACTGCTACAACAAGCAAAGTGCAGCCTATAATTTACTTTATACTCTTCTTTGCAATTTTAGGGTTATAATTGCAGAGTATGAAATCAAACGTTTTTTTTTATTGTAAATTATATCAAATGGTGCAGTTTGAAAGAATTTACTCCAGTTTTACATATCTGCAATTCTAAAATGTGGGTCCACAGTCAATACAAACAAAGCACATTTGTGTGCATATTCTACTCAACACATTTGAGCGTAAATAAGTTCCAAAACATCAAAACCATCACACGATTCCGTAGTATTTGGCCAATTTGCTTACAAAAGTTTAATCTAAAGACACTTTAACCATCTTTTATGTGGAAAACAAACTGTGTGGATTTTGTTTCATTGTGTTTGTTTTTTTAACATTGAAAAGAGTTGGGTTAGCAGCTACTGTTGCATTTTGTTAAATGAGAAATACATATTGAGCAAATTTGGAAAAATTCTGATGTCTGTTGACCCTGAACTCCACAAATCAGAATCATGCAGGAGAAAAACATGTGCGTCAGCTACAATGCATTTAAAACAAACTGGTTGCAGGTGAACAACAATTGAAATAACAGTGATGCTCCAATGAACATATGTGGACTTAAACTGTGCATGTGTGCTGCACGTGCAGGAATGTGGGAACTGTTTACACAGTGGATAAACACCCTGTTGCACTCGTTGTTTTCAACTCACCACTTGCATTCTTGCCACAGATCAGGTGTTGCCAGGGCTGCAGGGACCCCCATATCTCTGCGTCCCCGCTGACCGCCTGCTCCAAGGTCTCCACCGTCAACTTGGGGATCCCGTTGTCTGGCTCCAGCAGCGCACTGCGCAGCACCCGCGCGTATACCTCGCGGAACAGGCTCTCCATGCACGCGGCCAGGTAGATGGCCGCGTGCTCGTGGATCCTGACCGCCACCCTGCTGTCCACCATCCACCTGAAGAACTTCCCCACGTTGAAGACGAGTCCGCAGCGCGCCGACTTGCCGCGGCTGAACTTCTCCTCCTCCGTGCTCATGTTGTACAGGGACAAGGCGCTGACGGCCGCGCCGACGCAGCGCACCGACACGCTCCACGACAGGACGACCTTCGTGGCGCTTTGGACCTCGTTCCGGGTGCATTTGGCGTAGCGCAAGCTCAGGCGCTGCGCCTCCTTGGCCACCCGGACCAGGACGCGGCTGACCAGCACCGAGAGCCGGAGCAGGACGTCCTGCGGGGGGGTCGGCAGGCTCACCTCGTCGTCCCTGCTCAGTGCGCTCGCCGCTTCCCCGAGGCTCCACGGCACATCCTCAAGCTCGGGTAGTTTCGCGCACTGCCCGCTGCACTCCAGGATCTCGGCGTCTTCGACCAGGACCGTGTTGACCGTGTCCAGACTGTTGTGGCGACTGTGCATGGAGTCGGTTAGTTGCCAGTAATTCGCCCCATGCGCCTCTGAGCAGCACAGAGACGCGCTGGAAGATCTGAAGGAGTCCGCGGCTCCACCATAACCCGAATCCAGCGTCAAATCCTCCAGGGTCCGCGCGACTGACTTGCTACTCCGAGCCATAACTGCACTTCATACTGCAAGAGAGAGCTCAGAGGGGGGTGAAAGTGGAGAAAATGTTTAAAGAGAAAGAAATCTGCTCACTAAGTTTGTCTTTTTCCCCGAAGAAGTCTCCATCCGAGCCTGACGCACAAAGTTGGATTGCAGTATTTTTTTTTTTTTTTTTTTTTACTTCAGTGCATCAACAGTCTCACAGAGCAACGCAGTCCTGACAGATGGAGGAGGGGCCCTGGAGACCCGAGAGCAGCTGGCAGCCAATGGACTCTCGGGAAGAAACAGAATCACTTTAATTGGATCACTATAAACGATCAATAAAGGCGCCTCATTGATGTAGCTGCGTGATAAAAAAATAAAAAAAGTCAAGAACTAAAAATGTTTGTCCTTTGCAATTTGGGGGAGAATCTCCAAACCTTTGCAGAAACATATCCAAATAATGATCAGATGTCATAATTCCAGTGAATAAAATAACAAATGATGCAGCAGATCCCTGACCCTGCCTGTGTCAAAGACCATGAGAGTATCAGGCTTTTCAGATATATTGGAAAGGGCCAGATCGTAACATGACTCAAGAGCATCAATAATAGATTGCATGCATAATGTATCCTTGTTGCTCTGCAGGAGAACTCATTGAAAAGATCTGAATTACTACCAAGGACATTTGCTGGATAACTCAACTGACTTCATGTTTCCTCTGCAGAGCCACAAAGTTCAGAGGAGTGAGGGGGGTCCAGTTTAACTGCACATGACTAATGATTCATTCTTAGTGCAGATAAATGTAAATTGTTTAGGTCGAGAGCAAAAATAAAACTATAAAATCTTTGTTTCCACTGCAGATAAGAGTATAGCTGCATTTGGCAACAGCTTATCTGGTGCAACAGTGATCCCTGGTGCTGTGCAGGAAAACGTCACTTTGACAGATTTGTCTTTTTTGGGACTCACTCACCAGATTACAGCCTGGGTGTCAAATTCATCCCTGGGAGCTGGGATGGAGGCACCAAACGTGAAATCACGTGGGGTTTTCAGGATATTTTGCACGTTTCCTTTATTTTAAAGCAAAGCAAACCCAAGTTATAATGTTTTAATTTACGACATTGTGTCAAGGTCAAGGTTTCTTTATTGTCCTTCTCATCACATGGGGTACATGTGATGGAACGAAATTGTGTACACAGCGTGAGAATTATAGTGAAACTCTGTCAATCAGGCAGCTTTTGTCCAAAGGTCTTAAACTGCCTCACTCTTAACTCACCAATTCTTTTTTTATATGGTGATTAAGTGAAAATAAAACGTTATTCTTTAGTTTAATAATATATTTTAAACACGTTGCTGTTTGTGAGGCCTAAATTTGTGGGATAATGATGTTGGATACAAACTCAAAGCCATACAATATTGATTCATTTACTTTCTCGTGTTTTATATTTCTAATACTTTTTAACATTTGACTGTCGGTGTGATTTTTTTTTTTTAACAGTTAACATCATGCATGCACAGTGAGCTAAGTCACAACTAAAACTTTGTTGAACATTAGAAGCGGTGGTGGGATGTAACTAAGTACAAATACTTCGTTACTGTACTTAAGTACATTTTTCATGTATCTGTACTTTGCCTAAGTAGAGTTAAATGTGGGTACTTTATACTTTTACTACACTACATTTTACATCAAGTATCTGTACTTTCTACTACACTACATTTCTATAATGTGTTGCATTACAAGTTACATTCATGTTGCGGCTTTTTGATTTGTTTGTTACTTTGAAAGTAACCAGTGGTGAGAGGGGAGCTGGTCCATTGAATCACTGCAGAGTGGGCAGGTAACGTTAGGCCCACCTTCAAGAAGAGCTGGGCTAATGACATACAGTATGTCACTGAGCTGGGAGCACCCACAGCACCACTAGCACACCCAAAATGTATTCCACTGCAAGAGAGTCATCCAGAAGATACACGCCACCCATGGCCTTATTGAAAGACTGCCCAGTACAGCAGGACAGATTCTCTCTCCCAAAAGAGCCAGACTGGACTCAAAAAAACTTTGAAAACTAACTTCTTCTGAACTTGAACAAGAAATTCTTGCTGCAATATTAAAATGTGTCACTTCATGATGTTAGGAGACAAGAGATGTCTCCAAATGGCTCGACACTCAGGTCCAAGTTTTAAAAATGGTGTCAGGAAGTTAAAATATTGTTCAATATTGACCCATTACAAGGTTGAATAGACATCATTTTAACTAGAGTTGATGACAAACTGGAGTTGAAATGATCAGAGCCTGTTCCTGTGTTAGTTGTGTCTAATGCTCCTTTTGTTCAGGCAGACAACTTTTACTTAAATGTGTTTGCTGCAGTTAAAATGACACATTGGTTTTGATTTGTGTTAAATAAAAACTTTCAAAGGTATAATCATTCCTCTTTCTTATTTTGATTAATGACATTTAACTCTGCAGGTCATCCCTGAAATTCTGACGCACAGAATCACAAGTCCAAGTGTGAACTGTGTCACAGAGTAAACACAATAAAAACATGTATTATCTGCAGCATTGTTCAGTAAAATGGCTCAACACTATTAATGTATTACAGAAAATATACATATGGTACGCAGACTTAAAGATATTGTAGACCATTACATTAGGTAATACATTCAGCAAGTACTTTTACTTTTAATACTTTAAGTATTTTAAAAGCAAGTACTTATTTACTTTTACTTGAGTAAAAATGTTAATGTGGTACTTCTACTTTTACTTGAGTACATTTTTGTCTGTTTATTTGTACTTTTACTTAAATACAGTGTTTGAGTACTTTCTCCACCACTGATTAGAAGTCATTTTAGTTATGTTTATAGTGCAAAGCACTTTGAGTATCTTCATAAGATACAAAGGCACTATATATATATATATATATATATATATATATATATATATATATATGTCTATTTACATTAAAAATAAAACTGTGTAAGTGACAGCGAGAAAATTTATACAAACCATTAGAAAAACAACTGAAAGGGCATTAATGTTCTTAAACAAAATTGACTATTTGTGTTTTTTGTCTTAACCACTTTTAAAATGAAGTCTGATGTCTTTGTTTATTTTTTTATTACTCTTTGATTTCTTGATAAAAGTAATTTGATAGAGGTTAACTGGTTTGATGTTTTATTTAAACCTTATCTCAAAGCTAAACAGCATCAGTTTTTTTCTTTATTATTATTTTAGCTCATTATGTATTTTTCCACTGAACAAACTATAATATAATAGTAATATAAAACGTTATCGTCATTCAAAACTGTACAGTGCACCATGCAAAACTGAATTACATTTCATTTCATTCCTCCACAGCAGAGGAGTACATAATTTACATGAATTGTAAAGACTTTGGTGTTTAGGAATGTCTGTGGCTGTGTGTGTGTCTGTGGTCACTTCATTAGTGACCTGAGTTCAGCAGTCTAATAACTCATGATGTAACTGTTCAGAACATGGTGGTTCTGGTCTTCATGTTGTGGTACCTCCTGTCAGAGGCCAACAGTAAACCATCCATGTTGAGGGTGTGAGTTGTCTCTCTTGATTTTAATGGCTCTGGTTTGACTTGGTCTGAGACAATGTCCTAGATGGATGGGAGGGGTGTCCTAATGATCTTCTCTGCCGTTCTCGCCACCCTCCTCCAATTCTTCCTGTAGCCCGGCAGCTTTTTTCCCAAACTGAGATGCAGCTGGTCGAGATGCTCTCGATGTTTCCTCTGTAGAATGTGATGAGGACATGGGGTGAGAGGTGTGCTCTCTTCAGCCTACAGAGGAAGTACAGACGCTGCTGGACTTTCTTCACTAGGGATGCAGTGTTTCTTGACCATGACAGTTGATGGTTATGTGTGTACCCCCATAGCCTGGTGCTCTCCACCATCTCCACTTCTGTGTTGTTTATGAGCAGCGGCATCTGATGTTTTGTTTTGTTTGTATAATTGTAATGAATAAAGCGCATTTAACACATTTCAATGTGTTTCTGCCTATTGGATGAATGCCTAAAGAGACTAGTACAGGCCAATTAAAACAGATGGCCAGTAATTGATCAGCCACTTATTTTGTCTATTTCTAGATTTTTAATTATTTTATTTTCCTGAATATTATACTTGCCCTATTGTTTATTGTATTTACAAATATTTAGCTATGTGTTTATAATGTACAGCTATTTATTAGATGAATATATTTGTTTGACAACCTCTTCATCAGGCTCACATTGCAGGTCCAACTTAATTTACTGTTCGTTTTTCGTGTAGAAGGGTGTATAGGTTTTAATTTAAAAAAACGTTTAGAAAGACTAATTATAAAATTATTATTTGACAATACTGCCACCTAGTGGTAATCCTAGGCAACACTTAACACTGTCTCGTTTTTCGTTTTTTTTTTTTTTTTGCTTTGAGTTCCGAACGAGTTTTCAAAATTTAATTCCATCCATCCATCCATCCATCCATTATCTTTACCCGCTTCTTCCTTTTATTAAGGTTAAAACGATTTAAAAAGAAAAACATTGCATGATTGGTACAAGTAACTATATTTATTCGCCTGCTTGATGTCAGAAACACTGTCATTAAAAAAAAATAATAATAAAATAAAAAAAAGCAGATGACCAGCACGAACTGTCGCAGTAGATCTGGTATCACAACAATTTTACGTAAAGCATCGTGGGGTCACATTGGTTTCAGATTATCGCTTTTATGGTTGGGCGGGGACAAGTTGTGAAACAGCAAACGGAGCGAGCTCCCAGGTAGCGGTACGCCCCGCACGTCAAATCAAACCCACCAATTTTCAACCGAGTTGCACCGCGAGGCACGTGAACATCCGGGTACTCAGTCTGCGTAATTCTACCTAAAACCTGCGGATTAGCAGCTGTAAAATTAAACTTTCATCCCTTTTTTTAAAGGTTTTCTACCCAGCAGTGAATTTCTCCACAAGTCGAAGCGAAAATGTAACCGAAATCCTCGAGTTTGAGAGATGTAAAACGGAAATAGAGGTCGAATAAGCAGACATAATAATAAAAGCACGTTTCGGAAACGTGACGGGAGACACCATTATACAACGGCTGACCAATCGGAGCACCGCGTTCCTTCGTGCGTGTTCGTGAGGGCGGAGATGTTGACGGGGACATCTTGCGTGGTCGTGTTGTCAGCGTGGTCAAACATGCCGTTTTTACCGTTTGACTGAGTTCTGTTTAAGCTGGTGAATATTAATCGTAGAGACAGTAGTAGCGCTGTTTGGTTGAGTTTTATTAGCAGTCTCGTGTCCCAGGATGTAAAATAAACCCCTTTCGCGTCGCTGCTGCTTGAAATTTTGCGTTGTTGCTCGTTTTTTGGGGGGTAAACGTTTTCACTTCATCGCTGCCTTGACCAGATTTCACAGAACTTCAAATGGAGCTCGGACAAACCTTCGACACCGCCTGAAAAGAGCTGAGCTGCGTGACTTTCTGTTTGACAACCCCGGAGACTGTTGTTGTTGTTTTGGAGAGGGGGGGATCCCGCCTTCTTTTTGCCATTTTACACATTAAGAACAGACGACGACATCATGGTGGTCAACACCATCCACTGGTTCAGGAAGGGACTACGGCTGCACGACAACCCAGCCCTGAGGGACTCCATCCGGGGAGCAGACACCCTGCGCTGCGTCTACATCCTGGACCCCTGGTTCGCAGGCTCCTCCAGTGTGGGCATCAACAGATGGAGGTAGGAGTTTTCAGACAATGTTTTGCTTCTGGACTTCAGACCCAAATCTAGCTTAATGTAATAAAACAATTCAGTCATTAGGTTCAGCAGTTCTGTATTTGTAGCCAGAAATGAGTTTGGCCTGAACAAAAATGGATGGACAAAATGGTCATTTAAAGGATACCATACAATACCACTTTATTTATAACGCACTTAAAACAGCTACAAGGCCAACCAAAGTGTTGTACAACAAAAGCAAAGGACATAGCAAAAATACATAGATCACACAGAGGTAATGATAAGAACTAAGTGACTAACATAGAATGCAGACAAGTTAAAATCAACTCACACCATGTCAAAAGCCAGGGAGAGTTTTCAAAGGAGATTTAAAAATGTAAGCGAGGGAGCCTGTCTGACATGATGTAGTGCTAAGTCATTCTACAGTCTGGGACCTGCAACAGAGAAGAACCTGTCACCTTTGAGCTTAAAATGGGTTCCTGGAACCAATAAAAGCATCTGGTCTGCTGAGCTCAGAGCGTGCTGTGGGACATATGGCTGCAGCAGATCAGCGAGATAGGAGGGGGCAGAACTGTTCAGAGATCAAAGGCACATTCACACCAGCCCTGTTTAGTCTACTTTAATCGAACTCTAGTCCGTTGGCCTAGAAAGTCTGGTTCGTTTGGGGAGATGTGAATGTACAATTGAACTCATGCACACCAAAAGAGCGAACTCTGGTCCACCTAAAAACCTAGTTCTCGGTTCACTTGAGATGAACTCTAGCGCGGTTCGAGTGCATTGTGAATGCAAGCAGACTGGAGACCGCTCCAAAAGCAGGAAGTGGACTACAGCGAAGGGCATTCTGTGTAAATACAACCAAAACAAATGTGCATTTCTCTTCCGTCATACGGAGCCGTCTCAGCCGCCTTGTGTAAAAAACAATATTCTCCATGGTCTTCTGCCTCATCTTCTGCTCATGCTGAGTCCATTGTTGAAAAATGTTTGTTCGGCACATGAGCCACAGACAAAACAGAAATCCTAAAAACGCTAAAATTTGACGCCACTCCATTTTTGTTTTTATTTCCGGAGGTAAGTTGCGCTCAGTGTCTTCTTCAGAGGTTTTTGTGTCGTTTCCGTCAGTATTTCTTGGTGCAGCGCCACCACAGGCGGGGGGAGGGGGGACAGGTTGGCCCGACTGACAGTGCAGTGAGAATGTGAACCACACCAACTTGAAATGTAAACAAATGTTCTGAATTTTGGTCCTCAATTGAACCGTGTCTACTGGACTATCAGGTGAAAACGACCTTAAAAACATACAGAAGGATTTTAGAATGAATTTGAAAGTGAAGCGGGATTCAGTAAAGGGAGGCCAAAACTGGTGTAATGTGCACTCTTTTGCTTGCACCAGTTAAAAATGGGGCTGTAGCATTTTGAACCAGTTGTAAACTGGATGTAAAGTTGGAAAGGATGTCTGTTTTGTGTACTGAATAACTATTTACCTCGGCAGTCTTTATCAAACTAACTGGATGGAGAAATAGACTAAAACAGCTTCAGACACTTAAAACATCAAATGCAAACAGTTTATATTTGTTCTGTTACGTATAGTCTTAGTTCACATGGTTCATAGCTCAAAGAAAATGTAAGCTTCACAAGCAACACAAATTTAGCCCTTTTTATTTCAAATACTTATAGACTTTTTAGATGTCGTTTTTGTTTCATTAAATTATTTAACAGTATTCAGTTTAAGTAGGAGCGAAAAGAAAGAACAATAAAGGAAAATATTGGGTATTTGATTGGATGAGGCTTGATATAAAGTGCCACACAGCTGGTCTCAGGTCTGCTCTACCATGCCCATCAGTCAGTCCAAGTGCTTATTTGCACCTGAACAATTGGAATAAGTGCAACTGCTGAAACATCCCCTTTATTAAGGTCTTAGTGCATGATTTCACTCTTTTGCTAATCACTGACAATTAAAACAGCCTGGTAAAATGGCCCTGCTGTTTTCTAACTGTTACATTCCTTTGAACAAACTTCTTTATTAAAGAACAACCAAAAAAAAAAGGTTACGGTTGGCAAATAAACAAGCCCTACCTTCATACCTACCTAATCCTGGTCAAATTTGGGCTAAATATAAAAGTTTCATCAGCATGTAAAATGGTAAATGGACTGTACTTCTATAGCGCTTTCTATCTTATCAAGAGCATGTTTCTTTTATTCATATAAAACCTTTGAGTCAAACAAATGCATACTTTGTAAAGTGTTTACTCAGATTAAAAGATCAGCTACCTTTCTGATGTTGACATTTTATTTTGCGCAATTGTACTAAATTCATGTCACAAGTTGTTCATTTAGATTGTTGATCCCTGTATTCCCAGGTTTTTGCTGCAGTGTTTAGAGGATCTGGATGCAAGTCTGCGCAAACTCAACTCCCGTTTGTTTGTCATCAGAGGCCAGCCGACAGATGTCTTCCCTCGTCTTTTTAAGGTACAAGAGCTGAAGTAAAAAAAAACTGATTAAAAATAGGTGAAACGGAGCAGATTCGTTGAGGCTGAATAGAAACCTTTTCTCTCAGGGTATTACCAACAATTTGTATAACACTACATGTCTATCAATGACTGTGTTTCTTCCTTTGTTGTTCAGGAGTGGCAGATTACACGTTTATCTTATGAATATGACTCTGAGCCATTTGGTAAGGAGCGTGACGCTGCCATCCAAAAACTTGCCAGTGAGGCGGGTGTAGAGGTGATGGTTCGGATTTCACACACACTCTATGACCTGGAAAAGTGAGTTACTGTAGAATTTAAAGTTTGAACGTTTAAAACTGATTATTTCATATACTGTGTGCTTGCTTGTGCAGGCTTCAATTGAATGCATCTTTTTCTCCTTAAAGGATTATAGAATTCAACGGAGGTCAGTCCCCCCTCACGTACAAGCGTTTCCAGGCACTTATCAACCGAATGGATGCTGTGGAGCCCCCAGCAGAGACAATCACATCTGAAATCATTAAAAACTGCATCACTCCCATCCAAAATAACCATGACGACAAGTTTGGAGTTCCTTCCTTGAAAGAGCTTGGTGAGCATTTCCTTTATTTTTGAGTTTCACATGTAAAAGCACTGCTTCCTGACTACACAGTTCTCTGAGAAGGAAAGAAAATGTCAATAAAAATAAAACTTTAGCTTGTGGTCAATGA
The DNA here is from genome assembly GCF_014905685.2 of Nematolebias whitei. NCBI lineage: Eukaryota > Metazoa > Chordata > Actinopteri > Cyprinodontiformes > Rivulidae > Nematolebias > Nematolebias whitei. The sequence continues at coordinate 19,439,034 of NC_056507.1, read as the reverse complement.
TAGATTGCCATCTTTGTGTTCATAAATAAATAAATAAATAAATAGTTTAGATTTAACTTTTCCTGAAGATTTTTTTAGAGGAATTGTTCCACAGGAAGGAGGTCTTATGAAACAAAAGTTTTATTACTGTAAAGCGTCTTTATTTTTTTAATCACTGAAATTAAAATAGTGCTTTGAGTGCACAAATCTGCAGGATAATGTCTGTGTTCATACTAATCCACATCCCTCTACTTAAAATAATTTTAACCTTTAAATCAATGTGTTGCTTTTTTAGAACCTAGCATCATATCCGTATGGAAATTTACTACTTATTGGTGTGAATATTTTTTGGCCCTTTTATTTAACGTGAATGCTTCTAAAACAACCATTGTTGAATTAGACTAAAACCTGTCTAAAGAATCTTAAGCATATTATTTGACAACATACACAAGATCACCCATGTTTTGCTTGAAAATCATATTCTCGCGTTACATTTTTATTGTTATTTCTGTTATATGCATTCTCGTTTAGGTGATTATCCAGCATCGTGACAGGCTTAGTTAGATCTGGTTTTAGAATTTAGCTATATAAGAAAATATTTTACTGATCTGTTGATCACACTTCATTTCACTGGCCCCGTGGTGGGTGCACTTTTGTCAATGTTAGCTATCATGGCTCAGTGTCAAGGTCAGGGGGTAACACTGTTTATCTGACAGGTTTTGAGACAGACGGACTCATCACAGCAGCGTGGCCAGGTGGAGAAACAGAAGCTCTCGTGAGACTGGAGCGACATCTGGAGAGGAAGGTAAAATTTACTGCTGTGTGTAAACACAAAATAAAATCTGAATGCTGTCATTACATCCAGCTTTTATGATACTAACGACATCGCTTATGTTACGGTTTTACAAATGTGGGTAATGGGTGTAATTATTATTATCAGACTCTGATAGTGTTTATTCAGAATAAACACTTTTATTATCCACACTGGCATGAACATCCTGCTTTCAACAAATGATGTACGTGCATGTGAGACATGTCCATTGTGGTTTCCTGCAAGACATGACTTGTACCATAATACCATATGTTAATATTAGTGTTATTATTGTAATATTGCATTATTTCTTAATTAATGCAGTAACATAATCATTTGTATTTCCTCCTGTTTTTGCTAACTTGTGCTTTTAGAGCTCACATTTATCAGAGCAAGAAAACAATTAATGGTTATAAGAAAACACTTAAGATGAGCTGTAAAATTTCTCAACTGAAAAACTTGCATCAAACCTCAAGGCGTGTGTATACTAATTTAGTGTACGTATAGTTTTCTTTTTTTTTGTCGTTTGTGTCTCCTGCTGCTTACTACGGTGCAACAGCTTCATTATTGTCGTTGTTTTAACTTCTTTAAGCCTCAGCTTCTGACTGACGGTTATTAAAAACAAAATTAATAATCTTTTTGCAGGCATGGGTGGCAAACTTTGAGCGTCCACGTATGAACGCCAACTCCCTGCTGGCCAGTCCGACGGGCCTCAGCCCTTATTTACGCTTTGGATGTCTCTCCTGCCGTCTCTTCTACTTCAGACTTACCGATCTTTATAGCAAGGTAAAAAAAAAAAAGACCTTCTTAAACCAAATTGTAACAATGTTTTTAGGACAAAATATATATATTTTTACCATTTCTATTGTTTTTGTTCATGTGAGATGCATATTTCAAATAAGTAATTTATAACCTTTATCATGGCTACAAAGCTGTTTTTAATAAAATTTAAAAATCTCTGAACCAAATGAGTTTGTACTGCAAATGATAAAACTATTCTCAAATTCTGTATTCATCATTTGCATCAGGTCAAGAAGAACGGCTCCCCGCCACTGTCTCTGTACGGCCAGCTGTTGTGGAGGGAATTCTTCTATACAACAGCCACCAACAATTCCTGCTTTGACAAGATGGAGGGGAACCCTGTGTGTGTCCAGATCCCCTGGGACCGAAACCCCGAGGCGCTGGCCAAGTGGGCGGAGGGCCTGACGGGTTACCCATGGATCGATGCCATTATGACCCAGCTGAGGCAGGAGGGCTGGATCCATCATTTGGCTCGGCACGCTGTGGCTTGTTTTCTCACCAGGGGAGACCTCTGGATCAGCTGGGAAGAAGGCATGAAGGTGAGAATAAAGAAACTGCAGAAAGCATGCCGTTCTGTTGCTTTGTCCGAGTCTTTACTCTGGACTTTATGGTGATGTTATGCAGGTTTTTGAAGAGTTGTTGCTGGATGCAGACTGGAGTGTAAATGCTGGCAGCTGGATGTGGCTCTCCTGCAGTTCATTCTTCCAGCAGTTTTTTCACTGCTACTGCCCTGTGGGCTTTGGCCGACGCACAGACCCCAGTGGAGACTACATACGGTCAGTCACTGCTTTTATGTGCCTCACGTGATTTTTTGATTTTTTTAAAGGACGTTGTAGAATTTGAGGAACTGTTTGTGTTTCCCACAGTCTATGAAATGGGAAAATACAAACTTATGGTTCACTTGTACTTTAAGGCCTCACAATGGGAAGGAATTTACCGTGGTTTCATTGGAGTAAAAATAATATAAAGTTATTTATGATGTTTCATTATTAATGCCACATTCATAAAAATGTGGTCCGGCTCACAGTGTAGAAGTAAAAGTAAATATACTGGGATAACCAAATTGTTGATGTGATAAGTGTTCTCAGATTTTGCGGTTTACATTTCTTTTTTTGTTTGTTTTACCAGGCGTTATTTACCTGCACTGAGGGCTTTTCCTGCCAAATACATTTATGATCCTTGGAACGCCCCCCAGGAAGTGCAGAAGGCGTCCAAGTGTATCATAGGAACCCACTACCCTAAACCCATGGTGAACCACGCTGAGGTCAGCCGCATCAACGTCGAGAGGATGAAGCAGATTTACCAGCAGCTTTCCTGCCACAGAGGACTGGGTAAATCACCCACATGCTAATCAAGTGTTACATAACCTGATAGTGGGTAATTGGTTTAAAGAAATCTTCTAGAAAGTAAATGTGAATTAAAGGGCAATAAAGGTTAATAGTTATTTAACAGACAAAAAATTTATCCAAGTTCTTCTTAAGACATGTTTGTGTCAGCTGCTTCAAATTAAACCACAATCTTTTTAACAGCTGAAGACTGAATGATTGATTGATTGATTGTGCTTTAGTTTTACAGCTTTGGATTCTGTGGCGTTTCAAACCCTGTGGAGAGAAAATTGTAGTGAATCATGTCTTCAATAATTAGTATTCATATTATCATTAGTGTAACTGACAGACTTTCGTGTTGATGTGGGTCTTTCTTTGTTTCAGAGTTAAAGAAGCATTTGAACATTTAACAGCCGCATTTTAATTTTTTTATTTTTACCACTTTTGTTACCCTTGCAGGCCTGCTTGCAACAGTACCAGTAAATGTCAGCAGCAGTGTGAGCGTCAGTAAAGTTGGAGAAGGCACCACAGGTCCAGGTCAAAGAGGATCCTCTGAAGACTTCTCCATGAAGGAGGGGACATCTCAAACAGGTATATGTAGACATCAGCAGAGTTAAATTGTGAATTGTTAAGATTATGTTCGTTACGTTAATGAAAAATAATCACGCTCTTAGCTTCATCTGCTACTTTTGAGACTTGGACTGTGTCCAGCATTATATCTACAAAGTGACCTGCAAGAGCTCTGAGCTGTTTACAAAGGCATAAGAAATGTTTTGCTTTATTACAACACATCACTAACTGCTGTTTTGGTGCTAAACACAGATATAAAACAATAATGTGCCGTAAACCTGGTTTCTACACTGCAAAAGAAATGATAACCTTTTTCTATTGTTCTAACAAGGTGAAAGCTGTTGGGAGTGCACGAGTCTCATTAGTGTTGTTTCATTGCAGAAAGAAGGCGGTCCACTCAAAAGCGTCATCACGAAGACACCGTACCTGAAAGCGGCTTTAAATTCTGGAAGCAAAGTGAATAGAGAGGTCAAAGGAGAATACCAAGGGTCCCTCGGTGGGTTTGTGTTGTGACCAGAGTCTTCTGCGAACAACCTTCAACCTGGGAAACCATGTGGGACAAGATGAGTTGGTTCTACACAGTACTTTTGACTTTTCTGTCAAGTTGTTGGGGCTAAAAGAGCAAAACCTCAACTTGATAGTTTTATGGGTTTAATACAAAGGAAAAGAGGTGGGGGTAAGTTTTGTCTCTGAGACATAATGATCACATCAGGTGTAAAGTTAAGCATGCATCATGAATTGATAGTTTGGTGTAATGATGATGGTGAGTCTGTATGACAATCAGCAGGCTGCAAGGTTCAGAATGAAAGATGTCTGACATATTTTACAAGTAGTGTTCTGTGTCAACGTGGCTGACGTCAGAGAAAAAAAAAATCCTGCAAACAGAATAAAGAAGTAGAAACAGCCAGTTTTTATTCTTTTGATCAGTGTGATGTGAAACAACTTGTTGTCTTCCACTTCAGAGTGTATTTCCACTTTGCAGTGTTCTTTTCCTTATAATCCCATGTCAGAGTGTCATTTAATTATAATCTGGACATAAATACACTGAAATAGAAATACATTGGAATAACAGCAGATGGTGTTAGGTGAGATTCATGGCCACCATCTTACAAGGTGCTACATGCATCACTGTTTAATGTTGAAGCTGCACATTAATACTTTGTATGTGGTGTGTTAAAGCAATCATCAGAGTCTAGAGAGTGAGTGTACTGGACTGGTATTTACAAAAGAAGGAAAAAGTTAATTCAAGGTCCCAAGTTATTGGTGAATTATTGGACTTCTTAACGGAGTTTAGTTTATTTCCGCTCCACGGTTTTCTGTCTCGCTGGCACCTGCATAGCACCTTTCAAGATGGGAGCACAAAACCTTGCCTTGTCATCATAGATTGTGTTTGACTGTTTCAGTCTCATTTCAGTGTGTAAAACATGTCAACTATTGTCTTTCACCCTGTTCTGTGTAAACGTCTGTCATGAGAGACTCATCAGAACGTGTTGCTGCTGATCTCATTGCTTCTGCTTATAAATTTGTAAATAAGGTGTAAATCTATTCTATTTCTATCTTTAATGTAAACAGGTCACCTTCATCCACTTTCAGTACATTAGATGAACGGATGAACACATGACCCTAAATGTGTAAAAAAATGGTTGTTAAATGTGTTAAATCAGGTCTGGACCTGATTTAACTTTGTTAGATTTTTCTACCTGGATTATTGAGCATGCGTCAGTACTTTAAATGTTTTATTAAAATAATATGGTTTTGAACAGTATTTTGTTTTTGAAGCTTAAAAAAGCAAAGGTCTGATGTACAGCAGAGGAGTAGAAGCAAGTTGATGAAGCCAGTCATCCAACATTTTGTAAATATTTTTCATTTTCAACTTTTGTATATTTGGTCATGTGTTCCTACACCTCCTTTTATAAATAATGTTACCAAAATATAAATCTATTTATATAAATGTTTTTTTGTTGTTGTTTGTTTGTCCCAATCTATTTTGAATATGACACAGTAAATTAAAATGTTTTGAATGTATTGAAATGAAAATAAAAGACAAATTAATTATGATTTTGTTTTTTATTCTGTCATTTTTACTTTGATGTCAGTTTTCTATCTGGACAGTAGAGAGAGGAGGCTGGTCCATTGGGGCAGGAGGGGCAATTGATTTCCCCAATAAATCCTAATAAATAATGTCCATCCATCCAGTACCTTTACTCGTTTAATCTTTTTTGAGTCGCGGAGGTTACTGGTGCTCCTATCCACCTATCACTGCAAGAGGCGGGGGACACCCTGGACAGGTCTCCAGTCCATCACAGAGACAAACATTCACTCTCACACATAAGGACAATTTAGTTACCAATCAGACTAACATGCATGTTTTTGGTCTGGGGGAGGAAATCTGAATTCCCAGAGAAAACCCACACATGCATGGAGAGAACATGCAAACTCCACCCAGAAAGGTCTCGAACTGGGATTTGAACCAGGGTAACCTGCTCGCTGAGAGGCAGCAGCTCTACCAGCCATTTCTGTGGGTTTGATCCCTCGTAGGAACATTTATTTATTTGAATCAGTGATGATATGACATCATTTCTTCACTTATATATTTTTTTTTATACAAAAGTGTTGGTGACCCCACCTCATGTGTCAGTTGCATGTTGTGTTGATTTAGTCATGCATTAGTTAAGCGGTCAAATTATCCTCATTTCATGTGGGGGTGCACATGAGCATGGGAGGCGGCTGTTTCTCTGATTTATTAGACAGGATTGTTATTCACGAGACAACATCGACCTGCAGGAGGAAGAAAAAAGGCAAAATGTTTAAGCATACAAAAGAAGAGCAATAAATTAAATAAACAACATATATCCTATTTTTATCACAGAAAATGTAACACAAATTGTAAAATTTGTGCCGTTTGTAATTTAAGAAATTAATGTCCACTCCACTAATATCTTGCTCATGAGCAGCCACTGAAGGCAGATATTTGTCACAGGTAAGATTCTGATTTATTATGATTCTGCTCTGATGCAAAATGGAAAACAGTCATTTCACCCACATGCTATTTATTGTTTGTTTGTTTGTTTGTTTGTTTTTGACACAATTTGCAATTATAATTTAAACACCATTCAGAGCCAGTCAGTTGAGTAGTGGACCTTCACACATGCAGGCCTGCAGAAAGCCATCTATAAAGCCATAAACAGGAGTTGTATATAGAAAGAAGTTTATAGAAACTTGTTACAGTCTGTGTGATAAATATTTAAATTTGCTCATAGAACAAATTACATTAACACAAGTTGATGTAATAAATCCAAAAGGTAAAGTAAAAGATATTTAAAAACGTTTTATACACATAAATATATTGATTCAGTCTTTTGTTGTTGCTTTTTTATTTTACTTTTTGTCAGAGTTGTCTCAATTGTTTTAAAATATCTTTTGTCAGAACAAGGTCTGTCTTTTGAACCAAACCCAAAATCCCACTTTGACACATTTTACAAATGAAAATTTTTTTCTAATTGAGTCAATACAACATTTTTCTGTTCTCACTTTGTGTTAAACATCATTATATACAGTGATGGAAAATAAAAATATATTGTTTTTTTGTTTACCTGCCCAAGCTCAGTCAGTCTGATGCATGTCAATCATGTGACAAACAACTGCCACAAGTTTTTTTGGCAGATTCAGACAAGTGCTTTGTTTACACTGAGTGCAGACCCACATTTCAGATTTGTATATCAAAATATCTAAAACTACTGGAGTAAACGCCTTCAACCTGCATCATTTGATGTACTTCATGGTAACCTTTTTATGTTTAATTTAATAGTTTTCAAAAAGTATCTTTATTAGTAAAACTTATAACTTTGTTCAACAAACCGTAATTTCTCTTGACGTGTGCTTCAGTTTGGAAGTCATGACTGGTGATGTCAGAGTTACTGCGGTTTAAATTTTGGATAATAGTCATGAAGCTTTTATGATTTAGCTGAAATGGAGCGAAGGTCTCGTGCCTGAGTTTTTTGGATGAAAATCTCTGCCTATATGTGCATGTTTTAATTTTCTTAAACTGGATGAAGATCATGTAGGTACAAACTAACTGATGCTTGTCTGAAGTTAAGGTAATTATGTTAGAGGTTACATGTTCACTCCTTTGAGCTGAAATTCACTATAAGTGACATTAAAACATGTCATTGTCTAAAGCGGGGGTTCTCAAACTTTTTGTCTTCATGGACCCCTCATAACCCTCATGTTTATTAAGTAATTTTCTTCAAATTGTCTCTTTAATGCAATGGTAATATTTGTGTAACATAAATACTTAAGGCCTGTTCTTTAATAGTGTTAGTACAATTTTTATACTTTTAAACATGGGGTATTTTTTATTCAAGACAATTAATTAACAACATTTTTTATTTCAACTTCCAAAGATTACAGTTTTGAGAACATTAACAGTATTAAAAAACCCACTTTAAAACTTTACCTATTCACATAATGAACATGATACATGTTTTGCCACTTCTTCAAATTATTACAGAAAACTCTTTACATAAAACTGAACAGACTCATAACAGCAGTAGTCAGACCCAGTGACCGGGCTTCATTTGTAAACTGGTTGATGCTGGAACACAAATAGCTGGGGGTGTCTGGGGGTCATCCCCAGAAATTTTTCAATAAAGTAGATGGGATTTCCTTCATTTTGGTGTATTTTAACAGGTTGATAAACATCTATTTGTTTGTAAAAAACAATAAACATTTTTTTGTTTGTTTTTTTGGTGGACTCCAAAGAACAAGATCACGGACCCCCGGGGGTCTGGGAACCTGGTCTAAACTAGTTGTTTTCTTTTACTTCAATTTAAGAGACTAAGATTTTTAGATCAACAAGAGGTTCTAAAATGTTTACCCTCCAGAGGGAACTATTTGGGACCAGAGGAGGAAATAGGCACATGTTATGTTTTCTCAATAATGTTTTAAAGACAAAATGTTCCATAAAATAAATTTCATGAGCTCAAATTCCTCAGAGTCTGTTGTCACAGAGTATTTTATTTTGTAACATCAGCACCTGAATGATGTCATGAATGTTGGTGAGAGGGTGATGTAATTTCTGTGATTTCAAGTTAGTTTTGAATGTTTTTACTGTACAGTGATGTGTGTTTTATTTAATGAAATGAGGACGTGCAGAGAATTACTTGTTTTAATCCTCAGACACATTTAATTTCTGTTTAAAGCAAATCAAATTATATATACATTGCGTCATCTTGCGTAAGCAGTACGTACTGCCCTCCCAACCAGTGAGTCACGTTCTAGCAGCTTAAAAATGCAGAGAAACTGCACAGTGTCCAATAGCAGCTGAGGCTGGGTGGGAGGCGACAGTTCAGCCTGAACAAACTGCTCTCACACACATTTCACCGCCTCTGTGTTCAGCTTCCTGCTGTCTGACTGAAGAGCTGCTGCTGGAGATGGAGGAGAGCCGGCACAAGCTGCAAAACAAACCTGTGCGCGTCATTGCTGCAATCGGCAACAACATGGGGATTGGGAAGGATGGTACCCTGCCCTGGAGTTTACCGTAAGACTGTATATTAATTGTTTTTTAACTGGTAATTTAATTAGTGCTAGTGAGCATTTATATAATCATCTGATTTTTCTGTCATTGTAATCAGGGATTCTTGGAATTTCCAATATAAATTGAAGGATCTGAACTTTTGAAGCTTTTAAAGCTGTTGCTAATTACTTTCACTGACCCATATGAACTTGATCTGTTCCCTAAACATAAATCTAGGAGCACAGAGGCCTGACAAGAACATAAAATGTTTTAAAGGTGCTGCTGTAAGCACAGATTATGTCTGTGACACGTTAGGTGTTATCAGTGTGTGTGTGCTGTAACAGAACAGCGTGTGGATTGTTTTAAAGTGTCACATCTGTTTTGTTAAAGCTAAATATGAGGCTTGGTTTGTCCAGTGCAGAGAAAGATTGTCTTATTTTCCTTTTGCTCCATGGTGTATAAACCATGGAGCACCATGCTGTTGGATTAAATGATAAATGGACTGTACTTATATAACGCCTTTCTATCTTATCCAGATATTCAAAGCGCTTTACACTACAATCTGTGCCCTCATTTACCCATTCAGACAGCTCTCTGCTAGATCTATACAAAGCTAATCTGAATCTGTAGAGATTAATCAGTGCTTTTCAGTGGTGTAGTCTATGTGATACGTGGTCATACGGCATATACCCACTATGAAAGCTTGAGAATTTCAGTATACCCACTTAAACGTGCCCAATGATACATGACATATCATTAGGCTCGTGTCATTGATATGTTAAATGGTAGTTAAATGCTTCCATGACAATCTGTCTGTGTGCAGCGCTTGTTTATTACATTCGCTTATCCAGCGAATTATTGTATAATTCTGTACTTACTACTTAATACTTGAACATGGTTTGCTTTGATACTGTTTTATAAATCCTGTAACATGTTTTTAATACAAAACCAACTGTTGTACAAAGTTTGTTGTGCATTTATTCAAATATAAGCATCAGAGAAACTTGGAAATGTTCAATACGATTACATTGTACTAACCAGTGTACTTTGGTTTTGTTGGATTTAATATTTTATACCTTTTTATAATTCCTATCAAGCATTCAAATGTCATGTCATATATAAAGTGTGTGCGTGTCTTTCTTCCAGGGTTGAACTATGTTTATAGAAAATGTTTGCTAATTCTAACTAGTTGACCTTTAAATATAATCTCATAGGAGCTAAGGATAATTTTACAAGTTCACATTCGATGGATTACAAGCAATCAAATCAGGCCTTTCAGAACCTTTCAGAACAGATTAGAGCAGAGACTGATTAACATAAATAAAGCTAGAACACATCTCTTTAATTTAGACAATATAGTTTGACTAAGTAAAATCAAATTAAAAGTATAAAAATGATCCAAATAAAAAACACAAACATGAGTTAGATAATAATAATTAAGTTATTAATTATTCCTAGAAATAAACAACTTGATTTCTAATCAGTTGGTATCACTAAGGTATAATCACGTTAAACAAACAGTGTTAACAGTTTAAACGCAGACAAGGAAACTAAGATGAATCTGCCTTAAAAAACAGAATCACCAGACCTTCAACAGATATTGAATTAACACCCATGAGGTAGGTAATAATTAATAGTTATTAATTATTACGTATAAACAATTTAGACACGAATCATTTTGTATCCCTAAAGTATAATAGCAAGTTAAACTTTAAACAAAAGCCGATTTCGGTGTACCAAAACTTATCTGAAATATAGACGTTAACGTCCTTGAGGGGGCGGGCTAAGAGTCGTAACCATAGCAACAGAAGCTGAACCAATCAGGAAGCTAGCCTTCTCAAACGGGGATAAAAGGCCGGAAATGACACACGCCCACCGAGCATTTCCGGTAGGACCGCGCGGCTACGGTTCGTTCTTAATGCTCCATTTATATGCATATATCTTATTAATGTAATTGTTTGTCTCTGAATATCTGTAACCCATGTTTTGTCAAATAAATCTTTTATACCAAGGGCGACGCCTCAGCCGTCTTGAACACGACGTGGTATTCCAGCCACAACAGTTTCTAAGGACAGTACACACACTACAAAAACATAGACTACACCACTTAGATCACATTCATTCACTGATGGGACACACATCTGAGGCAGTGATGTTCAGTGTCTTGCCCAGTGACACTTCAACATGTGACTGCTGGTGGAATCAAACCCCCACCTCTCCCATTGGAGGACGTCTACACTAACCACTCAGCCACAGCTGCTCCAATAATGGGTGGATTAAATGTCCATCCATTATTTTACCCGCTTCTTCTTTTCTGGGTCACAGGGGTCACTGGTGCCCATATCCAGCAGTCTCTGCGCAATGGACGGGGTACACCCTGGACATGTCTCTAGTCCATCAGGGACACATAGAGCAGTGGTGATTTTATCCTCTTTTGGGGGTGCTCATGCCCCCCTAAATTTTAACTCAGCACCCCTGCAAAGTTAAGAAACCATCATTGTGATTTTGTAAGGAAACTCAGTTCTCAAACCTTAGATTCACTAAAATATTGAATAAATTTGAAATGAAAATGGAATAAATGATGACACTCTGAAACAGGTTAGTAAAATCTAAGATTTTTGTTTTTTGTATGAGTCAAATCCTCAACGCCACCAGTCAGTCCAGTAGGCTCGTCAGCAACCGACCATTCGACGACCTCAATTTGTCCCGAAGTGAAACGCCTCTTACCTGCAGGAGCTGGGGAGAGGGGGGTGAAGGGAGGGGGGTGCATGCATGAGAGAAGCAGAGTGCTACTTCTGTAGCATCTTAGCTAACGCATCTGTATTCCCTTCAACATTTTCTGCTTCATTCAAAATATAATGTATTCAAAATTTTATTGGGGTGGGGGGCAGACACCCCCACCACCACCACCAGTGTATCCGCCCCACATTACAAATGCTTCTGATGCTAATGGCCACTGCATTGTTCAAGTTAAGAACCATTGTCAGCACTGGGGGCTAAGCGCCCCTAAAGGTCAAACTCTAGAATCGCCCCTGACACAGAGACAAACAACCATTCACTCTCTCACTCACACCTAGGGACAATTTAGAGTTACCAGTCAGCCTAACATGCATGTTTTTAGTCTGTGGGAGGAAACCGGAGTACTCAGAGAAAACTCACACATGCACGGACATAACATGCAAACTCCACAAAGAAAGGTCCCCGCCGGGTTTCGATCCGGCAACCTTCGCACTGAGAAGCGACAGCTCTGAGCCACTGCCTGTTTGATTAAATAGTAAACTATTTCCCCCACACAGATCTGAATCTCAGTACTTTCTGAACACCATCTCGAGAGTGTCACGACCAGGTAATACATCTTTTCTACTCTGTTGTTTAGGATCTTGTCCTCATGACATTATCTTTTATGCTGCTTGTGTTTGGTTCTGAAGGTAACATGAATTTGATGATTTGGGGTCGGCTGTGTTGGAATTCTCAACCGGAAAACATGTTACCACTGTCCAACTCTCTGCATGTAGTGCTCAGTAAAACACTTAGGTGAGTATCTGCACATGCACGCACACACTCAAACACCCACTCCCACACACAGACACAAGTCCACACTTACTGAAATGACTTAGACTCGTTTCTGTGTCCTAACCATGACCTTAGTCCTAAACCCAAGCCCTAACCCTAAAACTGACATTCAGCCATAATAGAACCAAGCTTTGGTCCCAACAAGGACTAACATGGTACTGTAGGTGATAATACCAGAAATAGTCTTAAAAGGTAACAAAATGCAGATCCATGTAGTCCCTCGATTATTGTGGGGGTTATTTTCCACACACACCCCAATGATAGGTGAAAAACTGTGAAGAAGGAATGCTTTATTTATTTTAGTATTTTAAGGCTTTATAAACCCTTCCCATGCTCGCAATGTTCTTAACTCTTCAGCCTATGTAATTTTAACAACATACGTATATGTACTATACAGTACTGCAAAAGTTTACTCACCAGCTTTGCAGACTGGCAGCTCGCTTCCAATCGGACTCGGTTCCAGTTCTGCGGACCTACCCTGCAGCGACGAAGCCCACCGCCCCATCCAGGTTGATGTACCCGTGGATAATTGAGCTTCAGGATTATTTGCTACTTTCCTGCCAGTTCTGTGAGCTTCATAGCTTCATAGATAACATATAGTTGTGTTGTAAAACTTTCCCTCCAGTTCAGCAGAAAGCAGCAGCACTGGGTAGTGTAGTTCTTTTGACTGGTGATACAGTATAGGCTTATTGAAAGAAAACTACACAATGATGGTGCCTGACTGTGTTTTTTTTTTCATTAACTTTTTATTCCATACTGTCCCAATCACGTGAGTAATATTAACGTTGACAATCATTAAAAAAACGTGAAAGAGCGAGTCTGCGAAAGTTGCACCGCAAAGTATCGAGGGAGTCCCGTACATAAACAGTTCTGCCTCAGCAAGAACTTCATGAAAGTAGCTCCACCCAGAAACTAGTCCCAGGTTTTATTCTGTTTCATCTATTTCCTTCCAGCACAGTCCCAGATCAGGCTCACTTCTTGTGCCAAGACTTTGAGAGCGCCGTCCGGCTGGCAGCTGAACCCCCCCTCGCAGGTATAATAGAGACCATCTGGGTTCTTGGTGGAACACAGGTCTACGAGGTAAACCAGATCTATAGTCTGACACTTAGGTGTGTAAACAAGACATCTGTTTTAGGCATTTCAACATTAGCAGTCACACAGAACAAGTACATAATAATAAAAAATAAAGGATGCTTCAGCTGCAGGTCTCTATCTCTAGTTCAAACTGGTTAGCGCCCTCTGGTGGCAGATTCTTGGCACAACAACAGATTATTGCTAAGTAAATCTCAAAGTTACAGACTTTCCTTTGTGGCTCAAAAGCTGCATTTGTATTAAACATTTTAATCACTACTCGGCACTCATTTTGCTATACCTATTTTTTATTTTATGTAAAAAGAAGAAAATTTGTCAAAGGTTGTATTTTTTCCAGTAAGTTGAGTTGCACTAAAGGCGTTTTAGTCAGTATGAGTTAAAAAAAAAGTATTTATCAAGCTCAAGTTTAGGTTTCTACATGAGATTAGTTTCAAGAATGTTGCTTATCAAACTTTTCTAGTCTGGAAATTGTTGTCTCTGGATTACGCATCCAAGTATTCATTTGTTTCACATGATTCCCAGTGTTCCCAATATTCCATCTCTGATCAGCCCGAACAATTTTGCACATTTTGGTTCATTGAGCATTAGTTATTAATAAACAAGCTAAAACAAGTTAAAGGCAAAAAAATACTCCTTTAACATTTAATTATTTTATTTATTTTACACAGGCAAAGCAGAATAATCTAATAATAATTGTTAATTTTAATTCTAATAGAATGTAATTCTAATAATAATTCCACATTCTCTTTTATATTTTAGGTATTTTTGGTTAATTACTAATATATTGAGCTATATTTAAACCTTAAAACCATAATGCCTCGCAGGGTTTCAGTCTTTGCAAAGTTCTTCATCCAAATTGTGTTTTTTTTTTTTTTTTATTGTTTTAAACTTCTTTTCCTAACTTAAATGTTTTCAGAAACACAAACTATATCATGTCGATGTTAATTAGTTTATGTGAGTTTATATGTTGGTCAAAAGAAATTTGTTTTGTTTTCTCTAAATAGAATAGTTAAAATAATTTTACTTACCTTAGTGCACATTAACTTAAAAATAACAGGTGTCAAACTCAGTGTCAGCACCAGACTAAAATTTTTGTTCCACCTCGGTGACTAATTTCAGTCACTATTTATTGAAACATAATATAATTTGTATGTCATAATATTTTTATATAAATATGACTTTATCTTAAGACATTTTAAAAAGATGTTAGACCAAAAAATAATTCATTAATTGAGACAAAGATCAAATTACAATGATCCAATACTGTATTATCATTCATTGTGTTAATGTTGACTCTATTTCATTTTTGTTTTCCTGTTTTTATTATTATTGTTGTTGTTGTTACTACTGTATTTTTCAGATTATAAGTGCATTAAGCGAAACAAAACAGTCAAATAAGTCAGACTTTATTCAAGTCATTTACAATAACCACATGAAATCAGTTCGAGGTCAGTAAACAGTAAACCAGAATGAATGCACAAGGCACACTTGATTATAGTATGTACCTTTTTTGTAATCTAACTACTTCTGCATACGATATGTTATTTTAGCATTAATGCGTCTTAATGTTCAGCTCATTCAGGAGATGGAAAATATGACTTTAAGTTGTTTTCACTTTTTTCAGCTTATTTAACTTTATAAACCGTTTTCTTTGAAATCTGCTCCAACACACGGTCTCGATTCTTGGTCTGCTTTGCTACTTTTGGGTTTTAGCTGCTGTTACTTCACTTTTAGATTAGCTGCTTTTAGCTTACAACTAGCCTTAGTTAAATGTTCCCACCTTTATTTTGGGTTAGCCTTTTGTGAGTTTTAGCATCTAATTAGCTTTTTGATACTTTTGGCTTATAATTAGCAACTTTTAACTTTTTTGCTGTCTTTTTTTACTTCGTTTAGCTTTGGCCACCATTTTGCTTTTAGCTTTAATCTAGCATTTTACTATTTTTATTTATTTATATTATTTTTCTCAAGATTTTTTTCCACTTGTGACTGTTAGCTACCATTCACGTTGCATTTTGAGAGAAAATGACAGATTCTTTGTTCTTCAGATCGGGTACTTGAGTTCTTCTGGTGTTTTATTGCTCTTTCAACATCAAAATTAAACATTAACTAAGATTTTCTAACTTATTTTTTTCACCTAAAAAGTTGGTGAAGTGAGAACTCTGCTCTAATAACTGTTTTAGACAAAATAAAAAATAAAAGAGTTGATTTGTCATTGATTGGCTAAACTAGTATGACTGTGGGCCAGACAGTTTCTTACATGGCCGTATCTGGCCCGCGGGCCTTCACTTTGACAGGTGTAATGACAGCTGTGGAGTGACTGAAGTTGAAGTGTTTTCTTTCTGTTCAGGATGCCTTGAACCACCCGTGGTGTGACCTGCTCTACCTGACAGACGTGATGGCCGACTTTGACTGTGACGTTTTCTTTCCAGAGTTTGACAGGAAGTTATTTAAGTTACAGGACAGGTGAGTTTCTCTCGTTCCAGAAGTGCTGAGTCTTAAGATTGACTGCTTCCTGATCCTGAGGCTTTGTCTTCTTGTGTGAACCTGTGGGTGTTTAACTGTTGCGTGAGAGTTATTCACCCGACGGCAGAAAGATCCAGGTTTGTTAGAAGGCCGGCATCAGCACGGCTGTCAGAGGAAGCTGTTTGAGCAGCTCGAAAGGATTTGCTGACTTTACCGAAAGCTTTGAAGAGCATGGACACTGTAGTTAGAATACATTTACAACTTAAATTAGGTGGAGTCAGTTAGAAGCAGTAAATTATAAAATAAACTAAATATAAAATATGGCAGACTGAGATGTTTAAAGCTGTGTCTGTTCCATTCAAAAAGTTAATAATGTTTAATTTAGTTTAAATGGCTTATGAGGTGTTTAATAATTTCCAACAAACTGCAACTTTTATTCAGTTTGATTGTCAGTTATTTAATGTTTTTGTCTTGATGAACTCACAAGAAATACTGTCTTGTTTTTCTGTTTCGTTTTCTTCATATAAGGTTTCCTGACGTGCCAAGTGAGATTCAAGAGGAGAACGGCATCAAGTTTAAATTTGAAGTTTTCAAAAAAGAAAATGCTGCTGCTATTTAAATATTAACGACACAACAAATGGACATAAGCCAAAGATTAAAAAGTTTAAAAAGTAATATGACAGTGGAGATTTTACCTAAAAACACAAAAATGTGTGTTCTGGGTTTAAAAAAAAACAATAAAAGTTAGATTTTTTAAAATTATTATTTGTATTTGAAGCAGAAAAAATGAATGGAAAAAAACTTACAGCACTTTGAATACATAGTCTGGTTTTTAACATGTGCAGATTTACATATATTTTCACATTTCTAATCTTTGTACAAAACTATAATAAATTCTAGCAATGAAAAAAAAATATCCTCCTGCTGCCTTCAGCCCACACCTTCAAGCTTTTTCACTCCCACTCAGTTTTTCTGCAGCTGCATGGAAATGGATTGTCGTTTAATTAGTGAGCAGCAGAAAACAGCCTGAAACCTGGTTTCACCGCAGATCTGCTTCATAGTGACAGCTTTTCATTAAATATAAAAACTGTTACTGAGTATAATTTATTGTGGCTAAAAACATATTTATTATTGATGTTTTTACTGTTGTTTTGCTGTGCCACTGCCTCACTGATTAACAAATAAATGACTGTCATTATTTTATCAATTTAAATAAAAATTATTCCGATTCGTGATGGTGTATGTGGTCTTTTTAGCCACTAGATGGCGTTAGAAGTTAAATTTGTGCTTTTTGATAGCTTTTTATCATGATTCTCACGGTAAGTTTTTAGATTTTCTCCTTTATTCTTCTTTCTTAAAACTTTAAACATACTATAGTTGACAGGTAGAAAGTCTAGAAGCTCAAGACAAGTCACTGTATTTTACAAAGACAACGTTAGTGTTAAAATATGCAATTTAGCATAAACACATATTGTAGATGTTTATGCCAGCAACTTATCTAAAAAAATAAAGAACTGAGTTTATTCCTCTATGTCACTTTGTATTTATTTATTTATTTATGTTTGTGTGTAAAAATATAACAGAGTTTTCTCTGAGCAGATCATGTTTGCTATGACTTTTGGCACATTGACTTGGTTAATATGAACTACAAACAGGTGCTGACTATTAAAATCCATCCATCCATCATCTTTTACCCACTTCTTTATTTTTGGGTTGAGGGGATCACTGGTGCCCATCACTGTGCAAGAGGCGGGGGACACCCTGGACAGGTCTCCAGTCCATCACAGGGACACATAGAGACAAACAACCATTCACTCTCTCACTCACACCTAGGGACAATTTAGAGTTACCAATCAGTCTAACATGCATGTTTTTTTGTCTGTGGGAGGAAACCGGAGTACCCGGAGAAAACCCACACATGCACAGAAAGAACATGCAAACCACCCAGAAAGACCCCCAGCATGGGATTCGACCCGGCAACCGTCTCGCTGAGAGGCAGCAGCTCTACCAACTGAGCTGCCCTGACTATTAAAACGTGTTAAAAATACACATAAAACTTCTGCTTTTTAAATTTGTAGGTGGTTAAAGTTGTGATTAAGAGTAAATAAATTGATTAAATTTTGGATTTATCAGAACGTGAGACACTTCGGACACTCGGGTCCAAAGTAACAAAGGTGCTTTTTCCTTGGATCATAAAGTTCCTATGTACATCTCTTGATGTATGAATGAACTGCGTTCACTGACCATAAATTTTACCGTTGATCCTGAGTCCATGCGCTGGCCTTTGCAGTCATATCTGCTTCTGATGCGTTGTTGATGATGCTTTAAGGCATTCAGAACAGCTTTGCAGCCTTGTTCTCTGCACACAGAGATTTCTTTGAGCACTTTTATACATCAAGGATGCAGTAAAGACTTTCATGCATCCTTGATAACAGCTCCTCTGCACCTTCCTCCAAGTGTATTTTAGAAATAAAGTCATTCTTCAAAACGTTGTTCAGAAATCAAGACTCGGGTCAAAGGCATGAAGAAGAGACACGTTTAGTCTTCTTAAGATGCTTAAATTCATCCAGAAATGTTACCAACCTGCTTCAATTATGATAAATATTTGTGAGCTACATCACCTTTGTTACCTTTCAAGATATTTTAATTTGCCTGTTCCAATTATTTTAAGATGTTTGTCTGCACTTGAAATCCAAAATTAACTTCTTTTTTTTTTTTTTTAACACAGTTGATATTCCCTCTTTGTATTAGCTTCTAGTTGAACGCAGGACATAATCTTTGGAAACAGGGCCATTATTAAAAGATGTTTAATTTTTTGAACATGTTCTCAGAAAAAGGCCCTTCACTTCTCGGCAGAGCAGTTTTGATTCACCTCACAGAGGGAGAGGCGCCTAAATGGTCAGTGGAAAGATAAAATCAGTCATGAATGAATAAATGACAATGATACCCAGCAGACCGGTGACAGATGAGTCGTTTTAGGGTTGAGTCTCCCACAGTGGTCAATATAGAATCTTATTTACTTTTTGTCATTGAGCGTCCATCATTGTGACATTTATTCTCCTCCTGCTGCATGTAAAGTATATTTATGTTGTGTCGTCGACGTCCAGGAGGGTTTGAGAGACAAGCAGTGACAGAAAAATTTACTTTTTACTGAATACCAGAGGGGCAGGTTTAGACAAGAGAAAATTAAAGTGCTGCTTTATTCAAAGTAAATGTAAAGAAACTGGAGCAACTTACACAATATCATGAGGTTAATCTTGTTTTTAACGCTGGAAATACACACATGATCAAAATAATGATGTAAAAAACATGATTTTTACTGGAATGCAGATGTTATCTGACTTCCTTGAGTCAGAGCTGATCATTCAGGTTGAAACAACTTTTGCCCCAGTGCCTTGAAAGTAAACATTCACATTTGACGTTAAACCAAATTCAAATCAAATTACGAGGTATATGTTTAACAGTTCTTGAAGAAATCCGTGGAACCTGCCACTTTTTATCCTAGAGTTTTTAATCAAAGTTGTCTTATGCTAAAAAGGAATAGACTTCTTTGTTTATGTCAAACCTTATAAATGGTATTATGTATGAACTCGTGATGTCATGAGATCTTGTCAGCTCTGTTAGCGCTCACAGAAGGTGCAGACTTTCTACTACTACCACACCAAAATTAGCTCAATAGCTGTAAAAGTGATTGAGTTATGATATTGATTGGCCATCTTTGATAGAGTTTATTCAATGTAGATGCACATCCACGTATCAACGCATCAACGTGTGGCCCGGGGGGCTGCACAGCTGGAGAGAGAAAAGCTCTGCAGAGAGTGGTGAAGGCTGCACAGAAGTCTGTTGGAGTCAGCCTCCCCACCATCACAGACATCTAAACCTCCAGGTGCAGGAAGAGAGCCACCTGCATCATGAAGGACCCCACTCACCCAGCGCACACACATTTTGCCCTGCTCTCCTCAGGCAGAATGATGCAGAGCATTAAGTGCAGAACCGCTAAACTGAGGAACAGCTTCTACCCTGAAGCTGTTAGACTCAAGAATCTCTAACCAGGAAAGTCACTACAGTATAAGGGGAAAAAAATCACTGTAATGCCACTTTAATTGGTGATATGTCACTTTATCTGTGCTGCTGATTATCCATGCTGCTGATCTCTTGCCTTTAAGCTGCTGTATTCATACCCATCTGCTCACTCATGTTCAGGCTGCTGTTTAATATATCATATTATTTCACATTATTAGTGTTTAGAGTATATCTTAAATCCTTGTATACTGTTTCTTTTTATACTTTATATTTTGCTAATTTTGGGTGTAACTGGGACCCTGTGTACTCAGTTTCGTTCCACCTCATGTGATGCGAATGACAATAAAGAACGTTGAACATCCAATGATGACTGAGAGATTTATTAAAATCCATCCACTGGTTCATGAGGTATTTTACAGACAGGCAGGGTTGAAACCTAAAGTCAATGCAAAGTTTAAGTAATGTGTAGCGCTCTGAGTATGTGTTTTGGATTAAGCTCGGCTACTACCACACCAAATTTAGGTCAATATCTAAAATTCTTTTAAACTTAGTTATAGCCATATTTGTGTTTCCTATGGTCAGTTAGCTGTTGCAGCCATCTGGAATTGGGTGACCCCCCCCCAAATAATCATAACGATTAAGAGAGTTTCATTAAAATCTGTCCATTGGTTCATGTGATATTTTGTTAAAAGACAAACAAACATTATCGCTGCATTGCCTTCGGTGGCGACTGATTAATTTATGGCCAACTGTGCTCCAGTTAAAAATCATGCCTTTTGTTTCCAGATGTTTTCTGCTTCTGTTGAGATTTGACCCAAAACATTGCTAAGTTAAGCGTGGTTAATATCAACCAATGGCTTGTTTGAAATAAAAAAAAAACAACTCATGCACTCTGTATAATTTAAGAGCTCGGTATGAAACGATGCGGCTGTAAAGGACAAGAGGACACAAGGTGAGGAATAGATCCAACTTACATTCCTCCACCTGAGGCCTGTCTCATCTCACCTTGACACTTCTGATTAACTCCGTGTGTTCATTACTTTGTATCTGTGAAAGACAAAGCACCATAGCCTTGCAGCGTGAAGACTTAAAGCAAATGTGTGTGAAAATTAGAAACCTTCAGCTGCAGTGTACTTGTGGTGATGTTGTAGTCTCCCTCGGGGGTTCCATATCGTGAATGGTTGGAAAAATTGAACTCCAGTCAGACATCCATCTGCTGAGCTCAAATTCATTACCGGATGCACCCACTGTCGCATCATCTGCCCATTGGCCATCGCCATGACTACAGGACCGTGGTGAGTGATGCCGGCGGCAGCAGATGGGAAGTGGTTGTTAACGTACGACGCCATAGATGTGGACACACACATCCTCTGTCTTTGTCGTGACCCCCATCGTGAGAGAGAGGGAACCTTGAGGCATAAAGTCATGGCTTCATTAGCTGTGAAGCTCGCTCTCATTAAAAGCCACTCTGGGTTTCAAGGGCTTTGAAACATTACGACACATTCAAAACCACACAGGGAACATTTTAACATGGACTCCTAGCGAAGGCGATGTCCACTATGACAGTAAAATGTGCTTTAATATAATCAGCCCTCACCCAAAAGCGCTTCAGAAAACCTTAAAGCCAAGACAAATTTATTTATAAAGCACATTTTAAAACGGCAGCTGTTACCAAAGTGCTTAATAAAAATCAATGGCAGTAATAA
The DNA here is from genome assembly GCF_014905685.2 of Nematolebias whitei. NCBI lineage: Eukaryota > Metazoa > Chordata > Actinopteri > Cyprinodontiformes > Rivulidae > Nematolebias > Nematolebias whitei. Next base: position 19,417,176 of record NC_056507.1, on the reverse strand, counting down.
TAATACCAAACATTAATGAAAAGCATCAAAAGATAACACAAAAACAATAAAATACTAAATGAAATCACCCTGAGTTAAAAGTCAGTGTTTTTAAGAGATTTAGAAACAGGAAGTGAAGTGGTCTGTCTAATGTTGGGGGGGCAGATTGTTCCAGAGTTTAGGGCCCTCGACTGAAAAAGCCCGATCTCCTCTGAGCGTCTGGTTTTTGGTACAACCAAAAGCAGATGATCAGATGATCTCAGCGCCCGAGGAGCATAAGGTTGAAGCAGATCAGAGAGGTATGAGGGTGCAAGGTCATTAATGCACTTAAAGATCAACAGGAGAATTTTAAAATCTGTTACGTACAGGGAGCCAGTGAAGGGAGGACAAAACTGGTGAAATATGCTCAAACCTGCGAGTTCCTGTTAAGAGCCGAGCTGCAGCTTTTTGGACGAGCTGGAGACGTGAAAGGGAGACCTGACTGACACCAACATAAAGGAGTGTTAAAGAAGTCAAGTCAGGTTGTAATGAAGGCATGGACTATTATTTCAAGATCCGATCTGATCAACACTGATTTAAGCTTAGCTATCTGCCTTAAATGGAAGAAACTAGAACAGTTAATCTGTATTAAACACCTGGAGAGCTGGTGCAAGGAGAATAACCTTCACATCAACGTAAAGACGAAGGAGATGGTTGTGGCCTTCAGAAGGAACAAACACGCCTACCCTTGATCATTAAGCGATCACAGCCCAACTTCTCAAAAACAACAAACTGATGTGAAAATAACACTACATTAACTATATTAAACCTCTACACTTTTGCAAATGTTGACGGTAATATGTCAGTGTATGTGTACGCCGCATAGATCGTGTAAGCGTCGGTGTCCTGATGCTGCTGAATGTATCGGCCCGTGTCGAGTTGAGTAAACTTTCATAGACGTGCTGATGCAGCAGTCTATGCTCAGCACACAGACATTCGTGTGGAAACACGGACATCACTTTAAAAAATGAGCAGGCTGCACTTGAATTGAATAAAATCAAACAGGAAAGCATTGAAATTTTAAATATTTTCACAACAAGACTAAAGGAAAAGCCTCAAATTATGTTTTAAAATAAAATACTTTTAATCCAAAACCTTTTTTTCAATTCAATTCTAAGAAGTGTTTGAATTCATTTGTGATAACGATGAGACATTTTAGTAGCTTATAATGAAGTGTCTCCATCTGTGCAGTAACAATAAAAGTCGAAGCTTTATTTCCTCCCAGAGGGGAGCAGTTGTGTTGCCAAGAACATTGTGTGAAAATGGCTCTCTGGCTGTAAATAAAACGAGTCGAAAAGCCACAGTTAGACACAATAATGCGTTTGATCGACGACGCAGCACCTCTGCCATTAAGCAGCTGTGTCAGACAGAAATTTATGAAAGAGTTATTGTAATGGTGTAACTTGAAATGAGCTGGGGTAATCTCTTTATTTGAAACTGTCAACCATTAAGATATCCTAGCATTTGCCTTTTGGTCATCATTACACAATAATGCATCTCTTCCAAAAAACATTCACACTTGTGATGATGGTGCTACATGTTCAGGCAGGACCACTTACAGTAAGTCTGAATTATAAGTTCAATAAATGCAGGTAAACTAGCATTTCGCAGCATATCTCTGTTCTAAGAGTAGAAAAAGAGTTGCAGAATGCAGAACAGCATCAGCAGGCGTGATGACGATGAAATGACAACGTTTGAAAATATAAGGTGAAGGAAAGTTGCAAGCATTTAGTTTAATGTTTGTTCACCAGGACTTTGTGCCCAAGTGTAGATTGAACTAAACCTATGCTCAAGTTGCAAAAACTGTTTACTTAGGTATGAATTATGAATAGTCTTTTATAAAATAGGCACAAACCAACTGAATGAAAAGAGGAAAATAAAAGAGCTGCTACATGACTCATAAGCAACAAAGTAATTGCTTTTCTTTTCTTTCTTGTTTTTTTTTTTTTGCAACCCAGAAGAATGGAAATTTTGGCAGCAAGAGGAAAATATTTCTTAAAATATATAAAGGGTTGTAACATTAGCTAACTGTGAAAACACTTTTGAAAAAAATGTGATGAAAAAGCTGAATCCTCGTGCTTTACGTCAAGACAAATTTGCACGTTAATATCACCTTTGAAAAACGTATCGGATTAAGATTAAAAAAACACCTTCACCGATAAGACACTTTGTAAAAGTTTTAAACGACAGAACAGCTTTTTGTCTTGTTGAAAAAAAAAAGGTCTTTGTCGTTTTTAAGTTGAGTTTTAAGTTGGAGACAACAGTGCTGCACGATGGTGCAGTCGGTAGAGCTGCTGCCTCTCAGCGAGAAGGTTGCTGGATCGAATCCCAGCCGGGGGCCTTTCTGGGTGGAGTTTGCATGTTCTCTCCGTGCATGCATGAGTTTTCTCCGGGTGCTCCGGTTTCCTCCTACAGACTAAAAACATGCATGTTCGGCTGATTGGTAACTCTAAATTGTTGCATGAGTGAGAGAGTGAATGTTTGTTTGCCTCATTTGTCTCTATGTGTCCCTGTGATGGACTGTCCAGGGTGTCCCCCGCCTCTTGCACAGTGACTACTAGATATGGACACCATGACTTGAAAAGGAAGAAGCGGGTAAAGATGAATGTTAGACAAAAGAGCACCTTTAGACTGAAGACATTGAAATCTTATTTAGATAAATAGAATGCATCCTATTAGCATCTTTTCATGTGTTCATTTATAATCATTGTCAGTCATCTCCTTTCAAAGGGGCGACAGGGTTAAAAAGTGGTCTCTCTCTTCGCAGTTGCAGTTTCCCCAAACTCATCTCAAAGTCCTTTTTGGTGCCGTTAATGGCATCCAGACTCCCCGTCTTTATGTCATAACCATGCGCCTTCAGTCGCTGGATGCGATAGCTCACTATCTGCGGGGTCAGCTCCAGGACGGTTGGAGTCTCCATGATCTGAGGCATGCTGATCCCAGTGCTGAGGAGGCCCTTAAAGCGATCAGAAAGAGTACCGTGTGGGTAGTAAAGCAGCGCTGGACACTTGAGGATAATCTCCCGCAGCTCTTCTTCAGAGCAGCCGATAGTTTCCTGGGAGAACGTCAGCGTGCGATGCATGCTGTCTGGGTTCAGCTCAGTGACAAAGCCTTTAAGTTTGGAGAGGAGGTGAAGGAGCTCTGCGGTGCTGAAACCCCTCTCTCTCAGGAACGCCAGGTTCTGCCTCAGCACCTCTGTAGGCTTAAAAAAAACAAACGGGTTTTGAGTCAGCAGCTTCTGAAGCCAGATTTTCATGTTGTCTTCATCGCCCCCCAGCTCCTTGTAGGCCCGTTGGAGGGAACAGACCATGACCCGGTTCTGCTCTACAGGCCGGCTGAAGCTCTGTGGAGCGCTGGCCATGAGTTTGCTGATGACTCGCTTGTTGAGGTTCAGACTCTGGAGGTAAACAATGTTGTTGCGTTGGTTGTCATGGTGACTGGAGGAGGTGAAAAAGGAGGCTGGGAATTTCTCGATGATACTAACCAGCTCGTTCTGGTTGGGGCACACAGACATCCACAGCTCCCTCTGAGTCTGCATCTGCTCCGGACTACAAAGAACAGCCTCAGGATGAATAGCTAAGATATGAGCAATGATGGGACCCGAAGCCCCCATGTCCTTCAGCAGACTCGCTACCTCCTTAGTGTAGGTTGGACTCTGATATAGCACCCATCCTTTAAGTTTCCTAACCTTCTGGATGTCCACGTAGAGCTCAGAAAGAGCCTCCACAGTCTGCTGGTTCTCTCCTGAGCTGACAGTCACACATCTCCTGAGGTTTAAAGGCAGAGCTGTGGCGTGTTGGCATCGAAGGCACAGGGACGTTGAAACGAAGCGCAGCATTAATGCAGAATCCTCCTTGTGCTCAGATACTGCAGGGAGTGACAGCAAAAATAAAACCTTCACATTAAGAAAGAAAAATAATGACAATATGATCAGATAACTATGATGACGACCTCCTCATACTGAATTTACATCAAGCTAAATAAGATAAGATTCACTGCACCTTGAAAATGGGAAGTCAGAACTTTTGCTTTTAGTCATTAACACCAAAATCTAACCTGCTATTGTTCTTAATAAATTTGCCCAGATAGAAGCAGACACAGCCTCAGCACATTCAAAGTGCAAATCACCACAAGAAAACACCTATAAACCTTATTTTAATTAACCTACACAATCGATACAAAAAACAACTCTTCAAAACTTAAAATGACACAAATAAATCCTGATGAACTGAGCAACAGAGCTCAGAACAACAAATTTGTTAAAGCCTGAGGAAATAACAACTTGTAGAAAAATGGTGTAAACCTTTTATAAATGTAAATATTAGAAAATAAAATGTTCACAAGTTATTTTATCAGGATCTGAGTCATGCATTCCTTATAACTTCTGACATGTGATATAACACACTGGTACTAAGTCACTGGGCTATTTCAACAAAATACTGACAAATGTATTCTGCACCATTAACCTTCAACTATAAACTCAACACAATAAATGCAGGTATCTGCTCTTAGATTTCTGAATTGGGTGTTTAAACCTGCATTAGATCTCATGAAAAACATTTTGTGTTGAGAAACCTCCAACTACGACGTGTCTGCTTCACACTTGAGTGATTATTGTCAGTCATCATCTCAGGCTTAAGTTAATAAAAAGAAGCTTGGAGAAATAACTTAATGGTTAACTTAACCTTCAGAGTTTTTGCATGACTGACATGAGAAAAAAAAAAAACATGAGCCAACGAACTTGACTATGAATAAGTGTGGACGTGTAGTAACTTGATAAAAACATTGCTGCTCTTTAACCGCCACATAGTACAAAAACGGTTGACTTGCTCCAGATGCGAACTGATGTTAACCGGTGTACCACAAGGCTGAGTGATGAGTCCCTTCCTCTACTCCCTCTTCACCCATGACTGCAAACCTGTTGATGGTTCCAATACCATCATTAAGTTTGCAGATGACACCACGGTGATCGGCCTCATCAAAGACAACGATGAGACCGCTTATAGGGAGGAGGTGGTTCGTCTGGCTGAGTGGTGTGACAACAACAACCTGCTGCTCAACACCGAGAAGACTAAGGAGCTCATCGTGGACTTCAGGAGGAACACTGGCCCACATCCACCCATCTACATCAAGGGGGCGGTGGTGGAGCGTGTGAACAGCTTCAAGTTCCTGGGTGTCCACATCTCCGAGGATCTCACCTGGACGACCGGCTGTTCCAAACTGATCAAGAAAGCTCACCAGCGTCTTTTCTTTCTGAGGACTCTGAGGAAGAACCACCTGTCCTCAGACATCCTGGTGAACTTTTACCGCTGCACCATTGAGAGCATCCTGACCAACTGCATCACAGTCTGGTACGTACGGGAGCTGCTCTGCCTCAGACCGGAAGGCGCTGCAGAGGGTGGTGAAAGCCGCCCAACACATCACCGGATCACCACTTCCTGCCATAAAGGACATCTACAGGAAGCGGTGTCTGAAAAGGGCTGGAAAAATCATAAAAGACTTCAGCCACCCAGCACACAGACTCTTCACCCTCCTGCCCTCTGGGAGGCGCTACAGCAGCTTCCGGACTAAAACCACCAGGTACCGGAACAGCTTCTTCCCCACAGCTGTCACACTCCTTAACTCTGCCTCCTGACATCTGAATAACAACAACGGTCTGTATTCTCATACACACAACAACAGCACATGGACTGTAACACCACCACCTGCACTTTCATCCGTTAGCCCACTACTGTACAAACTGTACACATAATATACTATCTACTGTTCATAAGTACTCACATACTTATATATATATATATATATATATTTCTTTTATATAGCTGTTTATACCCCTTCATATTATAACCTGTTCACAGTCTGTACACTCACAACCTGTATATATTTATACCTATAGCATATTCAAAGCAACTTACTGTATATTGTACTATATATATATCTACCAATTTATTTTTCTTGCTAAGCACTTATAGATGGATGCAAACTGCATTTCGTTGCTTTGTACCTGTGACATGTGCAATGACAATAAAGTTGAATTCTATTCTATTCTATGTTTTATTTTTCAAAATAAAAGTCTGCTATGGAGCTCGGTAGGCACACGCTACATGTTAGCTTGCAAGCTAACAACTGGAGTACACATAAGGAGGCACATAACACTGCTGACAGCACACTAAATCATTAATTAACATAAAAATATAGATTTTTTTGTAAACCTCGAGACTTAAATATGTGAAGATGTTAAAGGTCTAATAAATATTAATTGGAAAATAAAGAGCGTTACCTTTAGCAGCGGTAAAAGGAAGTGACGTAAATTATGACAAGTTGCTTCTACCGATTACAACAGCGACACCTCGAGGCTGCGGATAGTATTAATGAAATTCCATTCAATTACAGCAAGACAATAAGCAAGACCCTCAAACTATTATATTAAACACAAACATGGTTTAAAATGTTTTGAACTCTTTATTTTGTTGTTGTTTTCAGATTATTCCTGTCAAACCAAAATGTCCACCATAATAGTGATGCCGCAGAGGTTAGAGAAGATGAGCCTGTGAGTGGAAGGTCGCAATCAAAATGTAGGTGAGAAAAGTGAAGCACCAACACATGCCTCCACCCTCATTTGCCCCACTCTAGGCCCTTCAGCAAGGCCATTAACCCCCACCATCTGCTCCCCCAGGCGCCCTACAGCAGCTCTCTGCTCCACACACAGGGCTGTGGAAGCTCAGTGGTTGCGTGAGGAAGGGCATCCGGAGTAAAAACAATTGCCAAGTCTTTGTGTGAATTAGTTTGCTGTGGTCAACCCTGAGGAAGAGAGCAGCTAAAAATAAAATTAATAAATAAAAATTAACATAATTGTATGAATACTGAGCAAGCGTTTACATTAATTACAATATCTCAGGTTTATGTTTGTGTTGTTTACATGACTCTTTACCATGTTCATGGGTCATTTAAAAAGGGAAAAGGGTACCCAGATTATCCTAATTTCTTTCCTTCTTGCTGTTGTATTTTCCTTTTATTGTAACATTTTTTGAAGCGTGAATTCGATAGAAATTTTATTGTGGAAATAGCCATTTGAAAGTGATGTAGTAAGATAAAAAAAAGCAACAATTTAAAGGTTAAACTCTAAATATCCTGACTCAATTTATTATTTCAAACTTATCTTAGAATGAAGAGCAGCATTAGTGCAGTTAATATTGGACCTAATGCCTTTAATCTTTTTTTTAACTTTACTTTCAGTATTTAAACATTATTTTTAACATTTTCACATCATCCAAAATATTACACTAATGTGGAAAATAGCTCATCATTGTATAATTTTCTTTCTCCATGCCCCTTACACCTCTCACCTTTTCCTAACTCTGCACATTTATTTCCACCCATATGTCCAGTAATCAAATAATTTTGGGAGGAATCTGTATCTCAAACAGCAGTTGGTGCAGCTCCAAACCCTGCAGCATAAGGGGCCCTGATGAGTGTAATCAGCACCGGGCTGAATTGGACCGAACACATGGAGAGTCTTTCGCAGTTGGTGCTTAATCATGATGCTTGATCACCAGCTCTGCAAGCTGCTCCCACAGCAGAGCAGGAGCTGCTGCAGCTGACTGAGTATGTGGCTTCATTATAGTTTATGTACTAGTAAACAGATTATTTCCCTCAAGAGAAAACAGACTGGTGTTTTTTTTTTTTTGGTTATATTTAAACCAAAATCTTAATTGGGAAGAACTGGTCATTT
>NC_056507.1:19380795-19404426 GCF_014905685.2 Nematolebias whitei | reverse complement strand
TTCATGGGAAATAACTGCTGTTTTCTTAAAAAAATCAAAATGACATGTCTGAAGGGAAAACAAAATCATTCAGTTTTATAGTTCCAGTCAACCTGATAACAGATGCAATAACTTTAATGACACATTTTATTGAGGAATTTGAAATCCAAACAAAATTTTAGAAAAATCGTGGAGTCAAAAATGAACAAATAAATTAAAACAACAAATTCATGCAGCAGAAACTTTACTAATCCGGTCACGCTGCTTTGAAGAACATGTGACTATGTCCATAAAATGAAGCTTATTTCCTCATGCTTCCCCATTTCCTCATTTTTTTTAGATGCATTTATTCTAAAAACAAGAGAAATTATATTTTCTGCAAAAATGCAGCGTGAAGGCTGAGTGCTCAATGAATTTGCTGAAGAAGCTGAAATAAAGTTGTTAAAGCTAAAAGAAGCAAAACACTAGCTTAATTAATGCCAATTTCTTTATATAGCACATAAAAACAACAAAAGTTGACCAAATGCACAGTGAGGTCAAATTAAAATGGAGAAAATACATCCTGTGCCACTCAGGAAACATAACAACAAGAAAAATCAGCTCTAACTGGTTCTCAAACTCTGCCTGGATCAAACACCAGGGAAAAAATTATGAGTCTTCACAAAGATTTAAACGTTTCAACAGTCTCAGCAGTCTTTAAATGATCAGGGAAACTATTCCACAGTTTTGGAGCAGCCCAATCACTTCTCAGTTTGGATCTGAGGACATCTAAGAGAAACTGATTGTTAGACGTTAGATCACATAAATATGACGAGGCCAGACCTGTTGAAATTTTAACAACAAGCAGTAGAATCTTAAAATCAATCCTGAAGCAGACAGGAAGCCAGTGGAGGAGCCAGGACAGGGTTTATATGAGCTGCTGCTTTCTGGACAGACAGTAAGCGATGCAAAGCTGATTTATCTAAACCAACATACAAATCATTACAATAGTCCAAATGAGATGTAATGAAAGTGTGAATCACCGACTTCAGTTTTATAGCATAACACTAGTTTATACAATATAAAGTAGCAAAAGTTTAGCTAAAAACTAAAAGTAGCCAAATACTATCTAGAAAATAAAAACAAAATTCATACAACCTTTTTTTAAATGTTATTCTCATTGAGCGACGAGGACTCATTTACAACCAGCAGTCACATGCATAAATGTCCCTGGCAAGACACTGAACCCCTCATGTGTGTCCCATCGGTGTATGAATGTGATAAAGCCCTGATTAGTCTCTTTAGAATGATTTGTTCAATTAGCTTTGTAGAGATCTAGTAGAGTGCTGTATGAATGGGTAAATAAGGACACCGATTGTGTTGTAAAGCGCTTTGAGTGTCTTGAATAGATAGAAAGGCGCTATATAAGTACAGTCCATTTACAAGAGAGACCTGCTTTAATCAAATAACACAGATGAGATACAGCCAACAATAGACAATCATATAAAAAGAAAAGTAAATAAAAGAAATTATATAAAAACAACACAAAAACAACTACATTACAAAGCGATGTAAAATACTAAAAACAGGAACATGTCTGTGTTGGTTTTTGCCATGAACTTAGCAGTTGTTTGAAATTCCTTAGAGAGGTCAAGGTCGAGAGCTTCAGATTTTTTTGCAAGGTGTTCCAGGAAACAGGAGGGGAGCAGGAGAAGGCCCTTTTTCCAAGTTCAGTCCTCACTGAGGGAACACTGCAGGTAGTAATGTCCTGAGAGCGCACGCTGTAGCTGCACTGACGAAGTGGCATGTTAGATGAAGGCAACAGACCAAGAAGTGGTTTGCCAGCAAACAGCAGAGAAGTGTTAGTTAAATCTAAAAGTAACAAAAGTCAAACTAAAAGCTAAAATAGCAAAAGTAGCTAAACGGTGGTTAAAAGCTAAAAGTAGAAGAACAGTAGCTATAAACTAAAAGTTAGATAAGAAGACAGAAATGGAGCAGGAATGCTGAAGATTTCATCCATCCATGATCTTTATCCGGGTCATGGGTGTAGCTGGTGCCTATCAGTTACATGGGAGGCGGGTTACACCCTGAACAGGTCACAAGTCCATCACAGGAGACAAATGAGACAAACATCCACTCTCTCACTCACACCTAGGGTCAATTTAGAGTTACCAGTCAGACTAACATGCATGTTTTTGGTCTGTGGGAGGAAACTGGAGTACCTGGAGAAAACCCACGCATGCACGGAGAGAACATGCAAACTCCACCCAGAAAAATCCCAGGCTGGGATTTGATCCAGCGACTTTCTCTCTGAGAGACAACAACAATGAAGCAAATTTCAAATGGAGTAATGTTTCTGAAGAAATTGAACATAAATTGTATTTCTGTGGGAAAATTTCTGAAAATAAAGAAATATTTTCTAAAATATAGAAGTTATAAAACCCAAAAGTCATAGCAGCCATTTCCTGAATGAGCGGACCGTTTTAAAATAACACACAGAAAGTAGAAGTACAGTAAAAAAACATACAGAAAAACACAAGAACATGCGTGCTGTCTCAGCATTGACACTATTAAATGTTGACTAAATAGAGATTAAATAGTTGCCAAGTTGCAGCACTGTTATCAAAACACTGGGAATACCAGAACCAACAAGAACGGAAAGTTGTTCTTGCTTTCGTTTTCTTCTGTCAGCATCTTTTCCACACAGAGAGGTGTTCATGGCATAACCTGCTCTTCTTATAGAAAACCTCACATCTGGGGACGTGAGGCGGCGTTACTGAACTTTATTTACCTTGGCCAGGCATCTCAGCATTTAATGCAGCACCTACACAGGTACAGACGGCACCAGCCAAGAGCTGCACGTCTTTCACCTACATACTGTTGTTTCAACGAGAGAAGCTGAAAACAAGAAGAAGGATAGCCTGCTTTACCAGAAAACAATGAATGAGAAAGACTTTAAAACCACGATAACCTGCGTACCAGAAAGAACTGCTCAGATGTTATCCACCTAGTTAAGATTTCTGAAAGTCCCTGGTTGTGTAACTTTGGACAAGTTTTCTTTAAACAACTGATAAGCTTCAGTTTGTAAACCAGATTGTACACGTAGGGAGTTTATCAGTAAAAAGGTGCATTCAAGGTAACAAAATAATTAATTTGAGGAAGTTTATAGTCTACTATTATTGCCTGGTTCCTGTGTATGTTTGTGTATCTGTTAGCAAAATATCTCATGAAGCATTGGCATTATTTTCTAGGCATATCTTCTCAACAAAAGTTTAGCTTAGTTTAAAACTCTTGCATGAAAAGTGGCGGGCGATATGCATTCCTTCAAGGACTGCTAGGACCTAACTTTTATTATTAATTATTAAGCAGACGCTTTTATCCAACGTGACCAACGTGTCAGGCAGTTTTAGAGTACAGTGAAGGCTGAGTGAATCAGCAACTTCTGACCGCCAAACAGCTGTTCTACTCGTCTGAGCTGCACCAGTTTAATATTAACAAGTTTACAACAACGCCTTTTGAGTGGTGGGAAAATACTGGTAGATTATTCATTACAAGTCTGTTGCTGAATAACAGCAGACTGTAAAAATAATTCACCTGGAGGACTGTGGACTGTAGAAGCAAACCAGGAAGCATCCAACTGAAGTAGCAGCCCCACTTCTTTTTTTTTTTTTAAGTAAAAACAGCAACTGAAACAGCAGTGATTAACAGTTGTCTTGTACCGGTAATGTGTAATAGTTTTTTGATTCAACTTGAAGTATCAAGTTGAGGCAGCAAGTGATAAAAAGTTCAATCAACTTTGACAACTTAAATAAACAACGTTAAGACAGTAAGAACAGTGTATTAGAATCAATTTTTTAAACTTTAATTTCTGAGTTGAAACAAAGATACGCTGTTAGTTGAGTTAACATGCATTTCTAAGGCAGCAGGTGGACTTTCATTTGCAAGTTTAATAAGTGACTTGGAATGTTTTACAGTGCAGAGTCCTAATAAAACCTTTGAAAGACTTTCACAAAACCTAAACGAACTACTGATCCAAAACCAAAGGAAGTTCAGTCAGATCATCTGGATGGTTTCTTTTTGCGTGTTGAGATTTTTCGTCCTTCATCCAAAGGACTTCATCAATCAGATGAGCCACAAATAAACTGAGTCCCAGAAGCAGCAAATCCACATTGGACCATCCAGTTTTCTGGTGATAAAATGGTTTCTGGGGTCCGCCCTCTCCCCTGTTGACTCCCATGTGGGAATCAGTTTGTTTGTGGCTGCTCAGACTGATGAAGTCCTTTTGAATGAAGGATGAAACGTCTCAACAACAAAAATAAAAAGAAACCGTCCAGATGACCTGACTGAACTTTGTTGAATTCTTAACCTGGATTACTGAGCATAAACTTTGATGTTTTGATCCAAAACATTTCAAGGAAGTTTGCCTTCTTGGAGAAATGCATACAGATATCCTGGATGACTCAACATGTTTGCAGGATCTCAATCAATAATCAAACAAAAGCTTTTATTGTGTATGCTATTTCCCACTTCTTAAACAGCAAAACAACTGACACTGATAATAAAATAAAAAAAAGCTTTGAATTGACGTTTTTTGTTGCCTTACAGCAACAAAGGAAACAGTATACGGAGCGCTCCAAGGCAGCAGAAGCATTACACGCAACATTACCTGATATATCTAGATTTAGCTCAGATTATTCCACTCCCTAAATAAAAGCATTGCAGTAAAACAAACAATCGCTGCATGCAACGGTAAATGTGCAATCAAGCAGACGTGCAGGAAGTTCCCCAAAATCACATCTAGGAGTAAACTGTTCTCAGGTGACCTGAAGGAACTGACCACTCCCTCTGCTGAATGAATACCTGCAGAGAAAGCAGGAGCTATTGTCAGATCCATGTTGACGTTGGTGTGTGCTCATGTCAGCTGAACGGAGTGTTTAGGTTGTTCCCTACAAGAATGTGCAAGACGAAGAAAATAATTTAGAGGCGGGACAACACTGGCAGGTAAACGAAGCAGACCTGTTGTGAGCACGTCTCAGTGTGGATAGGAGCAGGCAGACGATATGACCTTCCTCAGCTTTACAGGGCTGCTGCTTCTCCTCTTCCTCAGTCAGGTCTGCAGTGAGCAGACAGACATCGTGTTGAGTGGAGAGGGCCAAGAATTTGTGATGGGGTATTGTTTTGGAGCAGATTATATTGTGATCTACAAATCCATTCCAGGAGGAGAACAGCTGCTTGGCAACTCTTCACAGGCGCACCTGCCTAACACACTTCCTGCAGACCAACAGGGTCGGATCTCCCTGAGCAACGACACGAACCTGCTGGGGCTAATGATCAATGACCTCAAAGAATTGGACTCTGGAACATATAAAAGGGAATGCTGGCAGAACCAGAAACTCATCAACAACCACACCGAGCACCTCATTGTGTGCAAAGAGGAGGTTTCATCTAAAGAGATCGTCCTGAACAAGGACGGTGGTGCAGAGATTCAGTGCAACAGCCCTTCTGTTGGATTGGAGGGAGCGTCTGTGCGCTGGTACCACGAAATACCTCCACAATACAAAATGACCCTTCTTCTGGATACCAGCGTTTCAATGGAGCCTCTGATGGAAGATCTGCGAGGTGTCGTGAAGGTCAGAGAAAACGGGGCACTGCTTGTACTTGACAAAAGCGTGTTAGAGAAATCCACACAGTTTTACTGTGTTGTGTTCAAAGGTAAGATGTGCCTCGGTTTCCAAAATATTTCCCCACCAGACAACAGTGAAAGCAGGGACGTTTTTGTCTCAAAAGGGGACAGAGTGGTTCTAAATTGCCCCACTGATGGTAATCAACAGCACTGGGACACACCACTGGGGGAAATCAACAGCAGCAGCAAGAAGAATAATCAAATGTACGTATCAGCTGGCGATGAACCGGAAACCTTCTCCTTGATTATTCCTGCCGTTTCTGATGAACACAATGGAAAGTATTCATGCAACTCTGCCTCAACTGACATTGAGTACTCCCTGTATTTTTGCCCCAAAAGCACATCTCAAGAGAAACGTGCATACCCAGGACAACAGATCTCACTGGAATGCAATTTTGGACACGAGAACCACAGCATGGTGCAGTGGCACCGCCACGTGACGCCAGATCAATACGAATTTATTGGTGAAATAGACGACACTAGCGTTCTCATCGCAGAGCATCTGAAAAGCAAAGTAAACCTGTCTGGATCTGGGGTGCTAACCATCTCGTACCTAAACAAAAAAGATGAAGGAGTGTACAGGTGTGTTGCTTTGACCGGCCCTGAATTCGTAGATTACAGTGATTATGGTGATCCTGACGAATATGAAGATGAAACTACAAGTGAAGATGATGATACTGACAATGAGTTCATTGATGTGACTGTGAGGTGCACCTTGAAACAAGAGACGTTTATAAAAGTTGGTCATCAGAATGGTAACCGATCAAACGACGCAAACACAACCACGAACACAAACGTTACTTTGTACGCAGTGGTGGGAGGACTGGTGGGACTTGTGCTGGTTGCAGCAGTCATAGCAGCTGTAGTGATTGCAAAAAGACGTAAGGGTCAACAAAATTCAAGCATCCTCTAATAGAGATTCAGATGTAAGACACAGTTTCTTTTTAGCAATGGTAAAAACTGACAATAAATCAGTAAAAATGCAGTTTTTTATGTTCAAAATGCATTTTTGACATATTAAAACTTATATTGCTTTTATCGTGGTTTTCCCATAAGTAGTGTTCAAATATCTCTCCTAACGTCAATGCAAATGACATATTTCTCTGTACTAACTCTGTACTAACCAAGTATTCTGCTAAAACAAACATGTGATCATCTGATGGTGTGGCAATGCTGTCAGTGTGAATGTGTCACAAAATGATGACTCAAAACCAGTCTGACTGCTCTTATCTGTCCACAAACTGCTTGACATTCATCAGATACACAAGATTAAGACAGGCAGAAAGTACCAAAAGATCAAATGATAACTATATAAGAGTTGTGTTCATTACAAGGTTTAAGGTTCTTTATTGTCATTCGCATCACATGTGGTACATGAGGTGGAACAAAATTGTGTACTCAATTACACCCAACAATAGAAAAAATATAAAGTATAAGAAGAAACAGTATACTGTTCTAAGATATACACTAAACAATAATGTAATAAGATATGGTGTATTAAACAGCAGCCTGAACATGAGTGTGTAGTGAGCAGATGGGTATGAACACAGCAGCTTAAAGACAAGAAATCAGCAGCACAGATAAGTCACATGTCACCAGTTAAAGTGGCATTACAGTGATTTTTCTGGTTAGAGGTTTATGAGTCTAACAGCTTCAGGGTACCGCGGTGAACTTTAAATAGAGTTAAATTTAGTGACGTGAATTAGAAAGTATGTTTTATTTTCCAGGTTGTAACACATTTAAGTTCCCAACTTTAAATTTAAAAATATTAAATTAAAAGCTTCCACAAATGACAGGTTTGTTTATTTCGTTTGTACGCTGTAACAAGTCGTAAAACAAAAGCTGACTCATTTTCATTGTTTGGCCTTTTATAGCAGAGAAAGAACAACTTCATTGTTCAGAAGTCAAAAGTCTGCTTACCTGAAGGCGTAGTGTCAAACTTTAGTTTTTGTTTTGATTTTACCAAAGCCAGAAGGTAGTAATTACCGTATTTTTCAAACTATAAGGTGCACCAGATTATTTTTTAACCTTGATTTATTTGTATTTAACCAGGCAAATCCCATTGAGATCACATATTTCTTTTTTAAGGGAGGCCTGGGCCTGAAGGCAGTCTAACATTAATGTTTTTGGTCTGTGGGAGGAAACCGGAGTACCCGGAGAAAACCCACACAAGCACGAGAAGAACATGTAAACTCCACACAGGAAGACCCCATGTCCAACCAGGGATTGAACCCAGGACCTTCTTGCTGCGAGGCAGCAGTGCTAACCACTGAGACACTGTGCTGCCATTATAAGGTGCAATATCAATAAACGGATCTGTTTTCATACATAAGGCGCACCGGATTATAAGGTGCATTAAAAAAACAAAGCAGTCAGATAAGTCAAACTTTATTCAACTCATTCACAATAACCACATAAAATCGGTTTGAGGTCAGTAAGCACAACCAGAATTAATATATAAGGCTCACTGGATTATAAGGCTCACTGTTGATGTTTGATAAAATTAAACAATTTTAAGTGTGTCTTAAAGGCTGAAAAATGTGGTATGCTTATTTTAGGCAGCTGGTGAAGTTCTTTAGTTTATTGTAGTTGGAAATCTATGCATAAATATGACAACTTGTCTGAGACAACAGTCTGTGTCCTCCAGTGTTTTATTAAAGAATTTATTGGAGCCACTGAATAAAGTTTTTAGTGCTTGTTTGAGAAATGTATAGATGACTGTCTGATGATGTTAAATCGTATCTTTGTGTTAATTCTAAAGTTTCAATGTGCATTTTATTAATTTGTTAAAAAAACATTTACATGCATTGTGTTAATACTGTATTTTGAGTCTGTAATTTTTGTTCTTTTTTTTTTTTTAATCGAAATGCCATTTTTGTCATTGTGCCAAACACAGAAATTGTGTTATTGTAGCAACATCTGCTGCAGCTGAAGATTATATTTAGTAACAGAGCAGAGCAGACATTGGTTTTGATCCAATTTATCAACCGTTTGTTATTATGGAAAGGCATTCGGTGACTAACCACAGAAAGTGATCATACGTGTAAAGGCATGCCTGTAGTATGTTCCAACTGTATTTGTATTGATTCAGCTGTGAGCTTTAGATTGTTGTGGATAATAAAAATAAAACGTAACTGAGTCATGGTTGTCTCTAGAGACGAGAACTGAAGAGTGTGCCACTAAAAAAGCTATATTTTTATGTTTGAGATTAAGTGAAACAATGTTTGCTGTACTGAGTTCAGTTTTAAATTGAATTTAAGTTTAATTTGATTAAAATATATGAATAAGAAGAATGTAATCATTTTATTCAGTGCAGTGCTTCGAGATGGTCCTTCCTCCTCTGTCAGGAATCTTGGAGTGCTTTCAGAACGTTCTTTTCAATTTGAGATACAAGCGTCCACAGTTGTCAAAAACACTTTTTATCAGTTACATCAAATTGTAAAAGCTAAATTTTACATTCTTCCAGAAGACCTGAAAACTCTTATCCGTGCCTGCATCGCCATTAGATTGGGCGACTGCAATTCTTTCTTTATCGGCTTTGATCAATCATCTCTCCATCACCTTTAGTCCAGAACGCTGCTGCTCGTCTTTTAACGGGAACCAGAAGGCCTGACCACATCGGTGTAGTTTTAGTGGATATACACGGCCTGCCTGTTCATTTTTGTATTTATTTCAATTTTTTTTAAACTTACAATTAAAGTTTTAAAGTATGGCATTCAAATACTTAACTGAACTTCTTGATTTTCATAACCCTAACAGAGCACTGAGGTCCTCCAGCCAGATGCTCTTAGCGCACCCGAGGGCTAAATGAAAGCACCGAGGGGGCCGAGACCCCAACCTGACCTTGATATTCATACTGCACAGGGTCTTTTAAATCCCACCTGAAAACACGTGTTTAGACGGGATTTTAATTCAAGTTCAGTTTGAAATAACAGCTCCATTGAGAGTTTCATGGTTTGTAGTCTATTTTATTGTACCTGTTGATTTTTGTGTGATTTTGCTGTGTTTGTTTGCTTGTTTGTTGATTTTTTTTTCCTTACTTTTTGTTGGATAAAAAATATCCTTTCATTATCTGACTTACTTAAAAATGAGTCACACACGACAACAGGAGGAGATTTTTTTAGCCCAGTTTTACTTGCAAGGGCAGAGTTCACAATAGGCTTATATAGATGTTCAAAGTTACATGCTTAAAGTCCCGTCATCTGCACCGGACAGTGTGCCAGGATTGTTTTTATAATGCACGCTCATCAGCTCCTCCTCCAGACTTGGGAGGCGACCTTGGAGTTATCAGGTGTCATATCAGCTCCTCATTCAGCTCTCTCTGCTAACTCAAACACACGGTTCCTGTGCAGCTAACAGTAGTTAGTGACAAACACATTTGACCTTAACCAAGATTCCCCTGACACATTTGTTTTACCCACTATGTTGATGTTTTAAATGTTCTATTAATAAAATAGACAACTTGAAATTTGCTGTAGACACAGTAAATGCACAGAAGACTGGAATTACTTTGTACTGAGCTACAATAATACTTTTTTTATTGTTTTACCAATATCATATATCTACATGCATCAATGCCATTATGTACCCTAATCACAAGTTACAAGAACTTAGAAAATGAGGAAACTAATTCTGGTTTCATACTTGTTCTCAGGCCTTGATTATCCACTCAGTCAACATCTGCAGAGAGTTAATATGCAGCTGGAAGCCCCTGAGCTCCTTCATGGCGAGGCCACTGAAACTCTTGTGTTCTCCCTCTGGGTTGTCAGGAACTCGGGGTCCAGGTCTCTGTTCAGTACCTGACCACGTTTTAAAAGAGGCATTAATAATGGATAAGACAGTACACTGCAGTCAAAACAGGGAAACACTATAAATACATGAGTCACACACATGTGGAAATCTAGATTAACGCTCTTTGGTTTTCACCTGATTATGGCAAATAGGTTTTTGTTTGTTGGATGATTTAATTTGATCTTTAATGATTCAAAAATACAAAAAAGCATCAAGTGAACTATTCCACACAAAACCAATAGCTAAGTAAAACACACAGCTTAGCCAATAACTAATTTTAGGAGGTTATAAATATGTTGCTGTCGGTGTTTGCTGCTGAGACACTATTTAAATAATTTGTCAAGAAATATTCATGAAAATTGCATTTTTCAGCATGAATTTCTATCTGCCTTTGAAAAGTTTGCTGAGGAAAAAAATGCAGAGGACAAAATACGGTAGGTTTGCAAACTATCTGAAAGTAATGATGGAAACAATAACAGTATGAGATTAGAATTTAAAAAAGTTTAAATAGATGATAAGTAGCTGTGTATAAATATTAGAGCTGGACATTTTCATGTGAAGCCATGGGATTTAAACTTCAGGTTATTGCAACTTTAAATATTTTTTAGTGCAAATGTCAAATAGTTTTGTTGTGCTTACAGCTTTAAATCTCACGAAGTGGAGATGTTGGTTTTCAGAGTTATATCTGCTGCCAGATCCTCTCACACCTACACACTTAACCTTTGTAAAGCCTCGATAAATATTTATGTTGTGCAGTGGTGCCAATATGGCAAGAAGAAATATGGTTCATGTTATTTCTTTAGCTCATATGTGGGAAATATTAACTCTTATTCCAGGTCTATTTTTAATTTAATGAGGGGTCAATGTCTGACTCTGATGCTGCAAACAAACGAGTGAAAATTTGTTGTACAAAATCTCTCAAGGGGTATTTTTTTAGTTGTTATTTTCATAAAACAAATTCATAGTTTTTTTTGGTCAATAAATAAAATGTACTTATTTCTGTTCTCTTTGCTGAAATTGTTAGGAACACATTCTAATAACATAAGAACTTAACACGGTTTAATTTTATGAAAACCTACTGTTTTAATTAGAGACAAGATTTGAATTAGCCACAACAAAACTATAGGAATGGTATTACTTAATGGAATGCATCTCACCCAACGCCTTTCATTCCATCCATTCATCCATCCATCCATCCATCCATCCATCCATCTATCCATCCATCCATCCATCCGTCCATCCATTATCTTTTACCCGCTTCTTCCTTTTTGGGTTGTAGGGGTCACTGGTGCCCATGTCCAGCTATCACTGTGTAAGAGGCTGGGGGACACCCTGGACAGGTCCAAGTCCATCACAGGGACACATAGAGACAACTGAGACAAACAACCATTCACTCTCTCACTCAAACCTAGGGACAATTTAGAGTTACCAATCAATCAAATATATTGGTGTTATAATGAGCTGCTACAATATTGCCTTTTTCTTATTAAATTGGTATGTATTATGTTATTATTTGTATATAACTTGTATATATTTACATTTCATATACAGTAATCCACATTTTTTAGAGCTGACTTTATAAATAATATTGTACATTATCTCAGCTTCTATCATGTCTTATTTAGCTCAATAATTATAAAATTGATTAAATTATAGACATTTTTATCTTGACTAAGCTCTATCAGCTATGGAGGCCATCTTGAATAGGGGTGACTTTAAAACACATCCAATGGCTCATTTTGCTACAGACAAACAGGGTTAATTCCACAAGTTAATGCCAAAGTGTTAAGAAATAATATTGCACAACGTGTAGCTCTTTAAGTATGAAATGGGGATGATACTCAGCTACTACCACACAAAATTTTAGCTCATTGTCTATAAAATCGGATGAGTTGTGGCCGTTTTTGTGATGGCTGAGGTCAATTTCTGTAGCTGTGGCAGCCATCTTGAATCGGGCTGATTCTAACATTTAATGGCAGGTATTTGTACACCCAGTGGGTGTTAAAGTTTCAATAAAATCTTTCCAAAGCTCTATGAGATATGATGCTAATGCTGCAGACAAACAAACAAACTGACATAATTTGTGCACATCAATGCTTCAAAAAAACTCATCTGTTGGTTAGTTTGTTAGGAAGTGCAGAATAATCTGCTGAGTCGAGCTGGAAAGAAATGGAGGGAATGATTGCGCCCGTTTGCATACGCCTCCTCACATTGTTGACTCATGGAGATGCAAATGTGGAAGAGAAAGCAGCTGTTTGTTGTTCTCAGGTGTAATTAAGAAGACTCGGTCACACAGAAATCTCAAGAAAGTGCAGAGACGTCTTCTTCTTGCCTCAGAGAACAGCGAGTTCCAGCAATACAGCCTTCCTTCAGCTCGTTACAGTCAGACTTTAAACGGATCGGCCTAATTGCTGCAGCGTCCCTCAGACCATCTGTGTATGTGGGAGGGCAAGTTGGAAGAACTGTGTGAATGTTTTTCTTTGTGTTTGTATTGAGGCAAAGTGAGCCTCTGCAGTGAGCGCACAGAACTAAACTTCGTTAAACAATCAATAAAATCAGGAAATTGTGTTTAGACAAGTTGTTCTACTAAGACTTTGCCATCTTTTTTATTTATTTTTTGGCTTGACTTCCTCTGAACACATCAAGATGTGTGACCAGACTACCAATCTAGGGATTATCTAAAGTTTTCTATCTTACACATGCTCGAAATCAGAATCACAGCCTCCAACACACCCCACCCACCCCGGCGTCTCTGTCTGTCCGATCAGGAGGCCTTGTTGAGCAGAATCATCACATCAGCTCGACGATCCCTGGTGGCTGCCGGGCTGAGCCTGCTGACGCCCAATCTGCTGTAGTTTGCCAGGTCCATTACTCCCACAAATGTGATGGCTGCGCGCCCTGAGAGTGTGAAACAGTTGGTGGGATGAAGAGATGGAGAGACAAAGAGAGAGAGACGAAAAAAGAGTGGGTACCTCGCTGTAGCTCCTGTCTAACCAAAGTGTCTGAGAGTGTGGGATGGCTCCTGCTAATGGCACCAATTATGCACCAGAGAGCACCGTTGATGGGCTGGTTTTAGAGCAAAGGTGCCAGAGGAAAAATGGGTAAAGAGGGAGGCCGTCGGGTCGGAAAACTGCCAACAAAAGACGTGTGAGAGGGGAGTAAGATGAGCCACCTGGGGCTTCTCTTTCCAAATAGTGCACTGTTTGTTACCCAGACGTGTGGACGTGTCTGGTTGGACTGCACCCACAAGGATTTATGTTGTTATTTACAGATAGTGGGTGGGGGGGCAATCCAAGCTAGCAACAATCAAATGTTCTCAATAGAGCCTGGAGGCCTTAAAGGCTCAGTAGATTTGACTTGAAGTCAATAAGGCTGAAACTAATGCTCGTCAGATCAGAACGTTCAGCTCCTTTGTGTAATGGAACTATTAGGGTGAAAAGAAGATATCTATCACGTTTATTAAGGAGGAGCTGGATCGACAGATTTCATTTCATAACTGTAGATTAACAGATAAGTAAACAGGCTTTCTTTTCACACGGCTGTGAAGCATGTGAGATGTGAAAACTGATCCAGAAACTCAACCCTCTTAGTGACTCAGAGCAGAACAGACAGGTGAGGTGCAGAAGAATTAAAAAAAATACTTGATCCACAAATACTTGGTGCTTCATAAAACAGCCTCATTTTTTTTTCATTGAGCTGGTGGTTTGTGTTTGAGGAGCCAGAGGTAGATCGAGTTGGAGAGCTCAGGGATGAGCGACAGGTGCGTGTAGCAAACAGAGCAACGAGCCAGCTGGCCGCACCTGAGCACTCACAGAGAAACCAAAGAGGCAGACAGGAGACAGGGAGGACAGCCAAACCAGGACACTATGAAAGAAGAGCAATCATGTAATTGCCCGTGTCTGTGTATTTATCAGTTTGTTAGCAAAATATCTTATGAACCAGTGGATTTTATTTAATGTAATTATTGAATTAATTAATTATTTAATTAATTTAATTAATTAATTAATTAATTAATCAATCTCTATGTTACTCGCTACCTGTGCAATTACCTGTCACACACAACCTGTGCAGTTGTGTATATGTAGTTTTCAACTGGATTCAGTAGGAGAGATCATATCTCTCCTGTTTTAGCTTCTCTCCACTGGCTCCCTGTCAAATTCAGAGTTGAATTCAAAATCTTGCTTAGAAACTACAAAGCTCTCAACAAACTAGCTCCATCTTATATTCAAGATCTTATTGTTCTATATTTTCCTAACAAAGCACTTCATTCTCAGACTGCAGGCTTCCTTGTGGTTCCTAGAGTTTCCAAAAGCAAAATGAGAGGAAGATCTGTCAGTTATCAGGCTCCTCTCCTGTGGAACCAACTTCCAGTTTCTGTCCGTGAGGCTGACACATTGTCCAGTTTTAAGACTGGATTTAAAAGACTTTCCTTTTTGATAAATCCTATAGTTAGGGTTGGCTTCTAATGCTACTATAGGCTTAGACTACTGGAGGACAAATTGACCTCATTTCCTTAAATTAATTTTTAAACCTGAATAGTTTTTATTTGATATCATTTCTATCTTTACATGTGATTCTTGACCTGCCATTGTGTATCTGTTCCTCTCAAACCCAGTCGGTCATAGCAGATGTCCGCTTGTCCTGAGCCTGGTTCTGCTAAAGGTTTCTTCCTCATGAGGGAGTTTTTCCTTTCCACTGTCACCTTCGTGTTTACGCAAGAAGAGAGTTCTGCGATGGAGTTAAATTGAATCAGTCTGCTCCTCAGATAAATAGTATTAAATAGTTTTTTATGTATGTGAATGTTTTTGTTCAGTGCCCTGAGATCACTTCTGTTGCAACTTGGTGCTGTATTAATAAACTGAATTGAACACTTTATTTTAGCTATGTGCAATATATATCATGTGCATTTAAGCTTATACTACGGTACTACCTTGAAATATTTATTCATACAAACTCATCCTATTTGTACCGTTATATTCTACCATGTTTTTGTTTACTATATTTATTTTGGACCTTGTAAATATTATAGTTCTTTTTTAATTTGTGGTACTTTATTTTTGTACCCTTACTGCGTGCTTTAGTATTTCTTGTTTGTTTTTTTGTGAGTCAGATCATTTTTCCTCATCTTGAACATTTCATTGCATTGTTGGCCTTGTGTTAACCTGTGTATGACAAATAAACAACATAACATAGCATCTGCAACCGATTAACTTGTGAAGTCTGATTGAAGGTGTGCACCACAGCTAATCTGAAGTAGCACACACAAAAATGGCTATAACCACGGCATATTCTAAGATAATCTAAGAAACTTTACGTCATAATATGTTTCATATGATCATATTTAAATGTAATGACCCCACTGACATATTAATCTTGTAAACGAGAAAATATTTTATCTCAAGAAAAAAAATACTGGTTAAAATGAATAATTCTTCAGCGTTTTTGAAAAATATTAAACACAGTGGAAATGTTTCTGTTTCGAGATAAGCTATCCATTTCCTTGCGCAGAAGCATGACTTTTTTTATTTATTTGTTGCTCACTGCAGGATTCACAAACAAAACAACAAAGCTGATTTGTTCACTCATGTGCAGGTGCTGTTAGATTAAAGATGAAAAACTAAAAATAGCACGTTTCACTCGAGAGGAAAGTGGAAATGAGACCATCTAAATTCAAGAGATGTCTTGTTCAAAAACAGTCACACGGTGGTGTATTGTTAATGCAAGTCTACACATCCACACCTTTGATGCACAGATGGTGTGCGTAAACTTTCTTATTTCACCTCCTGCTCTTCCTCCCCTCTAATCTCTCCTACTCTCTCATCCGTCATGTCCTACATTCTTCCTCCCTCTTCTCATCCAGCGTATCACTCAAAAGAAATCTTTCACTCTTCCATCATTTCGACTCTCACACTCGAGTTTAACAAATGAGGCTGTGTGAGCCTGGCGTGCAGGGTGTGAGCACTGAAGATGGGTGAACGTTAGCTGCAAAAGGTTTGGTATATTGCTCTGAACAGGATGTCGGAGTCTTTATAGAAAGAAGCCATGATCGGAGTTTCTGGTAAGACAAACTCGAGCTCAGTGACCCTCGTGTCTCTGAATGGTTCACTGACAAGAGAAGCAGAGGGACGACCGAGACAAACTGGGCCCGAGGGCCTAAAATCAACAAAACTAGCTGAAACTGTGGAATGTGGCTGAACAAAGCTGAATTTATTCATGTACTTACCAGACAAGTAATGCAACTGAATGAATGTTGACTCAGCATTCATACTGTTGCTTCTTGTTTTCTATTTTTATTTTTCCCGTCCGTTTTTTAAATCAAACCACTTCTATGTACCATAAGATATTTTAACTCTTCCAAGATCCAAACGTTCGGCTCCATCAATAATGTGTTATAATTTTTTGTTTTTGTAATTAATTACTTCTCAAGTATTTACTTTTTTTTATTATTTTCTCGATAACTATACATTAGGATGCCTTCAGTTCTGTCAAAAACAGTGTTTCCATTAAAATCTGCTTCAGCGTCGTTGCTGTATTTTTGTCTTCTTAGCTTAACTACTGTTATCCAAATATTAGCTTCAAGCTAGCCATTTGATATTTTATAACTAGTCATTTAATACTTTTAACAAACCTTTTATAATTTTGGTTTTAGTTGAGCTATTTCACGTTTTTATTTAGCCTTTTATGTCAAGTTATCTTTTCGCTACATTTAACTTTTTAGCTACTGTCCTGCAAATTTTAGCTTTGAACTAGATTTTTGACATTTACCGGTAACTAGCCTTTAGCTGCTTTTAGTTTTTAGCTCAGTTTTGCTACTTTTACGTTGTAGTTGATCTATTAGTACTTTTAGCTATTTTCACTACATGTAGCATCTAGCTATAGTTTAGCTACTTTCACTACTATACATTTGCTACTTTTAACTTGCTTCTATCATTTTTCTTCTTTAAGCGCTAGCTACCATTTTGGCGCTTTTTGCTTTTACCTATAAGTTTGCATTTTAACATTTAATTAGTGTTATTTTTTCTTTATAGCCTTTAGCTAATGTTTAGCTTTAAAAACACAGTTTCAGCATCTCTAGCAGAGTTCAGCAGCATGTAGCTCTCAGTATTCAAACTGCAGTTTCTCTAGTTCTTCTTTTCAAATGGGCACTTGCTGAGATTTGAATTTGTGCACCAGAGAGTTGAAGCAAACAGTGTGCGTGTCGTCCTCTATTCATTTGTTTGTCTGACAGTGAATGCACTAAAGTAAATATGTAGCACACACACAGAGCCCCAGGACATGGCTACTCTGACATGACTAAAGACAGAACGTTGCACTCCGATAGTCTCTATTAGAACCTGACAGAAAACAGAGTTAACTAATCTTTCTGACAATACAAGAGCTGAATAAATAATTTTAGCTGCTGTGAATATATATTGAAAATAACACTCAAATGACCTTTGGGAGCTAAGTGGAGGAACATGATTAAAACTTGAGACAGAGCAGAGAAACATACCTCACCTTAACTCTCATGAGAGGTATATTAAAAATATATATAATTAAAGATGAGATTAAAGAAACTATTAAAATGTTTAATCCTTTTTATTGAGCATGTGTGACACTCAGGTGTGCTGGGAGTACAGAAACCAAGGGGGCAAAAAGGAAGGAGAACCTGGCTGCAGAACAGGAAGCAATAAAAAATAAAAATAAAAACCAACAACAATCCATGAATCTTAAAACTGAGATGGGCAAGACTGGCCAACAGTTACAGCCTTGAACTGTTTTCATCAATTGTTTGAATTCTTCATCAAACGAAATATTTGCACAAAAAAATCATGACATGCCTTTTATGGTGAAATGTGTTAGAGTGGCTGGTCTAACGTGCATAATTCAAAACAAAAAAATAAATAACTCAGGAGAATAAAACGACTCTTCTTTGACTTTCATTTTCAACAAAAGACATTCATTTTCATTCATTTTCAACAAAACACAGAGCCCACTGACAGATACTTGAATAAACAGAAACACAATGAATGCAGATGCTTCCACACAGGTGCTCTGCATGAAACAATTAAGTAATTACCATCCAATCATAGTTGGCATGCACCAACCTTGTAAACAGGCCCCCGCTGAGTCTGATTTTACATTAAAGTGGCAAAGAGGAAAATTTCAAGTGACTTTGTAACAAAAATTTATTGCTGGGAACAGATTGCCAGAGCTTGACTCACAAAAAGTGGGACTAAAGTGTAAAAAAGGTCATGATTTGTGGTCCACAGTGCAAATTCAATGGCCATTCTGTATCAGTGTGACAGAACTGATAAAGGAGGATCCAGAACATTAAAGTAAGGTAGCTGTACATTAGACAACTCGTCACAAAAAAAATACATTTTAGTGGTGCAAATGGGACAGATTTATTTCAAGAATTGCTGGACATGGGCACCGGCGACCCCCGTGACCCAAAATGGAATAAGCGGATAAAGATAATGGATGGATGGAAATCAAAGTTTCATTTTATGGCCCATGCCACTGTCACTTAAAGAAACCAGGGCAGCCAACGGCTGGAATACAACACAAATTGTTTTAAGGTTTACCAATACATATATGTTTAAGGTTTACCATTACACATATGTTTAATTTAACAGAAACATAACGTAGTTCGTTCACTTAAATAAATGTGTATTTAGAGTGGTGCTTAAAAGTTTGTGAAGCCTTCATAATTTTCAATATTTCTGCACAAATATGACTTAAAACATCATCAGATTTTTAAACAAGTCCTAAAAGTAGAAAATGAGAGCCCAGTTAAACAAATTACACAAAAATAATATACTTAGTCATTTATTTACTGAGGGAAATGATCCAATATTACATATTGTATTTGTGAGTGACAAAAGAATTTGAAACTTTGTTTTCATTATCTACTGTAGACACACACACACAGGCAGCAATAACTGCAACTAAACATTTCCAGTAACTGTTGATCAGTCCTGCACATGATCTTGGAGGAATATTAGCCCATTTCTTTTGCACAGAACAGCTTCAACTCTGAATGTTGGTGGTTTCCTTGCATTAACTGCTGCTTCAGGTCCTTCCACAACGTCTGGATTGGATTAAAGTCAGGACTTAGACTTGGTCATTGCAAAACATGAACTTTATTCTTCTTGAACCATTCTTTGGTAGAATGACTTGTGTGCTGAGGGTCACTGTTTTGTTGCATGACCCACCTTCTCTTGATATTCAGTTCATGGACAGATGTCCTGACATTTCTCTGATATAATTCAGAATTCATTGTTCCATGAATAATGGAAAGCCGTCCTGGCCCAGATGCAGCAAAACAGACCCAAACCATGATACTACCACCACCATGTTTCACAGATGGGATAAGGTTCTTCTGCAGGAATGCAGAGTTTTCCTTTCTCCAAGCATAACACTTTATTTAAACCATAAAGTTCTATTTTGGTCTCATCTGTCCATAAAACACTCTCCAACGGCCTTCTGGCTTGTCCACGTGTCCACAAACTGCAGATGAGCAGCCATGTTTTTTTTGGAGAGCAGTGGCTTTTTCCTTGCAACCCTGCCATGAACAATTGTTGTTCAGTGTTCTCCTGAACAAACAAGTGTGTTATTGTTTTTTTCATTTTTTTGTTTCAAACGAAAAAATGAACTGCCTGAATGTACACGGACCTCACACCTGATCATCATCCCATTGATTGAAAACACCTGACTCTAATTTCACCTTCAAACTAACTGCTATTCCTGGAGGTTCCTATACTTTTACCACTCACAAATATGTAATATTGGATCTTTTTCATCAATAAATGAATAAACGACCAAGTGTAAATTTTTGTCTCATTTGTTTAACTGGGTTCTCTTTATCTACTTTTAGGACTTGTGTGAAAATCTGATGATGTTTTAGGTCAAATTTATACAGAAATATAGAAAATTATAAACTAAAGGCTTCATAAATGTTCAATCACCACTGTAATAACACAGAAGAACTTGGATACTTGGAAAAACTGTTTAGAAAAGTGTTCTTGTTTAAAAAAAACTAAACTGTGTGCTACAGTGAGCTGGTTGTAGCTGTTGCTGCTGCCTTTTGGTCTTTCTAATTGGTATTCAGTTAGGTGTGCGCAGACATTTATTTTTAATTGGCAAACATCAGGTGATTAATTTGTTCGGCCAAATCATTAGTCTACATTTAATCATTACAAAATCTATGGTAAAAATAGTAAAATATTTAAAAGCAATGCTGCTGAAAGGAACATTGTATATGTATGAATGTTTTTCTGTTTTCTCAACCATCGATTTCAGCGTTTGTTTACTCGTGTGGAAAAATCAGTGAAAACAAAAAGTTTTAAGATAAGTTTGGAGAATCATGATGAAAAACTTCAGTGATAAACAGTACGTAAAGTTTGAATATAAAGTACCCTCGTTTTGTAATATCTTGCACCTTTTTTCACAATTTGTGGCAATGTTACTGATTCTGCAAAGAACAGAAAAAAGATGTGCATTAACTGCAGTTTTTACAAGTGTCTAAACGACTAAAAATTATAACATTATAACATTATACATTTCAATCCTGACAGGAGAAATCTCCTCCAAAGATGTTCACATCCACAGAGTCTAAATAGGTTTAAGTAAGAAAATGGTGTGAATCACAAGATAGGCAGAAAATGTCACCATCGTCATTGAAACATCTAAAAACAGAAGTTTTTTTTTAATTCATAGTGACAGCAGCAAGGTATCGAATCCTGGTCCTCAAGTTTCACTATACTGAACATCTTAAGTGTGCCTCTGCTCCAACCCATTTCATTTTACATATTGACATGGTTAAATGATCTTTTCAGCATGTCTAAGTTCTGAAGAAACATGTTCATCACCCAAGTATTCAAATCCAATGAGATAGAGCAGGGAACCATCAAAACAACTGCAGGACCAGGACTGGACACAACTGTCCAAGAGGGTGAGTCTTTGCCTCTCAAGAGTAGAAGTTTAAATATTTGGGAGTTCTGTTCATAGGAGAGCAGGTGATGAATCAAAGGAACGGAGCCTTGTTCACAGTATTCAGGGTGTTGCTCCAGTCTGCAGAATGAGCTGAAAGGCAAAGCTCTCAAATTACTAGCTGGTCTATAGTCGATCCCTCACCTGTCATTGTTAGTATAGATTCTGACTGAAAAACAAGATCCTGGATTACAGCATGTGAAATGAGCTCCCTCTGTAAGGTGGCCAGGCTCAGCCTTAGAGAGAAAGTGAGAAGTTCCATCATCTGCACAGCTAAGAGACATCACTCCTCCCCATTGAAAGCAATCAGCTTCGTGGTTCAGGCATCTCATCAGGATGCCTCCTGGGTACCTCCCTTTGGACGTTTTCCAGGCATGTTCCATGGGAAGAGGAGCCCAAGACCTAGAACTTGCTGTTGGAAATATTTATCGTCTCTGGCCTGGGATGGATGGATGGATGGATGGATGGATGGATGGATGGATGGATGGATGGATGGATGGATGGATGGATGGATGGATGCATGGACAAAGGGATGGATTGATGGATGGATGGATGGATGGACGGACGGACGGACGGACGGACGGACGGACGGATGGATGGATGGAAGGATGGATGGATGGTTGGACAGATGGACGGAAAAATGGACGGACAGATGGATGGACGGACGGACGGACGGACGGACGGACGGACGGACGGACGGATGGATGGATGGATGGATGGATGGACTTTGATATTTGTTCCATCAGTAGTGTTTAACTCCAGTAAAATGAAAACTGGAGCAGTTCTGGCACCATGTGGCCCAGCACTCTGAGACAGTTCTCACTGGTTTCTCTTCAATGGTTGCTGCATTCACTGAGTTTTGAAGGTTCGTGTGACTTCGATATTTCCAGTGCGAGGTTAGAAAGAAACAGAAGCCTGCTGATGCACCCTGTGTTAGCTCAGTGAATTAAATTTAGCCGTCTCTGCTGCCACACAAGTGGGTAAAATGAGATTTCTTCACCTGCTTACTTCAAAACCAGCGAGCGAGAAAGGCCTGAATAAAGGGGCTGTTGTTTCAACGCTTTCACATTAGATGAATTGTACAGAATCGGCAGCTTTCTTGCACTGGCAAACTTTGTAAGCGCTGGATTCCCTTGCGACAAGCTGACTAACAAGATCTTTTAAGTGGAGTGCACCAACAGTGAAGCGTTTTCATCCTCTGTGATGACGACTGCAGCCGAGTTAAAATTAGATATAGACGTGAATCACGGGGATACGGAGAAGAAAGAATGTAGATTGATGAAATTATTCTTCACGGGAATGGAAGACACTTTGACTTTTTTACTGCAAGTATCACTGAGTCTTTGCATCTGCGAGTCAGAAACAAGTGTGGGCATAGCTAAACGGAGATGGCCCACAGAGGATTCAGTGTTCGCTCGAATAAAAAATTCAACTTTTTATTCAAATCTAACCAAGACGCATGGTGTGGGGGCGTTTGGCTGCTCAGATTCAGGGAGTTTATGCTGTAGGCAGGCAGAGGGATTGCAAACAGGAGAGGAGGAGGCCTTTGTATCACTCACTGGGTGTTCTTGGCAGCTTGTCGTCCTTTGTGATTGGTAATGTGCCTCAACCTCTCGGAGCACCAGAAAAAGCTTGCTCCTTACCTGCGTGGGTAGATTTCCATCTTCTCCTCTTAACATTTCTGAGACATTCTTTCCCATCGTTATTTTAGTCTTTGCTGATATGAAAGGAAATGTGGAGCAACTTGCTTGGAAAGGTCTGTCAGCAGCAGAAGTTATAAGAAACAGACGAGCTGCTGCTGCAGAGACATTATTTCACCAATCTCCCCGTGAATCTGTGTAAAGACACAGTTTTGTCAGCATGACTCTGCCTCAGCGGGAGATAAATCTGAACGACTGCAAACAGAATCCACCCACATCTTCAGGAGTAATGGTGCTGTCACTGGCTAAATCTGACCCCACAGTAACCCCCCAGGGGGCAATGATGCAGCGTCCATCCCTCTACAGGAAGGAGGGGGTGTTGGTGGCAGAGCAATGGGGGCTACATCTGATGATAGCAGTCATCTTCAGTGGAATGAGGGAAAATAGAGGTCATTGTGTCACTGTAACCCCACTGGGGACAATTTCTCTCTATCTCTCTCTCTCTCTCTCTCTCTCTCTCTCTCTCTATCTCTCTCTATCTCTCTCTCTCTCTCTCTCTCTCTCTCTCTCTCTCTCTCTCTCTCT
>NC_056507.1:19331680-19380785 GCF_014905685.2 Nematolebias whitei | reverse complement strand
TCTCTCTCTCTCTCTCTCTCTCTCTCTCTCTCTCTCTCTCTCTCTCTCTTTCTTTCTTTCTCTCTGGGGGGCTGGGGCGAAGCTGCAGATAGAGTGCTTGGTGATGCTTGGCTGATGGTGCCAGCTTCCAGGAGACTGAAGAACATCAGTGATTGCCCTGCAAACCAGTAAACAAATATTTATGGTTAAAGTCATAAAGACCAAACAAAAACAAAAAAATCATAAATTAACAAACGTTTCAAAGTATTTTCCTCGTATCGATGAATGCCAAGGACTACAAATGTTCGTTTACATTCTGAAACAGCAGAAGGGACTGAAAATAAGTCGAACTGTAAACTGATCAAACTGGCAGAAGTTTTGTAAAAGCTGATGCTTTTACCCATCATGTCACAGAACTGGCATCATATCTTTTGAACTTGCCGCCCAAAGTGAAACAGGAAGTGACATCAAAGCGGAACACTTTTAAAATGGGAACTTCCTGGTATTTGTTTATTGAAAAAAAATACAGTAGTCCCTCGCTCCTTCGCGGTTTGTTTATCGCGGTCTCGCTCTATCGCGGTTTTTCCAAATAAGATTGGACATGACACACAATTGGCTGATTGATGGATGAGCCGCACGATCAGCATGGAATTTTTATTTAAAATAAATTATTTTAAATTATTTAGCACCTGTTGCATCTTTGTGTAGCCCACAGCTGCAGATAAGCTTCTTCCTGCAGCTGATCAGCTGTTCTCCATGCAGTGCAGAGAAGTGGGCGTAGCCAAGAGCGCTTGCAGGTGGCTGAGAGGAGCAGCAGCGCTGAAATCATGACATTCTGTGCTCTTTTAGAGTATTTAGAGTTTAGCAACATTGTTTAGAATATTGCAAGAGTGTGAGAATGGTTTAAAAAGCCTTTATATATACTAAAATCAACTACTTCTTACTGCATGTTCTACTATCCCTACTTTGCAGTTTGTCACTTATCGCAGGGCTTCTTCAGGTTACAGATCCCCCGTGATAAATGATTGACTACTACTGTATTATTTGAATGCTGACTCTTCTTCGTCTCTGTCTGACAGTGGCTCAAAATAATCTAAAGAAACATCAGATTCTTCTCTACTGTCTGAGTTGTGAGCCATTGCTCTGTTTACATGCAGGCGTTAACCTTTATCATCACTTCCTGTTACTGCATAGTGGCGACAGCTTAGTGGTTAGGGAGGCTGTGGCTGAGTGGTTAGAGCAGTTGTCCTTCAATGCAAGAGTTGGAGGTTCAAATCCACCAGCAGTCATATGCCAAAGTGTCCCTGGGCAAGACACTGAACCCCTCACTGCCTCCGATGTGTGTCCCATCGGTGTATGAATGTGATAAAGCTCTGATTAGTCTCTTCAGATTGATTTGTTCAATTAGTCTTTGTAGTAGAGTGCTGTATGAATGGGTAGATGAGGACACAGATTGTAGTGTAAAGAGCTTTGAGTATCTTGATAAGATAGAAAGGTGCTATAAAAGTTCAGTCCATTTACCATTTGTACATGCAAATAACTTAACAGCTGTTTATCTCTGCAGCGTGAAATGTTTTTAGCATAACGTTATTAATGCTATCTTTCAAAAAAATATAGTAATGCATTTGTATTTTATTTTAACAATTTCGTTGGCACTTTAAGGGTTCCTTAAACTTCAAACTGCGCCATTTTGATGTAGATCAGGATAAGCTTTTTAAGTTTATTATTGCCACACTTTGCAGGGAGCACCTTTACATTACTGAAGCTCAGCAGTTGGACCGAGTGGCACCTCACAAAGTGGATTACTTTCTCCTTCACTCTTCGGACGCAAGACTTTAAGAAGCGTCTCTGTGGGGCTCAATAAGCATCAAAGCTTAATGCACGAGACTCTTGCACCCAATCTGTTGCCTCAGCTCCTGTTTGTTTTCTGGCGGGGTGTGGGGGAGGGAGGGGGAGATGCTTCCTCTCCCAGCCTCTCCATCGTCTCCATCCGTGGCGCGTCTCCAGCTCTGAATCCACTTTGGCTGTGGACGCGGGTGGAAGCGCTCCTCTCTCTCTCTCTCTCTCTCTCTCTCTCTCTCTCTCTCACTCTCACACACACTCACACACACACAGGTGCACACATGAAGCGAACAGGACTGGACTGACGGGAGAAATATCACATCAGAGAGAGGCGGTGATGGTAAGGCTGTTGTTTTTGTCTGATTCTGGAAAGACGCGACTAAATTCAGACTCTGCAGAGAAAAGAAGAAATTTGGAGAAAACGTTTCATTCACGCAGAGAATAAAAGTGTCAGAGCTGCACGTGAGAGTTGAATTCTTACTTTCTGTGCTAAATCCTATACGAACTTATTTTAAATTAATGTCGCTCACTTGTTTTAACAAACGCAGCAAACAATGTATTTAAAAGGTTTTTAACAACTCATTTTAGACCGGAAGTATTTTATTTATAACCTGACCAGAGCCAATATTTTATTCACAAAACAAATAACAAATAGGATATTCTTGAATTTAGTTTCGCTGCAGTAAATAAAATGCATTTGCAGGTAAAGAAATTAGTTTTAATTTATTTAGTTTTTTTCTCATATTGTGTTATACTACTTTTTGGGGGTTTATTTTATAGATTATAGTTATTGTGTTGTTTGACTTGATTTTGTGCCATTTCAGATGCAACTCTAGCTATTCATTTATTTAATCATGTCTGTTTCAGCCACTAAAACTAATGCTGTAACAAACCTTGGTATAGAAGTATCTCTTGTGCATTTGTCTCCTTTTGCTCAAACCAAAGCTCCTGCGCTCCACATTTGTCTCTGTTTTCAAACAGCGAGCACATCCTGCAGCTAACTTATAAAAAAAAATGCACGTTTTGAACACAGACAAGATAAAATTTAATTTTTCTTCATTTTTCCTTCACGCGTTCTTTTCTCTGTGTGGCTTTCATACGACAAGATTCATCTTCTCTAACACAGGAGGTCCTCTGAGCAGCCAGGGGTCATGTGTGTCTTGTTGCTCTGCTCATGCTTTGTGGGGGAGATGTTGGTTAAAACTAAGGAGCAAAGAAGGGGAGAAAAGTATTGATGGATGGAGAACGGAGCGAGAAAGACCAGCCATTGGTTTTTGCAACTCCTCCCCGGTGTTGCTACTGTTGCTCGCTCCTCTGTGTTCTCCAGGATTGATCACAAGCCTTCGCCAATAAACAGCCTCAACTCTGAAGATGTGTGAACTCTCCGAGGTGCCTTAATAGAAAAATCATTGGCGCTGTCCCCATCCCTCAATAACTCGCTTCCCCAAATCCCTCAGTCCCACCCTCATCACTAACTTCTAACCTCATTTGTTGCTTTTATTTTCCACAGAGGCAATTACCTTCCTCGCATCGACACTCTTGCTGCTGGCTGTGTTATCTCAGCTGCGCCAGTGAATGTGCCCAGTGAATTTACAACTCAAACCTGCTGGTGGAGCATGCGCCACACAGCGTAATCTTTAGCTGATCCTGTCCCCGAGGCTCTCATCCCTTGTAAGAGCTGTTATTTTATGAGGGAGACAAATAAAAAATAAAAAGCTGGGCCCATCTGAAGCTGCAGTCTCCTTCCAGCTGTTGACAGAGTGTCTATTATTTCTGATGCAGGGAGACATAAGACAGGGAGGCAGGAGGACTTGCAAATCAAATTGCTTGAATCTATTGAAGCATCCGTCTTCGTTCTCCAGAGGGCAGAAGGGTGAAGAGCGGAGAGACTCTGAGCCCTGATCATGTCTGGAAAGGAAAACAAAAACCTGCCACTGAGGAATTGTCTGATACGCCTTGGTAAGCCAGCTGTGTAGTACAAGCAGCAGAGGGATACTAAGCTGATATATTTTAAGTTTCTTATATGTTTGTACACTTTGTGCACATTTCTGTATTTTTTTTAACAAACTGTATCTCTGTTCCTGTGAACCAGCCTAAGAAACTTTTTTTTTCCTTGATGAGTTTATTCTCCGCATCTTTTTTTTTATATAGCTGTATTCAAACAGAATGGCTCATGATGTCAGCTTGATTCCCTTTCCCCCTCCTTCACTCACGGAGTAAACGCCTTTCGTTTGGCGCTGTTTGTGATTAATGGAACATCAAAAGCTCAGTGTGATACGTTCCCGAGAATATGAGTCTGCCAGGGACACATAAACATCATTAATGAAGAAGAGGCAGATTGGAGATAGACAGAAAGAGGGTGAGGGAGCAAACAGGAAGGTGGAAATCTATTTATTTGTCAGAGATATGATAAATAATCACCTGCACTTATAATAATGATTAGCTCTGCAAAGCTACTTTGAGGTATGTCCAGGTACCACCACCATCAGTTTTAAGCTTATATGAATTAATGAATAAATGTCAAAACACTTTTTCCCCAACTCCATCTGGGAAATTCATGTCTCCCTTTGCTCTTTCAAGCCCAGTGGCAAAGAACTCAGAAGCACACAAAGGAAACATCTCCACTCAAGACAGCTATATTTATCTGAGCATGTAGCTCTCTACTGGGCTTAGAGGCTTAATTACCCAGAAGAGGGGGAAGAGAAGATGAAATGTAATTATGCAACAGTGTGCAGAGTATCCCGAGTAGTGGCGCCGTGTTTGATAGGAACATCAATGCTATTTCCAGTTGAAGGTCTGACCTTTGCATCGTCCTTTTTGGTAAAAAAGGAGCTCCTCGGGAAACAAATTATGAACTTTTTACTTGTAATATTTAAGCTACTTATGTCAGAAAGGATAAAAATGGCTCTCTGGTTTTTCCTCTTGTACTTTGTAGATAAAAGTGTCTCGGGGTGCTCCTTTTTAATGTGTGGGCCTATTTAAGAAGCTGTTTAACCATTGGTGGATTTTTCTAAAACTTAAATTACCACTCAGCTTAGCATCAGGAAGTTTTTCCAGTGTGTATTTCTGCAGCCTGCTAATGCTTATAGACTGTTTCATATTTAATGCACAGATTTTCTGCTCTCATTAAAAAAGTGTAGCAGATGCAGTGTGCTGGATGACTGCTGACATTTGCTGAAGAAGCTGAAATGTTAAAGTTGTTCAAGTTAAAACAAGCAGAAGACAAAAGGAGCAAAACACTAGCTAAAAGATAAATGAAGCAAAAAAGGCTAGCTAAGAGCCAAGAATAATTAAACACTATCTGAAAACTCAGAGCATTAAAATGTTAACAAGACGCTAAATGTGACAAATTCCAAACTAAAAGCTCAAAGTAACTAAATGTTAGCTAAAAGCTAAAAGTAGCAAAATGCTAACTTAAAATGAAAAGCATCATAATGCTGTCTAAATGCTAAAAGTAACAACAAGCAGGTTAACCAATGTAGTATCAAAAAGCTATCCAAAAGGTAAAAGTAGAAGAATGGTATAAAAGTAGTTAAATGTTAGCTAAACGCTAAAAGTAGCAAAATGCTAACTTAAAATGAAAAGTATCAAAATGCGGTCTAAATGCTAAAAATAACAACAAGCAGGGTAACCACTAAAAGCATCAAAAAGCTATCCAAAAGGTAAAAGTAGAAGAATAGTAGCTGAAAGCTAAAGGTAGCTAAATAAGACAAAAACAGATTCTGAAGCGGAATTCACACAGAAAACGATGAATGAATGAGCCGAATATTTTTGATATATGTTCAAATTCAAGGTTTCTATTGTCATTCACATCACATGTGGCACATGAGGTGGAACGAAATTGTGTACCCAAGGTTCCAGTTACACCCAAAATTAGCAAAAATATAAAGCATAAAAAGAAACAGTATATAAGGATCTAAGATATACACTAAATGAACACTAAACAATACGCTAAAAGATATTTGATATACACTAAACACTAATAATGTAAAATAATACAGTATATTAAACAGCAACCTGCACATGAGTCTGTATTGAGCAGATGAGTATGAATACAGCAGTTTAAAGGCAAAAGATCAGCAGCATGGATAATCAGCAGCACACGTAAGATAAGATATGAATGGCTAAAATAGCACAAAGTATACAAAAGTAGTTAGACAGCAATAATTATACAGAAAAATAAAACAATGGGGGGGGGGGGGGAAATCAGTATTCACACTATTATGTGTTGAACCTAATTGGGTGTTCATTCTGGACTTGCAAGGATAATCTGTTAAACATAATGGTTAAACATAACCTTCTATTGAAGTCTCTTGAGCAATGAAAGACTATCAGTAAAATCCTGCAGGCATATGGAAGCTGCACATGCATGAACCTGTAAAAAAATCTATCCAAATGAAATCTCATTTAGTGTGTCTTTCTGTGCCTTCCTGGTGGTGTCAGCGTGAAGGATGTAGAGCCAGAGGTGGGGGCAGGATGGAGTGCTCCTGGAAGACGGTTCTGCTGCTCGTGTGTGCGTCTTTAGGGGTCCAATACACGGCCATCCGAACCCTGAGGGACTCGCTGTCTGGACCCTGTCGGGGGGCTTACAGGTGCCGGAGCAGACACCATGGAGGTACAAGCTCGCAGCAAATTAAGATTGCCCCAGATTTCAAAACCTTAATTGTCTTGTCGTCAATAAAAGGGCAAAAGGAGACATTTAGGACAGAAAGGATGAGGCTTCATCATCACTGCTGTTCCTGATGCAAAAGTTAGAGAGAGGAAGCAGGTTGTTAAATAAGGGAATTCCCTGTAAGTGGATTGGATAGAGAAGTGAAATATGCGTGATTTGTTTGGCAATTATCCTCCAATTTATCTGCTTTAATACCCTCTCATAGCACAGATGTAACTTGCCAGCGATGAGCTCCCGTGTACCAAAAGAAAAAAACACATCCCCTTTGCAATCAACTCTTCATCAGCAGTAATTACACATTAGCTATTTGCTCTATATTTAGAGATCCGCCATTTCATAATTCCCCTCTGAAAGCACCGGCAGACAAGCAACTTATCATGCATATTTACCCTCTGAATTATTTAAACTTTATTGGCTTTACGCTGTAGTTTGCAGGGTTATATATTACCATAGTTCACTTTTATGAGCTAAAGTTATTCTTCTGGAATGAGAGAAATAGATCTTATTTTCCTCAGAGCTTGAAATGATTATAACCTCATATTGTGGAATAGGTTTTATTTAAGGCTGTCACTTTTGTGAGGAAATTAAAAGTATGATGGTAATTCTGAAAGAAGATCTGCTCTTTTTTTATTCTTTAGACTCCAGATGGACAGCTTTGTGTGATGACAGCTGGATGCCCATTGAGTTTCCGCAAAAGCACATACTGCTGTTTTCCACCACACGCAGCGGCTCCTCCTTCACCGGGCAGCTCCTCAACCAGCATCCTGGGATCTTCTACGTGTTTGAGCCTCTCTACCACGTCCAGCAGGCCTTCACTAACTCCAGCAGCAGGCTGCGTCGCACCTTGGACCGCCGAGCCCTGCTGGGAGCGTACAGAGACCTCCTATTGAACCTTTACACTTGTGAGCTTCACTTCATGGAGAATTATATCCACCCTGAGCCTCAGGACCACATCACAAGCTCTTTGTTCAGACGGAGCTCCAGCCACGCCCTCTGCTCTCCACCTGTGTGTTTGGAAGGGGTGGATGCAGCTGATCAACCCGATGAAAGCTGGTGTCCGAAAAAGTGTGGGGCTTTGAATCTTACTTTAGCCTCTATGTCATGTCTGTCCAGGGGACATGTAGCCATAAAGACTGTGCGGATTCCTGAAGTTGGGGACCTGCGCACTTTGACCGAAGATCCTCGCCTGGACCTGAAGATCATCCACCTGGTGAGAGACCCCAGAGCTATACTGGCTTCACGCATCATGGCATTCTCTGAACAGTTTCGCGCCTGGAAAATATGGAACGTGACTGGACGGCAGCCACGATACGTGGACCTGTCGCAGATCACGAGCACCTGTAAGGACATGGCCGCCTCGGTCGAAACAGGCCTGCAGAGACTAGCGTGGCTGAGGGGACGCTACCTGCTGGTGCGATACGAGGACTTGGCCCTCAGCCCAGAGACCCGAGCCACTGAGATCTACAGGTTTGTTGGGCTGGAGATGGAGGACAGGGTGAGGATGTGGATTGGGAGAAACACCAACAGTAATGTGTCAAATCCATCTGAGTGGAATTACAAATACTCCACCACCAGAGACTCCAGAGTCACAGCAGAGAGCTGGAGGCTTCGCCTGAGCTTTGACATCGTAAGAACAATTCAGAATCTTTGTAACGACACTCTGGCTCTGCTGGGATACAGGCAGGTTCATTCTGCTGCCGAGCTCAGAAACTTGTCACACAGTTTGGTGGAACACAGGACATTTCAGCCTATCACTTGATGTCAGTGTTCAAAATGTTATTTATTCCTCTTTATGCTGAAGTTCCAGTCTGTTGAGATGCTGATGTATGTCATGTCATCAGTGTTAAAAGTGCCAGATTAAAAAAACAAAACAACTTGGGCTTAAAGCAGTTGAAGTCTGGTCCAGTGCAACTTCAGGATTTTATGTAAAACGTTTTGACCAGTATTAAAACAACAGCAACATTAGTTTTTATTCTTTAATCACAAAACAATTAACAGTACAGAAATCTGGATTATTGTGGCCAGGATTTTATTGTTAGATGATTTATTTAACCTTCAATTATTGTCCATTTTCAAATGGGATCAAAACGCTTTAGAAATTGAGGAAGTCTCTCTAGATCTAATAATCAATAATCGAGCAGAATCATCTTCCCCAGGCAGTGCTGGTTTAAGCCTCCATGGGGCCCTAAGCGAAATTTGGTTTGGGGCCCTCTATTCCTGCTAATAATGTGGATTACTGCAATCAACAGTCAGATGATCAGATCATTCACCGACCTAACATAAACTCATTGCAACTCTGACAGCCCTGACATTATCTTATATGTATATATCAACTAATGGAACTAAAAGTAACAACAACAAAAAAGCTGTATGCAATGTATTTTACAGCAAAAGTGTCATCTGGTTTATTATCTTTGGTTCTGCAACAGTAATGTTCAAAATAATTTGTAGTGCAAGATCAACACCAAACAGATAAAATAACTTAGATGCATATAAATAAATTAAATTGTGCAAAAACAGAAAAAATAAAAGATCAAGGATATAATCAAATAATGTAAATGAACATTTACTCGAAACCACGTAAAATGGTTTAAAAAAAAATAAAGTTGAATAATTAGTTCTTAAAACTATGTAAATGTATGCAACAATTTGCAAAAGCTGAATTTAAAATATTAAATAGAATCATATAGAAATCATTATACAAAAAAGAAAAATCAATTCCATTTAAGGGGGCCCCTAGTGGCCCCAGGGCCCTAAGGAACCTTTTATTAGTTTGCTTATGCCTTGGGCCAGCCCTGTCCCCAGGACCCCAGTGGTGTGGACCCCAGGAAAAGTAGCCATTGTTACAGCAATGGTTAATGGGGATCCAAATAAATAAATAAACACAAAATAAATCTTCCCAGTTCCTTCTAGATGTAAAGTTTTTTTTATTTGTAGACCTGCTGATCTAAAAGAGCGTTTCCTGCACATTCTTTCATCATTGCTTGTTTTATTAAAGTGTAAATGCATTAGAAAATAAAACATATTGAGCACAGAAAACATTTCCCTAATGCAAAACATAATAAGATCATTTTGAAATTATAATTTGTGATTTTACTGCAGGTTTAGGATAAAGTGAAAACTGTTATTTTAGCTTAGCTTTGATGCATTCTTTATAGGGGATTATAACATTTGGAAATCATTCTTATTACGTATTGACGCCAAAAAAAAAAAAAAAAATGACATTAAGATTTTTTTTACACCGAAGAAGGATTTTCTGAGTTCCAAGATTAAAAAAAATCATCTGTAACATTTTCTAAAGTGGTATTTCTGACTTTAAAAGGCAATCCAATGTGGCTGACTTGCACATAAAAAGTCATAAAAGATCCCTTTCTTAACCTTTTTTTTTTTTGTTTTTACTCTTTGCAGTATGCATCTCAGTTGCATATTGTAGTACTTTTACACCACTAGTAGTAATCATGTTACTATGTTTGATTGCACAGAGAAAAAACGAGTGTTATCAGCTTGTACTGCTAATAGGAGTTAGCTTGATAACTGAGCGTTATTGAATCCTGAAGATTTTTAAAGCTGCAGCTAGAACTTGGTCAAAGTCATGTCTGATGTTGATTTTAGGTCCAAATTCTGACAGTCAAGGTGAAAGAAATGCAACATACTGTATGGCCCCATCCACACTACTCTAACTAAATGTTGAAACTTTAGGTTGAGCTTGCACCTCCTTTTACATACAAACCAATATTTTTGTGAGAAAAACAGTTTTTTCTAAAAGACGCTTTCCAAAGTAGATTTTTTTTAATTGGTTTGTTGTATAGGTGTAGACACAGGCTTTGCAGAAATTATGGCAAGCAGCCAGTTATGCTATAACTGTTCTCACAAACAAATATGGAGCTGTTTTTACTGTTTTTATCTACATCTCTCTCTCTCTTCATCCCAATCTTGTGCTGAATAACTGAAAAGAAACTATAAAGTTTTTGGGATAAATTTTATAGCCGAAGCGTGTTCTTTCTCTGTGTTTAAGCAATGTGGCATGAGTATTTCAGCGTTTTCTTAAAGTGTGAGTGGAGAAAAAACTATAAATGGAGGAAAAAAAATGTCTGTTCAATAAATACCTGGAGTGTAGATGAGGCTTTTTACCCGTGTCATGGGGACAAATACTTTGTGAAAACATGCAAACTGCATTTTCTCTGGATTTCCTGTGAACATTAACTGTCCCAAGTTGAATATCTGGTGCTGAGTCAGGATGCAAATGCAGCAGCAACTCTTCCAGAGCATCCATGCTGTTGCATGCTGGTGAGAGATACCTCATATTTTTTTAATGATGGTTGGTATGTTGCTTTCCACTTGATATGTTCACTTCCATGTTGGAGCTATGTGAGCACAAGGAGCCTTATCTGTTAAACATGCTGTAAGGAAAACAGTGATTTCCACTTTTTTCCCTGTTCCTTCATATTTTTAGCTGTAAGAGAGCATCTGAAGCAGAAAAATCCCCTTCTGACAAGTGTTGTATGTTTGTGAGCTATTTCAGAAAATGTTTGTACGTTTACTCGTTTTTCCGTCATTTCCAAATTTCATAATGTGATCAAAGCTTTGAAGAAAGGTTTTTTTTTTTTAATGTACAGCTTTTTTGAATATTGCCTACATTTGAAGTGTCTCACAAGGATTTTTTTTAATTCAGGCAGATCTATTTAGCACACAAATAGCATTCATAACAACTACAAATAGGAATCAATTATTATATTATTTACTTACTGTATACAAATGTATTAGCTCATACACATCCTGGTGCAATGCTCTCTGCTGCCGTATGTCCAGCTCTTGATCCCAGAGGCCTTTGTTTTTTTTTTTGTTGGTTTTTTTTTTTGGAAGCTGTTGATTCAAAGTGCTGGTTTTGATCCACTGACCTGGAAACCTTCCTGGAGCTCAACACCACTCACAAGTCTTAATGGAGTGAGTTTTGATGAGACTGAATTGTTGATTCTTCTTTTTGTTTTTTATTTAGCTTTTACATGGTTCTCGTTTGCAGAAGGATAAAAACATATGATGATACTAAAGTTAAAGTGATTTATTGCAAAGAAAAGAAGGGAAAAGAATGAACTTTAGCTAAATTATAGTGCTTAATTTTGAAGCATTGGAAGTTATGAAAATGGCAAATGCTGTAGAGTTTTTCTACAGTACACAGAACTTTGTTTGCAGGATTTTTATTTATTTTTTAATCTGCAGCATCTTTGTTGTATAAAACAAGCGTTGCTGCTTATAAAAAGTGTGCAAATATGTGGTGGACATATTTAATCCTTGTTTTTTCCAACACAATGACCTTGGTGACTTTTTAACACTTTTTAAAATAAACTTCCACATGTGGAAATTACCAGTTTGATGTGTTTAATTTAGTTTTATAAGAAAACCAGACAATTATTTAACTTCAAAGCTGAAAACAGAGAATGAAGCAAGCAAGTCAGTATCTTTTGTTTAAATTGTCTTCTGGCCTCATTCCTCTGATGCATCTTTAGTAACTTCTGTTTTTGATGCAAGAAAACGTTCATTTTTCTTTGAACCTCCCAGGGAGGATATCAGTATCAGTCAGCCTCGGTCTGCTGTGCGGTACGGCCAGAGATTAGACAGCTATATGTTCTGTGAGTCTAAACAGAAAAAAAGGATGTGTGCCGTCTCCAAGCACCAGCCTATTCTTTTAATGTGGAGCTGCTGTC
The DNA here is from genome assembly GCF_014905685.2 of Nematolebias whitei. NCBI lineage: Eukaryota > Metazoa > Chordata > Actinopteri > Cyprinodontiformes > Rivulidae > Nematolebias > Nematolebias whitei. The sequence goes on along the minus strand of NC_056507.1, from coordinate 19,368,590 downwards.
TCAAGATAAACACTGTTTGTAAGGAAACTCATTGCATGAACTGTAGACAAACCACTGACTGACTGTGATTTTCTCGTCCTTTGAATGCGAACATTGCATTTAAAAGGCAGCGTTCACATTCCTACGGAGGCTGCAATTCTCTCCTGCTGGTAGCTGTGAGCTTTCTTGCTTATGATGCTGATGAAAGCCACAACAGAATGATAGAAAGTATGCAATTTCACTACAAGAGTCACGCTGCCTGGTAAGTACTATTAGATCTGAGGTGAAATTGTCCCTTTAATAATGTATTTTTAGACACCCAGTCCTTCTCATCTTTCCTGTGGCTTCTCTTTAGATGCTGACACCAGGGATATCTGAGCACAAAGAATTGATCTACAGATTCAGCTGAGGGGAAACAGGATTTAAGATGCATTGAGAAAAGACCAGCCGCCTTTCTTTGAACTTAATCTGCTGGGCTACACAAACTGGCCATAAAGCAAAGCTTTATGACACCCGAGGAGATGTGCTTCATCGGTTTTTCCATCCCCACCCTGACACACAAAGCTGCAAGTAGCCTGAGTCAGCTGTCAGCTAATTACCCGCTTCTCCTGCACTCAATACAGGCAACGCCTTTCTGTCTTCTTGAGTGCTCTGATAAATTCAGGTCTTATCATTGCTGGAAACAAATATGAGGTAGATGCTCGGAAAATGCAAAAAAGCATTCCATTCATCAGTGGTTCCCATCCTCACGGAGCTGTCAGACAGGAAGAATGGGGCCAATTTTTGTTTCTAGAAGCGACAGATGCATATACCTTTCATATTTTGTTGACCCAGAATCATGTCATCTTAAACAAAACAAGAGAGTCTCAACAACCGATAGAGACAGTGATGAACACAAGCTTTAAGAACAGCTCGTTTTACTCAGTAATCGCCTCCTAAACTTGACCAAATCATTGGGAAGTCTAATTAAAAGGTACTCATTGCAAACTAGAACATTAAACATAAAAGGTTTACCCTGATCTAAATCAAATGTTGCCATTTGAATGAGTTTACTCCAGTATTTTTTATGATATATCAACATGAAGTTCTGATGTTGTGGAAAATAACAAACACTGAAAACACGTGAAATAAACATTCTAATCAAGAATGTTCTTGTAATGATTTTTATTTCAAAGCTTCGAGGACAGATAGTCAAACAGAGAGAACAAAGGACTGACTGAAGTTGAGTGTGTTGAGTGAATGTGTCTCTGGATATTTAAATAAACTGTGTGTGAGTGTGTAAGTGAATCTGCTTTGTGCAAAACAGACATTTGTCTGCAGAAAAAGCTCTGATGGCTGCAAGAATTTAACAAGTCTGCACTGTTGGTCCTGTGCATGAACTTAAACCTAAACAAATATTAGCAGGTTATAAAGAGATAACACACATAAATTCCACTGCACTGAAATGCTGGTATGCATTTAATGTAAACAAATCATTTGACTGAACCGGACCAGAACTACTTCCAGCCTCATCGGTCAATCTGAGTGCTGTTTGCCGGCCCAGGGAGCCTCTCGAGCGGGGAGGTGTTGCTCGGAAGACTAGTGTCTTCTCCGGAGCGCAGACTTTTTTCATAGGATTTCTCTGGATTATTTAGACTCTATCTGGATCATTGTGTGGTTTTGTGCTGGCTCTCCAAAGGTCCGGCTCTCTCTAAAAGCATCTTGGTGCTCAAAAGCTGCAAAGAGCCGATCAGAACCCGACCAGAACCAAGGCTGGTGAGTACCCATATAAAATTTTGCAGTAGCTACTGTACACTATCGTACATTTGTTGTTAAAATGACGTAGGTTTAAGATAATTTTGTTCTGGCATCAATGAATGGAATTGTGCTGAATTTTGAAGTCTATCAAGATCCAAAGTTTCAGAACTCACAAGTCCAAGGCTCTGATGGATAGGGTGTAGGAGCCTTGGTGATCAAACGTCTGTCTGAAAATTTGCCTGCAGGTACAAAGTGTATTGTGATCGGTTCTTCTTGACCATACCAGCTGTGGATCATGTGCTGAAGAAGCAGGTGTACCTGACTAGCACAGTGATAGGGTTGACCTGTCAGACAGAATGATAAGCTACTACAGAATGTCCGCACAAAGAAATGGACAATTTGCGTGCTGATGCACATCACTGATCTTGCTCTTGTCAACAGCTGGCTGCTGTATTGCCAATATTACCAGGAAAATGGTACCCCCAAAAAGGCTATCATGAAGTGTCTCGAGTTTTGCATCGTAGTGGCCCAGGTATTCCTCAACAAGCATGATGTTCTTAACATATATGCTCATGTTGAAGATGCAGAGGGAGAGAATTTACACCCTCCAAAGTCAGGGAAAAGATTTCAGGTCATCCCGGTCCCACAAGTCTCTGTCTGCAAATGTTCTGCTGCTCATCTCCCAGAGATGGCTGACGTAAAAAATCGGATGTGTTGCAGAACGCAGGGCTGCCCTGGGAAATCCTGTGTGAGATGCAGTGAACGCAACTGCTTTGCAGCATTTTACAAAGGTCTGTAGGGCAGTCCTGGAAGGGCAGACTGTTTTCTGCAGATGTGTTTTGCACTGAAATGTTTGAAAAGCCACATTTAGGGCTTGAAGTATGCATTTGTTTGCACTTTTGAAAGTTTCTCAAAGGGCTGTAGGGTTGTTCTAGAAGGGCTTGTTACATAGGTTTTCTGCTACTTGTGCATTTGGTTAGCCATGCTAGTTGCCTGAAATACACCCTTTTTTACTCCTTTCTTTTATGCCCTAATGTTTGCAGTCTGAAATAAATTGGTTTTATAAGTTTTCATCGAATCATATCTTCATTGTGTCCTTCATGAAGATGGACCCAGTGTTCTCATATGAGAGACCAATGATATTTTTAGAGAACTGCTTATCATATAAAGCTGAAATTTTGTTTTTAGAGTAAGTGTGGCCTTCTGATCATAACTTACAAAGAAAAAATTCAAATGTAAAACTAAACCTACTGTCCTCATATGAGGACATCAGTTTTTTTCTAAAAACACTTCCTGTACCATGACAGAGTCTAGTTATTTAACTTATTAGGTTCTACAAATCCCATGTACCTTGGAGAAAGAGGGAGCTCTTAGTCTCCTGAGGGAGGTCTGAACACATACTGGTGAGCTCGGTTGGAGAGCGACGTCACCGTCTGGTCATGCTTCCCCGGAGGCGCAGGACGCTGGTCCAACCTGGAAATCTTGCTCCGAGAGCCTCCGCCAGGCTTGGCTCCAGGGGGGCACCGAGGGAAATTCCACTGTAAAACAGTAAATCAGTAAAACCCCTCCACTCTGGTGATGGGCGCGAATGTGGAAACTGGCGCTCTCAGTCTACCAGGTCCGGCTGTAGCCTCGGTCCAGTAGGACGTCACTGCTGGGAAACGAGGCCAGATGGGATCAGGACGGCGTGCCGGGGTGGAACCAAAATCCTTCCCGCTAGATCATCCGATCTGGGCGGGGGGAGTAGAGGGACAGAAAAAAGTCCCTTCATGTCAGCCGCCTCCTGGAGTATGCCGGGCAGCTCCGAGAGGAGGGCACCGACAGCTGGGAGCGGTGTGGTCGCCGATGCAAAAAGGCCCGTGGGGGTGAGCATCCACTCAGCCCCCCTCGTTCCGACACTACGCTCTCCAGGAGGGAATGAGCAGCGGGGGCTGCTGCTGATGTCGCCTGTCCCGGAGGAACCATCCGATTCGCTCCGAGAGTCAGCGTTTAAAAAGAAAAATGGGTCAATGGCGTCGTCCAGCGGGAAGCGACCTGCCACTGAAAAAATATTCCTCGGCGCTTACCTTGAAACAAGACTGCTCGTCTGCTTCTCCTCGGGAAGGAAGAACTCACCGGGACGGCAGGAGGTTGGCGTGGCGGGGACTCAGGCAGCCTTAACAAAGGTTGTGCCGGTCAAGCTGGACAACTTTCCTTCTTCGTTCTTCTGACAGTGCTATTAGCTTGCTGAAGAAAAAATGGGAGCCGATTACCCGCGCTTAACATAATTTATACGGACCGGGTGGGGCCCACACAACAGGTGGGTGTGGACTAAATTTTTTCAGTGCAATGCTTTGCATGACGGGATAAACCCACCAGTGACAGCCTTAAAGGGCGAAGCCTATACGAAATAGAACTAAAGTTTGGGTCTCAGGAGGTTGACCAGAAACTAAGCACTAACAAAAGGTCCAAGATGATACCATGTCTTTTTTTATGCAAAACTAAAGTGTGCAAGCTACGCACTAGAGTTCAGAAATCTTTCTGAAATCTTTCAGATGGGTGGCAAGTAAAAACAAATACATTCAGCCTTTTGCTTCAGACTTCTTGATGTGAGTTTTTCCATCTCCCAACAGACCCTACAAGAGAAAGATTGCCAAGCGAGATAATGTGTGAATGTGGCAGATAATCTTCTGCAACATTTACTGCCCGTGTGCCAGTAAGCAAATGACTGATTGCAAGAGCTGCAGTTTTCTGCTGACCTCCACATTGCATTCTTCTTGCTCTTCTATATTGTGGCTACATTAACATACATGCAGTATTGAAACTGACAGAGATGCAATCATCTAAGAGCTTCAACTTCTACTCAGGATGCTGCAAACTGCAATTTCTACAGAGCAATTCTTGCATCGTGACATTTTAGGATAGCACATCATGAGACCCGAGGAAAGCACTAAGTAGACTCAGCAGACATTCTGACTTCCTAATCTTTTATCTGGAGCATTGAGTTGGCATTAAAGGAAGTGTTGTTAAATGGTTTATACTCATGAACAGACTGAAGCTTCTCTGTCAGACTGGGTGGGTTTTAATTATTATCAGCTCCACTCACATATGGGGTCCCCCCAAGGGTCTATATTCAGTCCAGTACTATTTTTCTTTTTGTTCTACTTGGTCCCAGTTGGATCAGTTCTCAATAAATGAGAAAATTTGTTCCATTGCTCTGTCAGTAAGGCTAAAATTGATCTTTCCTTTGAATAAAAAATAAAACCAGGACTTGCTGGACCTTTTCAAAGATAAAAAGTAATGAAACTCTCTCAAATGTATTTAAGCAAAGCAAACAGGACCTTCTGCCTTTTACTGATCCACAGTAATCATCTTAGTAATTTGGAATCTTGTTAAAAATTGTTGCAGAAATTTTGACACCACCTTTTGGGTTAATACACAAACAATTGCAGATACAACTTCTTCCAGCTGAGGCTATATTCCTGCTGAGGGTCACAAGAAGCTTTTGAGTTTCGGACAAGATTTTATTTTGAACATGTTACAAAAACACAAACAAATTGAAGGCCTGGTGTTTCTTGAAGGAATGCATATCGCCCGCAGCCTTTCATTTCAGAGTTTTGAACTAAGACCCTTCCACAATATGCAAAGAGCCATGCGATTTTGTGGGCTCTCATAAGATGTTTTACTGCTCAGAGATTATTATGAATGATTCTCATCAACTGCCAGACCAAATTTTAACTCAACAACTGTTAAATTAAATCATGATTATCTAACAAAGTGAAGTCAGGTCTACTGGACAGTTTCTTTTTTGATGAAAAGTTACGTCTTTCATCCAAAAGACATATATATACATATATGCAAACAGAGGTCATTAACTACAGATGCAGGATAATTTTTTCATCAAAAATATAATGTAGCAATACAATTTCTGTTTGATAGCATATAGAAGAGTTGCATGCTAATATCTGTCACCCCCACAGTTCTTTAGAAGGATTCAGGGCAGAATTGAAGACTTGCAGTTGTTGTTTTTCTTTTGGCTGCTTCCATCTGCAGAAATTGTCATGGCGAGTGAACTTGCATGAAAAACTTGGTAATTGTTTTACACCTGATACCCTTCATTGATGCAACCTGGGCCCAAACCTGCAGCCTCAAGATTCCAAGACCGCGGCACTGACCACTGAGCACAGCCCCACAGATTCCTTTACAGTATGTTTACAAAAAAAAAAAAAAAATACTTGTTTTCAAACATTAATTTTCTTTTGCTCATATGCTTCAGAGTAAGCTCCTCTTGCATCAGCTTGTGTTGGGACGTTATATAAAGCAGCTGGAGAGCAATGGTCTGGGTGATCTACATGTGTGTGGAAAGCAGAGGGAACAATGTCCCACCTACCCTTCCTGCAACGAGGTGATATGTACATACATGTTTTTAAAGTAGTTTTTTTCTCTGGGCTCTAGTAGACTTTATTTATAGGTAGAGATACACTGGAACCTTAATCTGCTGGGACTTTCAACCTCATATCAGGCCCTCATACATCCAGTTTGAGCTGCTCGGTGGCCTCAGAATGTTACTTTGCATCTTCTGTTGCAGCATAATGAAACCAACCCTCCGATACACTAAAATTCTGTATAAATACAGCGGCTTGTATCTGAGGGAGGAAGTCAAGCTGAGAGCTTTAATGTCGAACCGTGAGAAGGCCTTCACTCCTGTGCTCTCATTTATACCAAACAGCAGCAAGAGAGATGACTTCCTGCAGGGATCACAAAAGACTTGTATTACTGTCTTTATTTACCTACAATCAACAAACCCAAAATATTTCTTATATTATTAAACAGACAAATTATTCCACAGAAATCAAAAGGGATAAATATAAACTTAAAGGCTTAGAAATGCATATCACCCGTTGCCTTTCATGCCAGAGTTTAATATTAAAATCATTTTGTGTTGAGAAATAACAAAGTTGTAGCCATTTGTTGTGCTCCACGCATTTGTTGAGTATGACTCTCAGCCACTGCCATACCAAGTTTTATTTTAAATTGATTCACAATATAATTTAGTAATGGAAACACAAACACACACACACAGGCAACAACATAATTGTCCAGCTTTGTCGTTAGACTGTGGGAGATAAATATCGACTGTTTCCAAGAAACAATTGCAATGAAATTCACAACAGGTTACTTTTGTGAGTCACACAGGTCTCACTGTGAACAGAACCATTGTCAAACAGTTTTCTGTTCTGGGTACAAACATTTTGACCTTCCAGCATCACTGCAGCATCGGTGACAGTTGAATCAGCTCGATCATATAAATCCCCACCATGCTGCATCTCAACGCCCCTCTGTAATCACAAGCCTCGACCATTAACCGTAATGAGAGATGGGAATAAAAGGAGGATGGGAGATGCCCTTGGAGTTGTTCCTCAGGTTGGAGGTGTGTCATCCCAGTTCATTATCCTGTGGTTGATTCTTTACGGCCTTTATATGGGCGAGCAGCAAGACGGTCTGCAAATTACGAGCTGCCTTGCTGTCAAACTGAAACTGTTTGCTTTAAACTACATTAAAGCATGTATGCATACCAGCCATTTTATTAGGTAAACCAGTTAACCAAATTACCAGGCCTAGTACCAGTTGCAAACATCATTAGGGAAAGAACAGCGGTGACTGTAAGGTCATGGAGTCACGGCTGCTTGATCCCAAGGGTGGTGAAGTGAGATAAGGATGTGTCCGGCAACTGAAGGTTGTTAGTGGCTGGAGAAATCTTTCTCGAACCCAGCTTAAGAGGGCCTGACTAGGAAGGTTCAATTACCCCATTTGGTGGTGGTGGGGGGGGGGGGGGGGTGGAGTAATACACCCTGGGACGAAGACCGTGGACTTTGTTAATTTGACAAAGTCCACAGTCGAGCTCGTTCTCTGTGTGGGTTGGACTCCACCAGGGCTGTCCCTTGTCTTTGATCCTGTCTGTGGTGTGCATGGACTGGATCTCAAGGTCGTGAAAAGGAGGGTGTCTGGTTTGGAACCTCACGGTCTCATCTCTGCTTTATGCAGATGATGTGGTTCTGTTGGTGTCTTTGTGCCAAGAACTTCAGCATGCACTAGGGCGGTTGAGAGTCAACTCCTCAAAGTCTTAGACCATATTTCTTAAACAGAAATGGGTGGAATGCCTCCCTCCCTTTTCTCTCCGAGCAGCCGAGAAACACAGCTTGCAAAACTATCCACTCCAGCATAGTATTCTTTATGTTCATGTCTGGTCCATGCTGCTTGATTAATAATGTATCTTCTCATTTTGGATTTACAATTATTTTTTTCTTTAAACAAAACATTGGTGTTGTTTGGCACAACAGGTTTACTGCCTGATATTCTTGCATTTAATAAGGTCATGTTTGGTCCAGCGTTGGTAGTGGACATGTAGATGAGCCAGTACCAACAAAATACATGATGAGGACTCATTTCTACCCCAGTGAAACTCCAATGATTCTGCTTGTGGTTCTGATCAGTGCTGATGGGCTGATATGATAAATCTACTGACAAATGTGGGCGTTGACGTATCCTGCTCCATATTTGCAAGTAAGTACGACTTACTGAAAACTATTGTCAAAACTGTTGTAAACACTCAAAACAACATATTGCAAGCTAATTAATTAACATCATTTACTAGAATGTAAAACTATTTCTGGGGTGTGATGCTATCAAGTCGATATAGACCAATATCTCTGAGGAATGTTTTCAACACCTTGTTAAATTTGAGTCGGACAGAACTGAGGCAGTTCTGAAGGTCAATTGTGTGTCCAACCCAATACTAGCAAGGTGTGCATAATAAAGCGATCGGTAGTATCTGTGTGTTCAAAGCAAGATGAGCGAGTGTTTGAGGCTGGACTTCCTGCAGAGAGGCTGGGAGCAATTCTTGTCTTTTTAAGTACTCCACAAATTACTTTCCATATAGGAAAGTTTTCATTTAAGAAAGAGAGGCTGTTAAGAGCCGAACACAAAACATATTGACGATCTCCTTAAAATTACCTGTGAGAAGGGCCACTGATGACCGTGGAAGCATCACCAGGAGATGATTATTTCAATTTTCCATCTAACTGACTGTATACCCGCACTAAAAAAGCAGCTTTTCACTGATGACACAATCTCAGCCTCATAAAACTGAGGGCAACAGCGGCATGTAATTTTCCCAAATCGAGTGCATGCAGTCCATCATATTTGAATGTTTTATATAAAAATAAACGGGACGCTTGCAGCGTTAAAGTTGCTTTTTCTTGGTTGACGTGACCGTTAAATCCCAGTGGCACTTTACACAAACGGCCCGCATTTTTCTCTCCCCTTACTGGAACAAAAGATGTCAATTATGGAGCGATTATGAAACATTAAAGATGGAATGGAGCCACTTTGCACCAAAATATATTTACTTCTGAAGCCACACAGGCCCTTAGCAGACATCTGCCTCTGTCACACTCATCATTCATATACAGTTATTTGTCCCCATGTGCACACCGCAGACACACAAACAAGCACAAGCTTGAAGCTTCCTCCCTCCTTATTGATCATGTTAGCACTAAGATAGTTCAATATCTTTGTTTAAATTTTGCCATTAACCATTTGGACTCTGGCTGTCTCTTAGCAAAATATCATTAACGACAGGATGGATTTTACTAAAACTTTCAGGGAACAATCTTTGGATGAATCTACAACTAATTACCTTTTGGAGTAAATACAATTCAGTATGGCTACTACAAACTACTCAACATTAGCCATTATTAAAAAAAAACATTGATAAGTTTCTGTCAATGTTACAAATATTCCATTCAATTCAATTCATTTTATTTATATAGCGCCAAGCCACCACATAGTCGTCTCAGGGCACTGAACAGAAACATTCATATGTAAAAGTAACAAGTTAACATTATTTATCTGAGGAACAGACTGCTTTGAATTTTACTCCATCACAGAACTCTCATCTTGAGCAAGCATGAAGGCAACAGTGGAAAGAAAAACCTCCCTTATGAGGAAGAAACCTTTAGCAGAACCAGGCTCAGGACAAGTGGTCATCTGCTTTGACCGGCTGGGTTTGAAAGGAACAGATACACAATGGCGGGTCGAGAATCACATGTTAAGATAGAAATGATATCAAATGAAAAATATTCAATTTTAGCCAATTATTTAAGGAAATGAGGTCAATTTGTCTTATAGTCTAAGCTTAACACAGCATAACAAGCTAACCCTAACTATAGAATTTATCTAAAAGGAAAGTCTTAAGCCCAGTCTTAAAACTGGACAATGTGTCAGCTCACGGACAGAAACTGGAAGTTGGATCCACAAGAGAGGAGCCTGATAACTGAAGGATCTTCCTCCCATTCTGCTTTTAGAAACTCTAGGTACAACAAGTAAGCCTGCAGTCTGAGAGCGAAGTGCTCTGTTAGGAAACTATGGAACAATAAGATCTTGAATATAAGATGGCGCTAGGTTATTGAGAGCTTTGTAGGTTAGAAGTAAGATTTTGAATTCTATTCTGGATTTGACAAGGAGCCAATGAAGAGAAGCTAAAACTGGAGAGATATGATATCTCCCACTAACTCCAGTTAAGACTCTGGCAGCAGCATTTTGGATTAATTGAAGACTTTTTAAAGAGTAGTTGGACAGCCAGATACCAAATCATTGCAATAGTCCAGTCTAAACTTTACATAGCTGTTATTCACAGCACATACTCTGCGTGTGACATGTCACATGAGAAGATTGTTCCCTGAAAGTTTTAGTAAAATCCATCCTGTGGTTAATGATATTTCGCTAAGAGACAGCCAGAGTCCAAATGGTTAATGGCAAAATGGTCTTTATTTCTGCAGATTTTTTTGTTTGTTTCATAGAATGTGTTCTTTTGTGCTTCCTGTTCTCCTGCTAATTATTTTTTGTCAAAAGTTTTGTTATGAAAGATGCATTTTTATGACATCCCTCTCTAGAGGTTGTTACCAGCTTGAAATCACTCACAGATTATTTATTGCCCTGATCTTAATAACGGGGCGTTCACAGCGAACATCAAACAGCCAGCTGGCGTAGCTGCTTCTTGGATGGAGCTCCTCAAGGTAAAATGCATGCAGAGCTTCGACAAACTCAGCTTCGTCAGCACAAACTCTGCAGGTTTCAAAACAGAAGTGAACCTCATCAACAAACCTTTAATATATAACTTAATTAGCTTAACATCAAGAATAAGTTTAAAACAGCCAGTGCTTGTATTAGTTGTCAGCAGGCTCATGAGTTTGCATTTTTTCAATAATTAAATGCTCAATTAACCTCATCCTTTTTTGCTCTATTGAGTAGAAAACACATCACATCAGGACATATGGTGATTACTTAACTGCACTGATATCACAAAAGGGTAATTAGCTATATTACAATCTGAGGTAATAGGCATTAGAATGTCTCGCTTAAAAAAGCATTGATGCTTGTGCTATTTTGAACCTTTTTTATGATGCACAATGAAGTAGCAGCAGGAGCTTTGGCACAGGAGACATAGCTCATCTAGGGGGAGAAAATGAGAAATAACAGCAATGAGCATGAGGCAAGCAACAGCAGGCTTCCTCTGAGTGGGTAAATAACTGGAAATTCACAGTCCGCCTGTTTGTTGTTCGGTTTTCTTTGCTTGATTGTGATGAAATCTGAAAAAGAGTCAGACCCAAAATGAAGCAGTAATGCCAAATAAAAGCACAAAGTTTATCATTATTAATTTAAAAGCCCCATCTGTGTGTATGCATAAACGTATGGTTTAAATGTATAAAATGGTACAAAGTACAAGAGTTTGCATGTCATTAAAGTCCAAAGTCTAACTGAAAATACAAAACTAAAGGTTAAAAATCAAAGCACTTTAATGAAAGCTATGTTTTAGTTAAAAATGCATTATTGATAATGGGAATGAATATATAATTTGGTTCTTGTTCAAAACATTTTATTTGACAGCATTTAAAGCAGAAGAGGCTGATTTCATTTGGCATAACAGAAAGATACTGTTTTGGCTGGTGATAATAATGATACTAGTTTTATAAGAAAATATTTAGGTTAATCCAGTTAAAATAGGGTTCTCTGTGCATCAGTCCAGTTGTGAGCGGCTGAATGGATCAAGCGCTCACAGCTAGGACAACTTATCTGTAAAGAATTAATGAGGTTAAATACATACTGTACATCTACAGTTTAGTTTTTGTCATAAATAAAAAAACTACTTAGCACACACTTTATTCATGTTTTTATATTTTTTATTTATTCATTTAGTCTTTTCTTTGTCTTACTCCCATACATTATTGAAATGAAAGGCTAGAATTCATTGAAGTAATGTACATCACCTGCCTTATTCAGTGTCAATTGTATGAGCTATTTTCAAGGTTTTGGTCAAACACTGAAAGTGACATTACTGTACAGTGGTCCCTCATTTATCACTGGGATCTGTGCCCTGAAGCACCGCAATAAGTAAAAAATCTGCCAAGTAGGAATAGTAGTACAAGTAGTTGTTTATTTTAGTATATATATATATATGTATAACGGACGGACCGACCGACCGACCGACCGACCGACCGACCGACCGACCGACCGACAGACAGACAGACAGACAGACAGACAGACAGACAGACAGACAGATAGATAGATAGATAGATAGATAGATAGATAGATAGATAGATAGATAGATAGATAGATAGATAGATAGATAGTTTCCCTCTCTGTGTCTCCGTTGCTCTCAGTCACCTGCAAGCGTTCTTGGCCACGCCCACTTCTCTGCTCTGCATGCAGATCAGCTGATCAGCTGCAGCAGGAAGTTTATCCTACAATATGGGCTGCACAAAGGTGCAGGAGGTGCTATATTTTTTTAAATAATTTATTTTAAATAAAAATCCCATGCTGATTGTGCGGCTCATCCATCAATCAGCCAATTGTGTGTCATGTCCAATCTTATTTTGAAAATGTGCGATAGAGCGAATCTGCAATAAAAAAAACGCGAAGTAGCGAGGGGCTACTGTATACACTATTACATATAATGTTGTGAGATGTGTCAGCACTCAGAGAATGTGTTGTGGATGACTCTCAGCTACAACCACTTCATATTTTAGCTCATATCCTTGGCTGTGGTGATCATCTTGAAATCGACTGTCTTCAAAAGTTAATTCAGAGTTTCTTTTAAATCCATTTGTTGTTTTATAAGATTAATGTTCAAATTAAGATGCGCACGGGCAAAAACATTGATGCTTTTACTTCAGAGACGAGCGACGATACGCATAGCTCAGAAGTTAAATCTCTCTTCTGCACTTTTAGTTAAAACCTTGAAATTTTCTGAAATTTTGTTTTGCTTTGTTGGTTTTTTTTATACAAATATTTTTTTCTGTGTTGTAATGGGTAAAATCTTTCCTATGCATAGTGTAAACTGAATATGATTAGAAATGTTTAAAACGTTTAGGAGTCTAAGTATAGATTGTTAAATAAGAAGATAAAGTGAGAGAAAGTTGCTCAGAACAAAGCTCTGCTTCTGTTTTTTCTCGTCTCCACGGGGAACTCTCCACATCTGAATCTCTCTGCTGGCAGCTTCTCTGAAGGATGTTGCCCGGGGCAGAATATTTCCTCCACTAGGTTTTAGGAAAACCTAGTCCAAATCTTTTTCAAGTAAGCAACGCTCTGATGTTTTATACGTGGGCATGTCTCCCTCCATCCCTCACTGCTTGGCATTTCTGTCCTTTCACAACAAGAGTCATTTAGTAGCTGTAAAAAAATGTCTGTGGGATGCTTTTACTTTCTTTCACTTCTTCAATATTAAAGTATTTCAAACAGGAAGAACCAAAGCATGGTAGATAGTGTGGGATGCACTATCACAGAGCTATGAAGAGGAAACTGTGAACACAACCCTTCTGGCTCAGACTGGATTACACACTGAAAGCTGTGGGTTTCTTTTGGCCTCTGATTTCTCAGCCCACTCATCCCAGCTGAGTGTCAGAGCAGGTCTGAAACACTTGTGTGTTTTTTGCCCTCTCTCTCTTTCTCTGTCTTGCTTTCTGTAACCTATACCTTCCACCGAATCACGATCCATCTTCATTTCCCCCCACAGCTCCCTCCATCTCCATCCTGTCAGCACTTCCTCAGTGAATTCCCGACTAACTTTAATTTTCCGGCTCATTCAAAATTCAGCGAGACTGATCACCTAACAGAGCTGCATCTAAATGGATCAAAGGCTCAAGTAGCCAACGTAACCTTTACTTTTAATTTGATAGAAAAAGACTTCATACATGTAGGAAAACAGAAGAAAACAAAAAAGATAGCATTGAGGCAACATTGACTTGATTTAGCTGGAGCAATAAAAGTGCAATAAAAATAAACTGAAACTAATAATAAATATGTATTTTTTCTGTCATCAATAAATTATTTTTTTAAACTCTGAGGTCAACTGCTTCCTCTTACTTTATTTCAAAGCATGCAGCTTGTTTTGGATGGTTAGTCAAGGCTGTTTAGTATGACGTGTGTATATATATATATATATATAGTAGTGCCTCGCTACTTCGTGGTTCGAGTATCACAGACTTGCTCTTTTGCGGTTTTTCAAAATAAGCTTGGACATGACACACAATTGGCTGATTGATGGATGAGCCGCACGATGGGCATGGAATTGTTATTTAAAATAAATTATTTTAAATTATTTAGCACCTGCTGCACATTTGTGCAGCCCAGAGCTGCAGAAATATCTTCCTCCTGCATCTTTGTGCAGCCCATACTGCAGGACAAACTTCCTGCTGCAGCTGATCAGCTGTTCTCCGTGCAGAGCAAAGAAGTGGATGTGGCCAAGAATGTTTGCAGGTGGCAAAGAGCAGAGGAGGCAGGGAGCTGAAATCATGACATTCTGTGCTCTTTTAGAGCGTTTGGAGATTCGAAACATTGTTTAGAATATCGAAAGAGTGTGGGAAGGGTTTAAAACACCTTCATATATATATATAGCTACTTACAACTACTTGTACTACTATCCCTACTTCATGGTTTTTCACATCATGGGACTTCAGAGTACGGGTCCCTTGCAATAAACGAGGGACTACTGTAAATATATATAGGTACGTTTTCAGAATCAGAGAGAATCATTTAATCATTAGAGACATTGTAGCAAGTGCAACAAAGTAAAACAAAGTAAGAAGAAAACTATTTACAAGATTAAAAAGCATTCAGCATAGCACACTTACAAATGAAATAAACTATTGCACATGGTGAGGAACTGGAGAAACTTAATGGCATTTAAGGCACTGATGGCTGCTTTTCAGTTTATTCATGGTCGCGTTAATGCTCCAGTTCCTTCTGCTTGGTGGCAACGGTTAGGAACTTTTTTTTAACAGTAATAATTTTAAAACGTAAGCCTGCTTGATCAAAAACTTCTTCTTGATGTTGTTCTATGAGCCCAACAGAACTCTCTTGGGCTGTTAAATACATTCCCTGTGAACTGTCTGCTGTTACAAACTGTGTGACTGTCAGCTTTTGATCAGAAGTTGCAAAAATTAAGTATTTAGTTCTTTAGAAACCTTCATTCTTGATATGTCTTTGTAGGATATACAGTGAAATGTACAGTGAAATTATGGCAAACACAACTCCTGTTTTACACAGTAAATTAAACACTTTTCACTAGGGTGTCATGTGTTGTCATTGTAGATTTCAAGGTGACATGTTGCCAGTATTTTACCATGAATTGTAACTCTGTTGTTATACATTGGCACTGTAGATTTTACAGTGAAAGTTTGGCAACCAACTCCTGATAAATTACTGTTAACGTGCCATTAAAAATAATGTGATAATTTTGTATGTGCCAACATTCATGTTGGCATTTTTGGGACACTGTTTCCCATAAATAGGGTCCCAATAAAGTTTGTGAATTGTCTTTCACAGCTTTCTAAATGTTTTTGAAGAAAAGACAAGTGACCTTAAGTTAATGTGAAAGAAATTCAACTGATGTCTGCT
Organism: Nematolebias whitei; assembly: GCF_014905685.2. NCBI lineage: Eukaryota > Metazoa > Chordata > Actinopteri > Cyprinodontiformes > Rivulidae > Nematolebias > Nematolebias whitei. Next base: position 19,352,939 of record NC_056507.1, on the reverse strand, counting down.
GCTGATACATTAAAGCCTTGATTACTTAAAACAAGTTTATCTAAATAAATAAATAGTTTATCAGATGAGTAATATTCTGGATTTGATTTGAGGGACAGCTTCCTTTTTTATATAAGTTGTTGCATTTATCAGTAGCAGGCTAAAAGGAAGACATTTTTAATTATTGTTTGACAACTGACTTTTTTTCATCCTACCGCAATAAATATAATTTTTAAATGTCTGTGATGTTCTTGTGCAAAAGTTGTCCTTTACTGTCTTTGTCTGCAGAAACAAGAAACACTGCAGTACTAACAGAGGAATAAATATTTATTGTCATGTTGAAGCATTGCTCTGTTTTTGATTTTCTTTTGCTTTACACTTCATGCTGTTGATTTCACACTAATTAATTTTTAAGAAGGTATAGGATCAAACTATATTTTGGTATAAACGTAACAAAATGACTTCATAAGGTTTAGGTTCAAACTACTTGGTTGGGCATGTAAAAAAGTTTGTAAAATTTCTACAAAGTAGAAAGCACTGCATGAATGTCTGTTTGAGAAACTTGGTAAAGCTCAAGGTAAAAATTTGCTATATAAGTTGAACAATTCACCATAGAAAATGTTACTCATAAAAATATGAACAGTGTGCGGTTTCCTGTATATCAAGATTTAAGCAGTTGTACGGGCAAAACAGTGAGGCACAAAGCTACTTCCAGTGTCATTGTCTGTGTTTTTGACTTATTTTTGAGTTTTTTTTGTATTTCAAAAATACGTTATTAATCCCAGAGGGAAATTATTTGTTGTTGTAACTCATTAACCTCATTTCATTAAGAAATGTTATAGATACTGATGGCTGTAGGCAGGAAGGATCTCTTGTAAAGGTCCATCTCACAGTGGATCCTAAGAAACTGGCTGCAGATGCCATCTGATCCATCCACCCAGACTCGGGTGGCCTCTCGGTTCCCCTCGGGCTGTAGGACTGCCCAAATGCTAGGCAGAACTCCTCCCAGAGCGATAGCCACTCCTCCCAGCAGTCTGCCGAGCTTCTTGTCACTGTGGACAGCCAACTGTAGGTGCCGAGGGACGATCCTGTCCCTCCGCTGTCATGAGCCATGTTTCCTGCTAGTTCCAGGATCTCAGTGGTCAGGCACTTGAGCACAGCTTGCAGGTAGATGAGAATGCGTCCACAGAACATCCTTTTCAACTCACTTGGGATTTGGAGCTGTAGTTGAGATATTATTTGAGCTTTTGAGATGTTAATCAGCTGCTGTTGGTTGTAGAAAACTGCCTTGTTGCCATGGTTACGCATCATAACAAATGTCCCAAACTAAAAAAAGTATCAGTAAAAATCCTTTCAGCTGCACAGCATCCGATACCAGAGGAAACAATCATCCAAAAAATGTGATTTACATCCAGAAAAAGAGGAATTAAAGTTTCCAAAAGCAAAATCTCAAAATGAAATTAACAGAGCTGCTCCAACATGCAGCCATCTTGAGCGGCGCAATTCTAGAACTAAGTGCCCAGACAAACTAACAATTTGTTGTTGGGTGTTTTTTTTGTTTGTTTGTTTGTTATTTTGTTTGGTTGTTGGGCAGCATGGTGACGCAGTTGGTAGAGCTGCTGCTTATTATCGAGAAGGACTTTGGATCGAATCCCGGCCAGGGGGCCTTTCTGGGTGGAATGTACGTGTTCTCTCCGTGCATGCGTGGGTTTTCTCCAGGTACTCCGGTTTCCTCCCACAGACCAAAAACATGCATTTTAGGCTGATTGGTAACTCTAAATTGTCCCTAGGTGTGAGTGAGAGAGTGAATGACTTATGTCTTATTTGTCTCTATGTGTCCCTGTGATGGACGTGCGACCTGTCCAGAGTGTCCCTCGTCTCTCCCACAGTGATAGCTGGACATGGGCACCAGTGACCCCCACAAACTGAAAAGAAAGAACCGGGTTAAAGATAATGGATGGTGTTTGCTTATTCTGTGCTTTGTTCAGTTGTTCTGTTTCCCCTGTGCCATCAATCAGTTTCTGTTCTTCAATCAGATCTTTATCATCCTTGTACTGCTTGACCTTACTGCTGCATTTGGTACTGTGGACCACAGAATATTTTATCACTGTTAGAACAAGGGGTTGGGATTATGGGTGCAGCATTACAATGGATCCATTCGTATCTGAGCGACAGGAGTTTTTGTGTTAATGTTAGTAATAGTTTCCGCTTCAGTGCCTCTTTCCTGCGGTGTCCCGCAAGGCTCTATTCTTGAACCCCTTCTGTTTTCATTAAAACTGCTCCTCTTGGGGTCTATCCTGAGGAAACATGGTCTTTCGTTTCATTGTTATGCTGATGATTGTCAGATTTATCTGCCCTTATAACCCAACAGTTCTTGCTCCAATCGCCCCTTGCTAAAATGTCTTGATGACATCAGTACTTGGATGGCTTCAAACTTCTTAAGTTTAAATGATCAGAAAACTGAGGTCATTGTGTTTAACCCAAGCTCTACTGCTGTCTCTGATCCTGTAAACCTGGACTCCCTTCAACCACATCTAAAGCAGTCTGTTACCAATCTTGGGATAGTTTTAGATTCGGACTTTAAGTTTAATAATCAGATTAACTCTGTTCTTCAAAAAAGTTTCTTTCAGCTAAAGCAGATAGTTAAGCTTAAGTCCGTGCTGACCAGATCCAACGTTGAAAAATTAGTCCATGCATTTGTTACAACCCAGCTGGACTACTGTAACTCACTTTATGTTGGGGTCAGTAAGGCTTCACTCTCACGTTTCCAGCTTATCCAAAATGCTGCAGCTCAGCTACTAATAGGAACTCATAGATTTGAGCACATTTCACCAGTTCTGTCCTCCCTTCACTGGCTCCCTGTGCATGTCAGAACTGATTTTAACATTCTCCTGCTGACATTTAAGTGCATTAATGGCCGTGCACCCTAATACCTCTCCAACCTTCTTCATCCTTATGTTCCTTCTCAGGCTTTGAGATCATCTGACCAGCTGCTTTTCGTTGTACCAAAAAAACTGGATGTATCTCAGAGGAGATCGAGTCTTTTCAGTCATGAGCCCTAAACTCTGGAATAATCTGCCCATCAACATTAGACAGGCCACTTCATTCTCTGCTTTTAAATCTCTCCTGAAAACACACCTGTACTCAGTGACATTTAACAGTCTGATCTGATTTAGTACTTTATTCTTTCTGACTGTGTTTATACTTTTGTGTTTTTATTCCTTGACATTTAACACAGGGTGATCTGATTTAGTATGTCATTGTTTCTGATTGTGTTTTTATTCCTGATGCTGTTGTTATATACTCTTTTTTTTTTTTCTTTTTTTTATACTGTGATCTTTTTGTTAAGCACTTTGGTAACAGTTCCTGTTTTAAATGTGCTCTATAAATAAATCTGACTTGACTTAAGAGCTAAACCTTCAGTGTTTTTCGACACCACATGCCACGCCCATCTACACCTGTTCTCTCTCGCCTGTCACAGCTGCAGCCACGTTTCTCATAAGCTTGTTCAGACCTCATCAGTCTTCAGTGAAGCATTGTTTGGCCGTTGTGCCAAGCGCGGCTCAGCTTTATTTAGCTGTTTTTGAACGCTGTTTATTTAAATTTTTGAAATCCTCAAGTAGGTCTGTGTTCCTGGGGTCTATCTATCAAAGTCCTCAACAGCATTTGTTCAGTATTTTAATGAGACTGAAGCCATTTGCCAAGAACAGAAAACAATTGTGGATCCAAGCCAGTAACTCGGATCAGACGTGTCCAAAACACAGCAACGTCTCTGCAGCGCCAACTTTGTGTCTCAAAAATAACTCATATTTTGTCAAAAAGTGCTTCATCTTGTAGTTACGTATGGAACAGCTATATGCTCCTCATAAATGTAGATTTTCAGCTATAGCTTATTGTTAAGATTAATTGTTAGACACTGTTCAGTGTGTCAGATTTTAAATATGTAGCTCACATCTCCACCCACCAAGTAAAACCATTATCATCACCTTGCTCATATTGAGAATGTATTGTATAAAATAAACATACATATTAAGCAAATAAGTTCATATTATTAAAACAGGATACTTGTAGGAGTTATCTTATTATCAAGCCAGTAAAAGCTTTCCACAATAAAACTGATTATTTTAATTAGTTTATTAGAAACTCATGTATTCCAGTTGTACAAGAACATTATTTTTACCACCATGTAAAAAAGAATATTTATAAATCAGGCTGTTAAAGTTTTTTTGCAGGATACAGCTTTGACCTTTTTGTACCTTTTGACTTTCAGTTTCACGTCAGCAGATGTGAAATGTAGCGCTGATGACCTTGGAATGTCAGTAGGTGATGGATTAGTTGTTTTGTTTTTATTGTTGCAACTTCAAAATGCTTCTGGGTTTAGAAAGTATAAGTTATTCATTTTCAGCTGCAGTTAACCTTCTACCGGATCCATCTGGTCATTTTGTTTCCCTCTTTACCTTTTCTGTGAAATAAATAGAAGCCAGCTGCTTCTGCTAGATCAAATGTTTAAACGTTACAGCAAAACTTTGTTCCAAAATATTGTGTGGCCTTTAAATGCAAACATTTATTGCCTAAAGTTCTAAGAGGAATGTATAAACAATATTCTTTTAAATGCTACAAAGAAAACCATGCTGGAACGAACAGTTGAACGACTGAGGCCGAGTTCTCATGTAACAAAGTTTCACCTAAAGCTCATGATGTTGTGTTTGTAAATGAAAAGTAAAAGTGGCACGCTGCAGTTTTATGTATGAGCAGACTGGACTAATTAATGCACAGCACAGCTTCTCCCTGTGATGAAACAAATATGATGAATAACATTATTGCCACATTTATTTTACTTTTAAACAGTCGCGGCATCCGAGCAAAATCTTCACTGCACTTCTTCCCACTGGGGTTTTGTGACGTCCAAGGATGTGGAAAGTATAGGGGTGCAGTGTGTGCTTCATCGCTACCCGACGAACACCACAGGACATGCATGACAAAATATGTAATTGAAGAATTAGTGAAGAAAATTATGAAAAACAGACGTCATTGGTGATCCGTAAGTTTAAATCCACACAAAGTGGGAAGATTAGGTTACAACTGCATCTTTACAGATATTGTTTGTCCAAAATTAACAGCGTACAGTAGTCTCTCGTTTATTGCCGGGGTTACGTTTGGATCTTAACTACAGTTTGAAATCCCAAATGAGTTGAAAAGGAGGCGCCGTGGATGAATTCCCGTCAACCTGGTGGTGGTGCTCGAGTACCTGACCGCCGAGATCCTGGAGCTGGTAGGAACCTTCAGCTGTCTGTCTGTGGCAACGAGGAGCTCGGCAGACTGCTGGGAGGAGTGACAATCACTCAGGGACAAATTCTGACTGGTATCTGGGCAGTCCTGCTGCCCAGGAGGACCCAGAGGCCCGTTGGATCTGACAGCAAGCTGGATCCAGGTGGACGGATTGGTATCTGTGGCCAGATTCTTTGGATTTGTTGCAGGAGATCCTTCCTGCCCACAGCTATCAGCATCTATAACAACTCTTTAATGAAATCAGGAAGATGAGCTACAACAGCACTTAATTTCCCTCTGGGATTAATAAAGTATTTTTGAATTGAGTATGAAACTCTTAAACCTACATCATTTTAACAACATAGTTATATCTACTAAATTTTACACACCAGCTCTGCAGAACAGCAGCGGCTCTGTTCCGGTCTAACTCAGTTCCGTTTTGGCAGACCTACCCTACCAGTTCTGATTGGCTCTCTGGCTCGAGGTAGTCCTGGTGGACTCCAGAGAGAACGCTGGACCTTGGGGTGGCATCTCCCTGCTCGGAAGGCCTTGTGGGCCGGCAGACGGCATTCAGATTCACAATGACTCTGGAGGTCCAGTTCTGGTTCAGTTCCCTGTCGGTTTCATGTGGCTCTCTGCATCCGCTGGGCACCGAAGTCACTGTATGAATAAGGACTGAACTTTATGGATCAGATCTAAACTTTCCCTCCATTTCAGCAGAAAGCAACAGGGCTTCTGGGCGGAGCACTGTTGGCTTTTGGGAAATGTAGTCGTTTGGAGTGGTGTAAATGAGTCCCCGAGGCTCAATGGGATTAACCTGTATAAATAAAGATTGAATGAATGAATGAATGACAGTGTAGGCTTATTGAAAGAAAACTACAAAAGGGCAGTGCCTGTCCAAAGTATTTATTTTGTTAACTTTTACCATACAGTATCTCGTACTGTCCTAATCACGTGAGTAATATTAAAGTTGACAATCGTGTGTCATGTACAATTTTTTTTCTCGTGTACAATCTTACGTTGAAAAACCGCAAAAGTGTAAGTCCGCAAAAGTCGTACCACAAAGTAGCAAGGGACTACTGTATTTGTTTTTAATGTGGCTCTTCACAGTTCCTTAGCTCTGGTGATACGTGACAAAAATGTAAATTTTCCTCACTGTGAATGAATTTTTTGTGTTTGAATCTGAACATCATTGAGCTCTTCAGCACCTCTACACGTCATCTGCTTGTAAACTTCGGTCACCTCGCCTCTCCTCTTCTCCTCCCTCCTTCGGTCCTCCTGTTTGCTCCCATCCCTTCTTTTGTTTCTAGTCACACAACCTCAGTCCCGTCCGTGCCTCGGGGATGACATGTCTGCTGATGCTAACAAATGACGAACGTCCCCGCTGACAGCAAGTCCATCTATCTGTGTCAGAGTAATTGAATTTCATAAATATAATCAGAGGGGTCTGTTATGAAGGGACCAGTAGTCTGGTCCGTTCTGTTCTTGGCTCTGTGCTCTTCCACACACACACACAACCTGCACTGTCTGCAGGCACATTAACAAGAGAAGGGCCATGCATGACAACATCTAAATGCTAGCTTAATATCTGATGGGTCATAATCAACCCCCTGCACCATTTGTCTGAGAATCTAGCATGAAGAGGAAGTCACCATTTGCAGAGATTAATCGCGCTACACAAGAAATCTGCTGCTTAACTTTTGTGTTTGATTTAGGAAGGAACAGTGCTTACAAACTCCACAAGACAATTTGGCATTACTCAAGTGAATGAGTGTACAGCGGGCAGACAGCCACTATTGATCAAAACAAAGCAAAACAGAAAATTCTGAACCCATTGAAGGCAAATAGACTCCAATCTATAGGTCCTACTCAATATCTGCCAACGCAGAGCCACGGTTTTCTCACACTGCAAATTCAGCATTAACTGCATGTTTTGCTGAAACATAGAACCATATGCTCAATAAAAAACATCTAATTAGCCGTTAAATGGGCCAAGCGTTGACCTGAGAAGCCTCCCAGAGGGGTGCTTAATCCTCACTGATGCAGTTTGAGGAATTATTGATCCGCAGGCCCATTAAGTTAAACTACACGAGTTTGCTGTCAAACAAAGCAGCAAGCGAGTCACTGCATTCAAGCTGCAAACTTGCTGCACGTAATTTAAATTGTAAAAAGCTCCCCACATGTGGATTCAGACAACAAAGAGAAGGCTTGCATCGCCTTTAGGAGACCTCAAATATAGCAAACTAATTAGCAGAAATGAAGAAGCCCGCGTTTTCTTTGACGATGCAACCCTCTCTGCAGATTATCTCGCTCCCAAACTGAAGAGAGCAAAGCAGCAGACCAGGATTCCCACGACGCGACTGGAAGTAGATTCTGTGAAAAGCAACATTACATGAAATTACTCCACTTGGAAGCTAAATGAAAACTTGTTATGATTTGAAGCTATTTTCGCTTCATCTGACGATCCCGAGCCGCCGCAGCTTCAATTACCAGCAAAAAAGGACGAGGAAAAACAACCCCTCAAACACAAGTGGCGTCTCAGTAGTTCAATTTTAAACAATGCGGAGCAACAAAGATCAAAGCAGCAAACTACAGGATGGACGACCACACGCCTCCCTTTGGAAGGCTCTCAGACAGACAACCGTGATTGCCTGGCAAAATGAAAAACTGGACTGAAACAGCAACTGGCTGATTCTTGTGCTCTCGCATGTGCATGCCCTGATAGGTTTCATTTTCAGAACAATTGATAGTTTGTCACATCTGCGATGCTGGGGGACATGTAGTGAAGAGAGCGCCAGCATATGGCACATTTAATTGAAGTGAACCTTTTTGTCGTGCCTTTCACAGTCAGTTTAAACCCAGCAACCCCTGAAAACCTTCTGTATTTCGAGAGGATTAAAAGGCGTTTTATTCCATTGGGTCCACTTTGCTGAATTAATTAGGGCACACTCTGCCCACATGAGGACGGATCTCAAAAAGCTGCCATCTTCAGCTAAAGCTGCAATAGAAACAAAATTAAGAATTTCACTTCAGGACCGGCTGTGTGATTTATACTCCATAAACTGCAGAAAAAAACGTATCAAAATCTGATTTGTCCGTTTGAGTCGTTCATCGAGGTTCGACCGAGAAGCTTATTTTTTGGACCCTCCAGATCAATGAGTGCTTTTTGATGTGCGCTGCTGGCACTCAGTCTTTCTTTTTTTCTGTTCTGCAAAGAAAAGCGCTTCTTTAATGGATCTGAACGCTGAACTGACATTTATTGGAACTTTTATTGGCTTATCGGGACAAATCACATTTTTCAGCAGGCTCTTTGAAGGAGCCCGACTGTGATAAAATAAACCAAATGGCCGTATCTAAGGAGGAGGAAAGTGTGAAACCACAACTGCAAGGAGAAAAATATTTTTCCAGACAAAACCATACCAACAAACGGTGGCTCTTGTTCATGATTTTGCAAAAAGTTTGAGGCACATTCTTGTGGAGAAGTCTCACTCTGAATGTTAATACTTATATAGTTTTACCATAAAGTGGAAATAAATAAAGAAAACTTGAATCAAATAGAGCTATGTTTCAGGATTAAGTGTTACATTCTAAAATTGTTGCGTCATGTTTTCCTCTTGTTTGTGTTGCTTCATGTTTTGTAATGAGTAAAACAATTATGAAAGTTGTGTTTTAAAATCTTGCACGTGGCACTGGAACATAAACATTTTATAAAAATTAAAAGTTTATTGGGGAGAGAAATTTCACATGCTTTATCTTTTAAAGAAATGGAAGTTTGAATAAATGAACATTAGGTTTATTTTGAGAAAAACTAATAAGTGAGTCTAAAAGGGAAGAATGACCCTCACCTGTCAACATATTTTATATTTGTTCTATAATCTAAATCTCTTAACTTCATTACTCCATCCTCTTTGTCTTCTTTAACTTTTTCTTTGCTTTAGTGTAGCCCAGCTTCCTACCTTTTATCAAAACATTTTTAATGAAAAATAAAGCATTTTTTATATCTCTATATGGAGACTGAGAGCTTAAGAAGACATGCAGGTGTGTTTTTAGGTTTCAACAATGGAGAAGTAAAAAAATGTCTTTACTGACACAAATCTGCCTTTTTATCGGTAAATCAGAAATGTAGAGCCCCAGTTTCTATCAAATAGAGCATTAAGTCATGTTTGTGCAGTAAACTGGACAATTTCAGAATAATCTAATGCAAACTTTTACAACACGCACTTCAGAGAGAATGAAGTAATGCAAAGTGATACCCGAGTATAACACACAGGAAGCAGGACAACACTTAAAATAAAATAATACGTTGAAAAATGTGCTGATATTGCTATCACATACGTTAGAAAATATCAACAAAATCTTTCTGTGGGTGTTTTGGTTGTTGTGCATTTTTCTCTCTGTAAGAACTCGTGTAAAATTTCATTGCTGCAGAGTCGAGACCTCTTTCATCTCTGTGCTCCCTGCTCCTCAGCAACATTTCTCTGGTGCAGTCCTCCCTTTAAACTAACACCAGCTCATTTCTGTGTTTGGTTCTGCTGTTGCCTCGTGCTCTCAGAGTACTCTGCCCCGTTTTCTGTCTCAAACTTCAACTTCCTTCAACTAAATTCTGAGTTTGTTGTGAACTTACATCTCTGCCATTTGAGGGTAATGTGGGATTCCTATAGGTTTCCAGCCACAATCACTATTCCCACAGCTGTCACTCATCACATTCATCCACCACTCCACACCTAAGCCTGATTTGGAAAACTGCTCTGCTGACTATTTAAGCTCCTGCCAGACATTCTTCTTACGCTGGAACATTATGACACCATATGTTTTGATACTTCAAGTCTTCCAAGACCTCCTTTCTCCATTAGACTTTACCCTGGCATCATCTTGTTCTTACAACTACCAAACATCAACGTGGATCAGAAACTACCAAGCAACATCAACCTGTTCCTCTCTCCAACAACACTTACCTCCTCCGGATCACCTCGTCTTCTATGGAAGCCTGGGCCCTGGTTTTCTCCCTTCTCTCCAACTCTATCTACAAAAACAAACACCAGTAAGAAAATGGTAAATGGATTGTACTTATAGCACCTTTCCATCTTATCAAGATACTCAAAGCACTTTACAGTACAATCTGTGTCCTCATTTACCCATTCATACAGCACTCTACTAGATCTCTACAAAGAATAATCAGTACTTTATCACATTCATAAACCGATGGGACACACATCTGAGGCAGTAAGGGATTCAGCGTCTTGCACAGGGACACTTCAGCATGTGACTGCTGGTGGAATCAAACCACAACTCTCCCATTGGAGGACGACTGCTCTAACCATGCATCCACAGCTGCCCCAAGATTACTGTACCTCCAAATAAGTTTCATTATTCAAGCACCTGACGATTTACACTCACCCTTGCCCTTTTTCGCTTTCAGCCCTGTCGCCTGACTCCGCCTCTTCATGAGTCAGCTAATTTGGGGTCAACAACACTTAAAATCATGTTGGGTAAGGTTTAAGGTTTTAATAATATAACACATGACTATATGGAAATTATAAATGTGTTTATTGTGAGAACATATCAATAGTTTTCTAGACAGTGCCGTTTGGGTCTTCCTTCAGGTGTTTCAGAGTTTCATCCGTGGATGAAATCATTCTGCAAATTAAAAACAATAAAAGTGCTGAATACAAAAACAGTGAATATCATCCCTCAACATCTGACAACAGGACAACTGTATTTAAAAAAAATTCTTATAGTATACACGTGTGATAAAATCTGCTCACCCTAAAGAAACAAAAGACAGCAGCATTGACTGGGAGGCCAGCACAGTCCTCTGTCATTATTGACTGGCCCTGCTGTCAGGAAAAGAAACAAAATTGACAAACCATTCACCGTGGAAAAACAAAGAACAAAACTGAACAATTCAGCCATCAAAATCTACCAAACTGAACTCTTTCGCAGCAGAATTAAAAAAAGATGTTACTACTAACATCACGGTATTGTAGATGAACAGATGCTGAGAGTTCACTACAGTATTGTGCTTTTGATTTCATATTCAGCTGAACACAAAACAAATGAGAATAAATATGCACGTAAATTTTACTTTCTAAGAAACTCCAACCTCTACTTTATTCAGGAAGGAAATAATCAACTCACAGACATCAAACAAACAGAAAACACAATGATCAATCAGGCTTTGACGGTTACCATAGCAACACAACATTATGAAGCACAAACAATGTCTTGCTTATTTGCGCTGAAAGATGAAAACAGACTGTGTCAGCCATGCGGCGCATGAAAGCCTTTTCATTACTTTGATAAACGCCCAAAACTCACCTGAAATAGACTGAAGGGGAGGTTGGTGTGGCCCGGTGAGAGCGGGGCTCTGCCCGATGCAGCCATGGTGTGAAATCTTCTATAACTATTTTCATCTCATGAATAAATGAAGAAAGAAAGTGTGGAGAATGAACTGGTGCAGAATCTCATAATGTCTTGTGAAATCGAGTAGGCAGCGAGGAGCCAAGTTAGACACAGCATACACACATCAGCTCTCTCCAAACAAGCAAGGATACGGTTTCCCTCTGTGGCCTGTGTGTTACGAAAAGAGAAAAAGATACATTATATTCTAACCTTTCAGCATTTAGATAAACTTTCATTTAGAGCCATCGTGTGATGGGTCAGTTTGAGAATTAAACTTGGCCCTGTTCTTCTTTCCAAACAGCTCTCCGGGTAAACACTTGCCTTTTTATCACACCTCATCCATAAGTCAGCAGATAAACGTGATAGAGCTGAAGTGAGAGGACAGTTTGTGAACATCGTGTGTCAAAGTGTTTCTAAAATGCCTCAGAACTTTTTTGCAAGTGTTTTCAGGTTATTTGCATGATCCCCTCAGAACATGTTCTAAACAATTTCTGCAGCAAATTTACTCACAGAATAGTCCCAGTGTCGTTTCAGGAGTTTCAAATCCTTCTCAATTTAGTTTCTGTGATTCTGAAGCATATGTTTTAGCATATTTAGCCTTTAACTTATTTCTTAGTTTATATCTTAGATCCTTAGTACTGTTTCTTTTACTGTTTTTACTGTTTCTAGTACTGTTCATATCTTAGATCTTATTACTGTTTTTCTTATACATTTTATTGTTGGATGTAACTGGGACCCCGTGTACATAATTTCGCTCCACCACATGTACCACATGAGGTGTGAATGACAATAAAGAAACTCTGACTCTGACTTTTGCAATTTATACTTTTGCTATTGTTGGATGTAACTGGGACCCTGTGTACACAATTTCATTCCACCTCATGTACCCCATGTGAACTTGAACTAGAACGTGTGGTATATGTGAGACAACTTTGGGAGGGTTTGCTTCTCGAACCGAAAAAGAAAGTATTTTGTGACTGACGGGAGACAAAAAGAATAAATTGTCATTAAATTGAGACAACTAAGATATTTTGTGACAAAAAAAATGAGATGAAAGGATTTGGACATTATTTACAGGAATATCAGGTTATTGCTGCCATTTTTATGCAGTTACATCCATCCACAAGAATTTAGTACCTGCTCAGTTTGATTCCTAGTGAAAATGTACATATTTCTTCACAATTGTTCTTCAATAACTCACCAACAGTCACAGCAAAATACATTTGACAGTGAACATTGTAAAATTCCTTTAAAGAGAAAGTCTGCTCAATTTTTGTGATGTTCTGTCAAACAGTTATCAATAGTTAGTATTAGAACAGCCGTGCCATCAATCATAGAGCACAAAGTATGAAGAAAGAGGCAAAAGTTTTCATCCAGATTAGACTAATATCTAGTCAAATGAGATCTCAGGTTTTATGGTTTTTCAGGCTTTTAAAACAACTCTTTCTCAAAACAACAACGCTAAAAAAGAATGCTAGATTAGCTTATATTGAATCTATACACACCATCGAGTGTGTGAACGTTAAAGTGAACATTTGTGTTACCATGTATGTGTGCTGAGCATAGATCTTTAGGCTACAATATGTCGTTGGTGCCAAGGCTGCTGAATGCATCAGTCTGCCTGATCAGCACATCCACAGTCAGTCCAAATGTTGACCCAACTCCTGGCCAACATGACCCACATTCAGCAGACTCTCAGCACCCCCAGCACATAATGGTCTATGCCCAGTAGTGTTTGTAACACAAATGATGTTTGGTTGAAAAACAAGTGACAAATTCAATAAACTGTTGTGCAAAAGGGCGTCACAGTGGATCAGTTGGTAAAGCTATTGCCTTGCAGTGAGAAGGTTGTTGGATCAAATCCCAGCTTGGGGCCTTTCTGGGTGGAGTTTTCATGACCTCTGTGCATGCGTGGGTTTTCTCCAGGTATTCTGGTTTTCTTCCCACAGTCCAAAAACATGCATGTTAGACTAACTCTAAATTGTCCCTAGGTGTGAGTGAGTGAGAGAGTGAATGGTTGTTTGTCTCGTTTGTCTCTGTGATGGACTGAGATCTGTCCAGGGTGTCCCCGCCTCTCGTACATTGACAGCTGGATATGGGCACCAGTGACCCCCATGACCCAAAAAAGATTAAGCGGCTAAAGATGGATGGAAGTTGTGCAAAAGTGTAAGATTAATATTAATCCATGTAGCATTTTTTATACTTGTCATTTTTCAGAAAGAAGTTTTAAAAAAGCCAAAAAACAAACAAACCTTCATTTGGCTACGCATTAGCCTAGACAATAAATGTTGCCCTTTTTATTGCTCCATGCTCTGTTACCGCAGTCACAACTGACAAAGTACCGTAATTTCTGGACTATAAGCCGTTACTTTTTTCACATGATTTGGACATAGCGGCTTATACGATGCTGCAGCTCATCTATGGATTTTTTTTTATTATTATTATTATTTTGCAGGCTAAGGCAAGATGACGATGGCGATCAATGACTTTCTGGTATGCTATTGTATTTTTTAGTTAACCAGCGGCGTGTTACCAGCACTGTTCAGAGAGAGAGGGGGAAAAAAATACTGTATGTAATTGTTACTGGTACGTATTTAATTATACGTTTTAAAAAGTCTTTCTGAATCTCATGTTACAATGTGGACATCCGCGGCTTATAGGCTAGCGTGGCCTATATATGTACTTTTGTTTCTTTTTAAATTTAGTGGGCGTGGCTTATATTCAGATGTGCTCAATACTCTGGAAATTATGGTACTAACTGATAACTATTAGACAACATCACTTCAAAAATGAGCAGACATCCTTTCTAAATATCAACTACATACAGTAAATGGGAGTAGGTGTGAGAAGTCAAACCTCTGAGTGTGTTTTAGGCTAGTCCCTACAGGTCCAAGCACATTATTGAAAATTAACAACTGTAGTGACAAAATATGCTTATACAAATATGCAAAGTTATCTAAATATGCTTATATTATCTGAACCCATTGCTCTGCATTGTCCTCAGTTTTTGATTGTTAGATGGACAAGTATATTTACATCTCTTGTTTGAGAAGTAACAGTAACATTCCAAGGTAATGTCAGAGAGAGAAGGTTGCTTACAGTTACTATAGATAAATGTGTTTTTGATTCATTGAACAGAAGTTGAGCTCACAATTCACACAAGGCATTATGGGTTGTAGGACACTGCAAACTGTTCTGAATGTAGGGTGGTAAATGACTTTTTTTGTCTTTTCTTACAACTAGGCATCCAACGAACCAACGTATTGTTGTCACCTGCAGGACTGGTGCAAAACTATGTGCATTGGTCAAACACTGTGACCACTGATAACTCAAAAACTAACAGGTTCTGAACATAAACCCAACCAGAACATAACAAAACAGCCAGGACAGACAAGTAATATTAAAAGCAAGTATAAAATCATTAAAAACAAGTGGGAAAAAAATGACTGAAAAGGCATTTTTAACAGGACTCACCACTGTTCTTATTACAGCCTGCGTTGTTGTGTGTGTTTTTGTGATCATAATTATCCATAAACATGATCATAATCATAAATAAACCCTCTTTTGTTGGTGACTGACCAAACAGGAGACCTACAGATAAAAACTGCAGGGTTTCCCATCCTTTCTTGAGTTGTTTTGCGGTTGGAAACCTTTTCAGTTCACATAATGACAGAGCGCATATATGAGATATTCAAAAGATGTTTTCCATCTCCTGTTCTGATATGTTGCTAAGCTACACTGTGGTGCCCCTCTTTTCTCATAGAGGAGAGCTCTTCATACTCACAATTTGAGGAGTTTTACATCCTGACTAATGGGACCTCAGATCACTCAAAGGCCGGATGCCATTCACAGCCAGAAACTATTCATGATGTTCTTACCATTACAGCAGTAGAAGATTTTTCAGAGAGAAATAATGGTGGGATGCTTAGTTTAAAATGTTGAGGATGTATACAATGTGTGAGTCTGAAGGTTATATGTGTTGAAGAGATGACTGAAAAGCCCCCAAATTTGAAAAATGTTGCCAAGATGTGTGAGTAATGTCTACAAATATGAAATGTTGTCTCTTTGTGTCCTGCAGAGCTCTCTGGGCAACAGGACCGCTTTATCTTTACAAGACATTTCTCTTTGAAATCTCACCTTTACATGACTGTGACTTTATATAATTCAAGAAATGCAGTAACATAAAACATGCAATATGCTTCATTTTGTGAGTAAATAAAACAAAGATTTTTTTTTGTTGAGAAAAATAAGTCTATTATTCCACCAAGACATGTAATGTTTTCTCTAGATGTGATTCATTTTCATTTTATTTTTGGAAACTATACGTTTAATTGTATTCATTTCGCCTCAACTTATTTTTATATCTCCAATTTTCAACTATCTCAGGGCATCACACAAAAAAGTGAACAGGTCCCTTGCACAAAAAAGAGCGGCAGAACAGACAGAGTGAAGATTGACTCGGGCTGTAAATAGTGGGCCAAGTGATTAGACTGACTGCAGGTGGGAAATGAAGAACAGGTGGTGTGCTAATTAGAGACAAGTTACTGAGGATATCTGAGAAAAATAACAGTAAACAGAAAATTAACCTGAGAAATAAGACGAATGAAGCCTAAAATACTTTAAATAAATAAACCTAATGAAGTTTATTCAAATTGGAACTATAAAACAGCAAATAAAAATCAAAAGCTTACTGAAAACAGAATAAAACACAATTTCTAAATGCAGTTATACCTGAAATCTTAATCATTTTAATTAATTCCAATTCTGTTTAAATACAAGTCAGTCCAGTAAAGTCAGACATTCGAATCTAGCGTTTTAAGTTTTAATTTTCTTAATTCCACTTGTCATTTCTGCTTTAAAGTTACTCAAAGGAAAATATGAAGTGAAAGATTATCCTGAAATATATCAACTGGTTTGAAAGAGTTTAGTTTTCCAGATTCATATCTTATTTTCTTTTCTTTCAGCTGCTCCTTTCTTCAGGGGTCGCCACAGTGAACTAACTCGTACGAAGGCTTGGCGATTGATTTTATGCCAGATGCCCTTCCTGATGCAACCACAGACCTCTGTGTGGAGCAGAGAGCTGTTATCTAGGGTGCCTGGGGGAGAAGATGGTGGCGGTTCAGAGCCTTGCTCAAGGGCCCAGAGTGGGGCAAATGAGGGTGGAGGCAGGTTAGGTTTAGGTTAGGTTAGATTTATTTGTCATATGCAGATCAACACAAGGTCAACAATACAGTGAAATGTTCAGGACAAGAAGAACCATCACAACTCGCCAAAAAAACAACAATAAATATTAAAGCCTGCAACAAAAATACAAAAATAAGGCGCCATAAGTGAAAAAGAATTACATCTACAGCAGTATGGTCTTATTAGAAGATTAATTCTGTTGGCAGTGAGGTTAGCAACATGGTCCCGTTAGCCCCATGGTACTGTTAGCATTGTGGTTCTGTTAGCGGCGTGGTCTTGTTAGCAACATTAGCAGGTCCAATTAGCAACATGATGATAACAATGACCACGACCACTGCCCTCCCAGACTGCCCTCCAGAACCTGGTCCGGCAGACAGAGAACATCCAAGGTTTCCCCGTAAAACCGAATGGGTCCGTAGAGTTCGGTCCAAGCAGGCAGATGGAGGATCATGGAGACGGCCTGAGCCCAAGAATGGAAGGGAGCCAAAAACTGAACCACGATGGCATGATGGCAAGGCAGCGACACAGAAAACTCCAAAAGTGTGTCGCGGTCACACCGTGGGTTTAGTATAGGCACAAAAAAATGTTGAAACAAAAACAGCAGGAACAAAAAAGATTGAGTCGAAGCGGAGCTCCTGTCAGTGCAGCCATACAGACGTGACGTCAGAGTGGGGGTGTTTCACCTTTCCCACCCACATTTTGATGCAGTCCGGGGGAGTCGAGCTGGCGACCTTCCGATCACAGGCCCACCTTCTCTAGCCTCCACTTAGTGGTTTGCGCCATCACTCCCCAACCAGTTAAATTCATGTGAAATTCTAAAAAGTGGGTCCACTCATGTAAACAACGCACTCAGTTGAATCCACTGAAAACCTCATGGAGGCTTGAGTCACGGTGCTCACCTACATCCAGGGCTTAAATTGTGGGTCAGCAAAGATGGTGGAATGGGACAAGCGTAGAATCTCAGATGAAGAAGTTAAAGTGGAAATATGAGTGAATCTGCTGTTTCATTCAAAAGAAAAGACAAAGATTCAGTTGGACAACTCTCAGAAATAAATTTTGGGGCTCAAGCTAGATGGAGAAACACTGCAATTATTATTTTTTTACAGGTCTTCTTGACGTGGCAATGCCATTTAAACACTGTAAAATTAGTATGAACTTATTCAACCCAAAAAGAACGAAGTGTTTCCTTGAGCTAGTAACAATATTCCTATGTTTTACTAAAGTTAGAGCACCGTCTCTGTTATGGGAATAAAATGCCCTCACCTTTTTGTTTATGTAGCTCATGAATTATGTCAAGGAGAAGAAAAAGAGCAAACGTGGGGCTCCATCAATCTCTGCCTGTTTCTGAACCCGGGGCATATGGCGCCTTCTTAAAGCAGCTCACATTCATAGATTCAGTGTAAAAAAACTATTCATGGTCAAGGATAAAAGCAATATTCCTCACTGAGCTCAGGAGCTACATGTCCTATCCTTACACCTTCAAGCTTTTAATTCTACACCAGTCCAGGTACTTTTTTAAACATATTCTTTAATGGCATTGTTACTTATTCCTGCATTTGGCTTCACTTTATAGAGCATTTTATAGTTTTAAACGTGGTTTGGGGAAAGCTCATGTGTGAAGAACTGTGGAAGCCAAATTATCGTTTCAGTATTAATACAATTAGGGTGTCTGGAAGGAGTCAGTAAAATTATTTGTGATTTATGCTCCCTGTACTGTGCTGCAGCTAAAAATAATTTACAAGAATCAAGCAAAACAAATAGGCCAAACAGCTGCTTCGGTTGGAACTAGCACTAATTTATTATGAGTGACTAATGACAGAAACAAAGCATCTGGTTGCATATCAGAGAGATAATCTGTTTTTCTTTTCTTTTTTTTTTTTTTACAGGAGTCAACTTCTGTTTCAACCTTTGATTCACAGCCAGATGTCAGATTAACAAATATAACCTCTGCTTTTTTAAAGAGCTGTTAAACCGCTGTCAGGGTTATCACCAAACAGAACATGCAAACTGACTCGTTATTACTCTAGTTTGATAGTACCAAACTGTCAGCTTGTGTTTTGTTGTGCAGCTGTTACTATGTTAGGAGGTAGATACGATGAAGCAAAACATGCATGAAACAGAGTTTATAGTTATCAAAGCTCCAGGGAGGTTTCAGCCTCATGGGTCCTGTTTAAGTCTAATCACATGCAATGACAAAGATTCATCGCAAAGTTAGGCCAAAGTTTGAGTCATTCTAGTGCCGCTTTAACTTAACATACTGGGCTTTGATACGAAGAACCTGGAAGAGTCAGTGTTTTTTTCATTCATTCAACCTTTATTTATACAGGTTAGTTCCCATTGAGCCTCGAGGACTCATTTACAAGAGAGACTTGTTTCAGACAGACAAAAGTAGATAAGGAAAAGAGAAACACAAGTGGAGAGGAGGTTAAAAAAAATTGTATCTTGTCCTGGTTGGGGCATAGCGTGAAAGTTGCAAAAAAAATATTCACATAACCTCCAGGATTAATTTGAGATTGTTGGCCTATTCAAGGCCAAGCGGGGAAGCCAGATTCAGATAACATTTGTTTTGGGACAGGCCGACTCTGCTTGATTTTTTGTCTGCCTTCATAGTTCTGCTGATACGTCTCAATGGCGACTCCAAACAGCCAAATTTCATAGTCACTCGGCCGGGCCGCCTTCTCCAAGGTCGATTCCTTCCCGCCAGCGAATTCCAGGAGCGACAAGTGGCCTGCCATTCTCAGAAATTGTATCCAGCTTACGACTTAGCTCATAAAGCATCTGAGTCTGGGTGCTCGAAGCACGGTGCATTCCTTCACACAGGCAGCCTGACAGTTACCAGAACTGCTGCCGATGTCTTCCGAATTTGTCGATATGCCAGATACCTGCCAAATCCAAAAAGCAGAAATCCTGTTATCATGAATCCAATTATGTATGTGTCTTCTACATCCTCAACGGACAATACGGACAGTCACACCATCTTCCACTGCCCCCAGGAATCCATCATGTATCCAGCTGCGAGTGTCCAGTCAGGGCATGAGGGCTCTCCTTCACCCTGTCTTCTCTTCGAGACATTTTATCAATTGCATTGAGAGACCAGCTGACCAGGTTCATAATATACAGTTTGGAAGGTATGTAAAGGGAGACTCTGAAAAAGATTCACAGGTCAAGAGAGCAGAAGCAGAAGGGAGACAGAAGCAGGAGGAAATGTGTCCGTCTTCATCAAGAGCAAGCAGAACACGTTGTGGTACGAGTTTGAAAGCCAGAAGTAGCACAAAATTATCCAAAATGAACCTGGACGAATTTTAACTTTTGTTTTGTAGCAAAAGTTACTGCAAACTTCCTTGTTTTAAAATAAATGCCTGTGAGTGCCCTCTACATCTGGTTTTGTTTGACAATGACCACACTTCTTACTGACTTTGTGTATCTTTACTTCCATCTGCCAAATCCTCCACTCTCTATTTGACTTCAAACTTCAGATGGTTTCCAAACTTGGCTCCATGAGGTTCAGATCTATTATTTACTTTCCTGAACTGTGCTTGTCTTCAACTTTAGGTGTTTTTCCAACCTTAGCTTTCTGAAATCGCAGTATCTCCACTCTGCATGTCTCATTATATTCATGAATAATGAACGTTACCCTTAATGCACCTTAACTGCCACACACCCTGAGCCCTGAGTGCAAATTTCATATCTTTACCCTTCACATATGAAAATATTGTTGTTCAATTTAGCTATGCTGACTTCCCCCACCTTGTGCAGGCTGGTGCAGACTGTCCCCAACTGGAAACTGAGTAAAATATGAAAGCAACAACAACAATCTGTACCGTGTCCCCAGAGATAAAGTGAGGAGCTTCGTCATCCAAGTGGAGCTTGGAGTAGAGCTGTGACTGTTCAACATCAAAAGGATTTTGTTGAGGTGGTTCGTGCATGTGATTATGCTGCCTGGACTACTCCATCTGGAGGTTTTCAAGGCCATTCCCACTAGGAGGAGACCAGGAGACCCAGAACTCCCTGGAGGGATTATGTATCCTCTCCAGCCTGAGAACGTCTTGTCCCAGGAGGAGTTGGAGAGTGTCGCTGGGGATGTCGGGGCTTCCCTCCTGGACCTGTTGCCTCCGCAACCCAACCATGGATTGGAAGCAGAAAATGGATGGAAGGATTGAAACAGAAGACTGTTCTTTTTGTTTCAGTGTGCTGTAACTTTTCTGAATGTCTTTCTTTATCCGTTCATTTAATTTCAGGGACTAAGGTTGACTTCCTCAAATGTAAAATTTGCTACTACCCTATCCATCCATCCATTTTCTTTACCCGTTTATTCCATTTTGGGTCACGGGGGTCGCTGGTGCCCATGTCCAGCAATCACTGTGCGAGGGGCGGGGTACACCCTGGACGGGTCGCAAGTCCATCACAGGGCCACATAGAGACAAAC
>NC_056507.1:19290661-19321680 GCF_014905685.2 Nematolebias whitei | reverse complement strand
CTGTATCAAGGCACCTCAGTGGGAAGTCTGTGGGAAGGGAAAAGTGTGGCAGAAAACGCTGCACAACGAGAAGAGGTGACCGGACCCTGAGGAGGATTGTGGAGAAGGGCCGATTCCAGAGCTTGGGGGACCTGCGGAAGCAGTGGACTGAGTCTGGAGTAGAAACATCCAGAGCCACCGTGCACAGGCGTGTGCAGGAAATGGGTTACAGGTGCCGCATTCCCCAGGTCAAGCCACTTTTGAACCAGAAACAGCGGCAGAAGCGCCTGACCTGGGCTACAGAGAAGCAGCACTGGACTGTTGCTCAGTGGTCCAAAGTACTTTTTTCGGATGAAAGCTAATTTTGCATGTCATTCGGAAATCAAGGTGCCAGAGTCTGGAGGAAGACTGGGGAGAAGGAAATGCCAAAATGCCAGAAGTCCAGTGTGAAGCACCCACAGTCAGTGATGGTCTGGGGTGCCATGTCAGCTGCTGGTGTTGGTCCACTGTGTTTTATCAAGGGCAGGGTCAATGCAGCTAGCTATCAGGAGATTTTGGAGCACTTCATGCTTCCATCTGATGAAAAGCTTTATGGAGATGAAGATTTCATTTTTCAGCACGACCTGGCACCTGCTCACAGTGCCAAAACCACTGGTAAATGGTTTACTGACCATGGTATTACTGTGCTCAATTGGCCTGCCAACTCTCCTGACCTGAACCCCATAGAGAACCTGTGGGATATTGTGAAGAGAAAGTTGAGAGACGCAAGACCCAACACTCTGGATGAGCCCCTCCATCCTGGACAGAAAGGATAGCACTATTTGCCACAAATGTAAGAAACACATCAACAAGGAGCGCTGTATGGCAACTGTGATTCACACATGAAAACCACACCCATACATCGTACTGTTTCTAATGTTCAATTTATGGTTTAATTTTTAATTTGTCAAGTAAAGTCACATTTAGTGAAATTGTCTGCTGCCCTCTGTCAAGTAAAGTCGTTTATTGAATGAAATCGTACCTGCCAGAGGCTTCCAAGTAACAGATTTGTACTCTCTGTGATGTTGAAGAATTGTTTTCTATGCATTGATTATTATGTGATTGTAACAAGTTGCCCTACATCCTGTGATTAGGGTGAAGTGAAATGATTTATACTGTATAAAATGAAATGCTATGAGTTCATGTTGTGGTCTGGGAGAAGGGAAAAGTGGTGAGTCGACGCTTGTAAAACAGCAGTGAAAGGAGCCAGCTGTGAGCCAGCTATGGTCTGGGAGAAGGGTTACAAAGGAAAAGTGGTGAGTTGACATATTTAAAACACTTTAAAACAGCGGTAAAGGGAGCCAGCTGCGTTCTGGTAGAAAGGTTACATTTCACTTGGAATGTTACAAACGGGGCAGCACGGTGGCACAACTGGTAGAGCTGCTGCCTCTCAGCGAGCAGGTCCTTGGTTCAAACCCCGGTCCAGGGGCCTTTCTGGGTGGAGTTTGCATGTTCTCTCCGTGCATGCGTGGGTTTTCTCCGGGTACTCCAGTTTCCTCCCATAGACCAAAAACATGCATGTTAGGCTGATTGGTAACTCTAAAATTGTTCCTAGGTGTGAGTGAGAGAGTGAATGGTTGTTTGTCTCGTTTGTCTCTATGTGGCCCTGTGATGGACTTGCGACCCGTCCAGGGTGTACCCTGCACCTCGCACAGTGATTGCTGGACATGGGCACCAGCGACCCCCATGACCTAAAATGGAATAAGCGGGTAAAGATAATGGATGGATGGATGTTACAAACGGCTGACCTAATTAGAACAGCAGTACATGTTTAGTTTCCCCAATGTAAGACTGATCACAGCCCTCCTGACACTGAACAGCATACACAATATTACTCTGTTTGTGCCGGGGGACCGGATCTTTGGGATGAACCAGTCTTTGCTGTAATGTATTTTTGGGTTTAAAAGCCACTGGGACGTTGTGTTTAGAAAATAAACGTCTCAGTTTCTCTGATACTCCCGCAAAATACGGAATGACAACTGGTCTGGGTTCCTCCTTTTCACCTGATGGCTGACTGGACTGTTGGCTGACTGTTTGGGTTTCTTCTCTGCTTTCAGGAAGGCCCAGTTAGGATATCCACATTGCTCTAGAGCCTGTCTTGTGTGGGATTTCTCCTTCTTCCTGGCTCCTGAGCTAGTGGGGACACTGTCTGCTCTGTGGTGCAGAGTCCTGATGACTCCTTACTTGTGCTCCAAAGGGTGATGGGAGTCAAACTGCAAATACTGGTCTGTGTGGGTGGGTTTGCGGGACACCTCAGTTTGCAAATGTCCTCTATCAGAGATTGAGACCTCACAGTCCAAGAAAGCCAGTCTGCCATTTTTTACATTTTCTCGTGTGAACTTGATGTATTTATCCACAGAGTTGATGTAGTCAGTGAAATGTTGGACTTCCTGAGATTTAATTTTAACCCAGGTGTCGTCAACATACCTGAACCAATGACTTGGTGGTGTCCCTGAAAAGGACGTCAAGGCTCTCTTTTCTCCCTCTTCCATGTACAGGTTGGCAACAATAGGAGAAACTGGAGACCCCATAGCACACCCATGTTTCTGCCTATAATATTGCTCCCCGTATGTGAAGTAGGTTGACTACAGGCACAGTTTCAAGAGTTGACACAGTTGTTCTGTGGAAAGTGTGGTCCTGCTGCTCAGAGTGGTGTCTGGTTTTAATTTTAAACTGACCACCTCTACTGCATCATCAACAGGAATGCACGTAAAGAGTGATGTGACATCAAAAGAGACCATTGTTTTATCAGTCTCTATGATGACATCCCTCACCTTATCCACAAAGTCCATAGTGTTCTGTATGTGATGTTCTGAGCTGCCAACTAAAAGGATGAGTACAGAAGCCAGATATTTGGAAACATTGTAAGTGACAGAGTTAATTATGCTAACAATTGGTCTTAAAGGTACACCTTGTTTGTAGGTAAACCATACAGACTAGGTGTGGCCTCCCCTGGGTACAGTCTGTGGTACAGAATACGGTCAATAGCCTTGTCCTGCTCCAAACTTTTCAGGCAATCTATCATCTTCTTCTTGTAACCACTTCCTGGATCACTTTTCAGAGGTTCATAAGTGGTTAAGTCACTAAGGAGTGTCATAACTTTCTCATGATAGTCTTTCTGGTTCAAAATCACTGCCCACCTTCCTTTGTCTGCTGGGAGAATGATGATGTTTTTGTCCTTGCTAAGAGTGGTGAGTGCATTCCCCTCCTTCCTGATGTTGGAAGGTGGTGGTTTGGCATTGCTTAGGCAGGCTGAAACTTTGATTCTGAGTTGTTCTGCTTCACCCTTTTTAATTTTGTTGTTGTGGATGGCTGGCTCAGTGGCTGTGATCATCTCCACCAGAGGAATTCTACTTGGTGCAACCGCAAAGTTCAGTCCCCTGGCAAGAATCTCTGTCTCTGGCTGGGTGAGCTGTCTGTCAGATAAATTTTTCACCCACTTTTCTGTCTCCCTGGCATGTAATTGACTACTGGAGTGTTGTCCTACACTGAATGTGTTGTTATTGGAATTGTGATGGTGTTGATGAGTTATTAGTAAGTTAAACTTGTTTTGTTGTCGAGTCTTGGACTTGACATGCTGTGCTAAGCGTGCTTGATCTGTACAGTCCATCACTTGCTCCGATAGAGGACATTTACAAACTGAGGTGTCCCACAAACCCACCCACACAGACCAGTATTTGCAGTTTGACTCCCATCACCCTTTGGCCAAAACCAGCTGATCACATGCTCTTGAGCATGTGATCAGCTGGTTTTGGTTGTCAGCAGAAAACTGGTTGATCCACTCTGAGAAGGTGCTATTTAAGAGACTGAGCTGAAAACAGCACCTCAGACTGAGGAAGTCTCTTGGATGAGAGACGAAACGTTTCTATATTTTTTTGCTTTGTTTTGTTTTTTGTTTTTTTGAATGTCCAGAGGACCAGACTGAACTTTTTTAGATTTTTTTTTACCTGGATTATTGAGCATGCATCAGGAGATTTGTGATTATGTTTCCTGCTTAAGCCCCCAGTATACTCCCGCAAAAGTATGTTCACGCGTACGTACGCATGTACTGTACACAGAGGGTTCAGACTACATAATCGAGCGTACACCCTGAGCAGCTGCAGTTAGCTCCACAGACAAGGGGCGTTTACCTTCGGGACAAATTGAGGTCGCCGATTGGTCATTTGCTGACACGCCTACTGGACTGATTGACAAGTCAGAAAAAAAAAGGAAAAAAACGAGCGCTGGCAGCCTCAGCCGCAGCAGTGTTCTGTATTTATTTGTTGTTACTAAAAATATCTAAAAAATAAATAAATAAAACAGGGAGCGCTGGCTCTGCAGCCCACACATCAGACCAGCCCACCAGAAAATCTCCAGACCCTCCCGCAGCCATGCTGGACCTGAGTTTAATTCACTCATGACAAATTCCTTCATTTCTCTCCATTTCAGTCATTGCATCAACGGAGGAGGAAGAGATCAATTGCCTCTTGGCAAAAAAAACAAAAGAAAAGGCCAGATCAGGGATGAAGAAGGAGATTTAATACATTGGTGTCGCATACAAAATAGTCCGTCGCCAGGCAGTTTATTGTGCAACTACGCGTACGCGGTCGTAAAATTGAGCTTTGCATGGATATGTCCTGGGGGGTACGCTCGTACCTCCATGTACGTACGTGCGTACCTATGCCCTGGGGGGTACGCTCGTACCTCCGCGTACCTCCGCGTATGGACGTACGCGGGAGTATACTGGGAGCTTTAGTGTGAGTCTGAGCATGACAAACAAGCATGACAAACGAGCCTCCAGGGCCATAGAGGCACAAGGCCTTGCAAGCAACGGTATGAACAAAAGGCCCTCAGCCTCTCTTGGCTTCAAGCCTCCAAGCCTATAGGCATGACGAGCACGAGGCCTCACAAGCGAATGTATGTGGTCGCTCTCAGCTTCTTGGCTTCAAACCTCCTTGATGTCCAGCCGTCACTGTGCGAGAGGCGAGGGACACCCTGGACAGGTCTCAAGTCCATCACAGGGCACTTTAAAGAATATAATCAGTGAATTTTAAAAGTTTAATAGAGCCAAAAAAAAAAAAAAAAACATTTAAAACAGTGAAGTCAGGTCCTCTGGATGGATTCTTCTTTGTTTCAACTTTTATCCAAAAGACTTCTTCATTCTGAGGAGCTGCAACAAACTTCACATACAAAAGGAGGATCATCTGCCTAACAACCGATCGTTAGTGCCCTGATGGTCGCTTGCTATTCACAGAGGGCTGAGTGATCTCAAAGATCTGGTGCCCCGGCACAAACAGAGTAATATTGGGTATGCTGTTCAGTGTCAGGAGGGCTGTGATCAGTCTTACATCGGGGAAACTAAACAGCCACTGGCCAAAAGGATGGCCCAGCACAGAAGAGCAACATCATCAGGCCAGGACTCTGCGGTCTACCCTCAACTGCTGGCCAGCGGCAGTGGTGGGATGTAACAAAGTACAAGTACTTCATTACTGTATTTAAGTACATTTTTCATGTATCTGTCCTTTACTTATGTAGAGTTAACCGTGGGTACTGTCCATTACATTGTAGGTAACGTTAGACCCGCCTTCAAGAAGAGCTGGGCCAATGATATGAGCTGGGCACACCCGCAGCACTGCTGCTTACACACCCAAAATGGATTCCATCGCAGAGAGTCAGCCAGAAGATACGTGCCACCCATGGCCTAAGACTATTGAAAGACTTTTCAGAATCAGAATAAGCTTTATTATCATTGTACGATTGTATCATGCAA
Source organism: Nematolebias whitei (assembly GCF_014905685.2). Classification (NCBI taxonomy): domain Eukaryota; kingdom Metazoa; phylum Chordata; class Actinopteri; order Cyprinodontiformes; family Rivulidae; genus Nematolebias; species Nematolebias whitei. The sequence goes on along the minus strand of NC_056507.1, from coordinate 19,315,913 downwards.
CGAGAATATGTCCGTACAGTCGTCCGAAAGATGGACGTAGTGCACGTAGCTGCTATATTCTTATCCTTTTTAGAATACATTTTTTAGATAGAAAAAGGGACAAAGCCGTGAGGAGAGGATAGTGACATTACAAAAAAAGATCTCTTCACACCTTGTCCTAACAGGACACGATTTAAGACATTAAATAAATTTTAAAAACTCTGCCAGCAAGCACATTTATAAACACTTTACATATGCATTTGACAACGAGGCGGTCCATGAAGCACTAACAGATAGTCCATTGTCCTGATAAGATGATGGTCAGCTGGCACAATTCTGATAAGCCTCCACAGAAAAGGGGGGGGGGGGGGGGGTGGCGTTGCAATAGACAAATCTTTTCCTTAGTTTACACATTTACCAGGAGAAATTGATATGTTGGCCTGTTTCAAGGCCAACAGGGGGAGTCAGATTCAGATAAGCTACAATTGTTGATTTGTTCAGGCAGACTTTTTTAGCCTCGAGTCTTTACTGGTACTTCCAAGGTCCAAACTGCCCAGATTAGGGTGCATTCTACTGGTCCGTGCTTATGAGCCTCTTCAAGGTCGTTTTCATGCTGATGAGTCCCAAAGCTGCAGGTGGCCTGCAATTCAGTACAGCATGTGTCGAAGTCGTATCTCTGGTCGACTTTCCCAGGTTGGTTTGCTCGGAAGGACTGCAGACTCTTTTTCACACTTTTTAACAACTTTATTTTAACAATGACAAATGTGTAAACAAAATAATTCCAAGTCAGATCTGGAGAATTGCCTGTATCCCTCGTCTCAGCTGTTCCGGGGAAATCTTGGGGAAACAGGAGCTGCTCTCTGCTATTATAGTCTGGTGGTCACACCTCCTGTGAGCTACCCACTGTGACCTTTTACCCAGTTAACTGTAACTCACCTCCTGGCAGTCACACAGAAGGTTACTGCCTTGATCTCACATGTTTCCCCTCATATCACATTCTTTCTTGCTTTTTCAGTTCCTCTTCCATGGCTAATCTAGTTTCCAGAACTTCCTGTTCTCATGACACACAACAGTTCAGCAACTATACCATTTTAGCACACATACCATACCATGCCATGCCACTTTATTTATAAAGCACTTAAAACAGCTACAAAGCCAACCAAAGTGATGTACAGACAAAACAACAGGCAACACACAAAGCAAAATACAAAATGAGGTAAATCAGAATATAGACATAAAAAAACGATGCAGATAATGACGACAAACCAGTGTGGAGCATACAGGATCAAAACACAGATCATCTTGTGTTGAACTCGTGTACTTGTGTAACTCGTAGTAGTTGGAAAACACTCTACAGTCCCCCTTTTTTAGTAGGGGGACCACCAACCCAGTCTGCCAATCCAGGGGAACTGCCCCCGATGTCCACGCAATATTGCAGAGTCATGTAAGCCAACACAACCCCACAACATCCCGAGCCTTAAGGAACTCCGGGAGAATCTCACCCATCTCTGGGGCCCTGCCACTGGAGCAGTTCGCAGCCGAGTATGACGTGACCAGGACGAGGATCAGTTCCGCCAAATCCGAGGCCATGGTCTTGAGCCGGAAAAGGGTAGAGTGCCCTTTCTGGGTCGGGGAAGGGGTCCTGCCCCAGGTTGAGGAATTTATGTATGTATTGTGTCTTGGGGTCTTGTTCATGAATGAGGGAAAAATGGAGCGAGAGATCGATAGGCGGATAGATGCGGCATCTGCAGTGAAGCGGGCACTGTACCGGTCTGTCGTGGTGAAGAGAGAGCTGAGTCAAAAGGCGAAGCTTTCATTTTACCGGTCAATCTACGTTCCTACCCTCATCTATGGTCGTTGGTTGTGAACAAAAGAACGAGATCTCAGATACAAGCGGCCGAAATGAGTTTTCTCCACAGGGTGTCTGGGCTCTCCCTTAGAGAGAGGGTGAGAAGCTCAGTCATCCGGGAGGGACTCAGAGTAGAGTCGCTGCTTCTCCACATCGAGGGGAGCCAGTTGAGGTGGCTCGGGCATCTGGTTAGGATGCCTCCTGGACGCCTCCCTGGTGAGGTGTTCCAGACACGTCTCATCGGGAGGAGACCCAGAGGAAGACCCAGGGCATTCTGGAGGGACTACTTACTACTTAAGCTGCTACCCCCTCGACCCAACCCCAGATAAGCGGAAGAAAATGGATGGATGGATGGATGGATGGATGGATGGATGGATGGATGGATGGATGGATGGATGGATGGATGGATGGATGGAAAAGAATTTTAAAAATTCAGAATTTTCAGACTGAGTGGTCACATTGGGCACCTTGTTTCTGCAGCTTCAAGGGAGGTGTTTATTGCAAAAATTCTTGGGGGAGGAGTGAGTGACCTATATGGGACTGGAAAGAAACATTTTTATTTCACTGTGGTGAAATGTAAACAGAGGATTCTGTGTCTGGAGCTCATCAAATGAATAAACAAAGGAAAGAGGAGGATGTGAAGGACAGAAAATAAAGTTTTAAGGAATTCTCTAAGTCAGGGTCAGAGATTCTTTATTGTCATTCGCACCTCATGTGGTACATGTGGTGGAGCGAAATTATGTACACAGGGTCCCAGTTACAGCCAACAATAAAATGTATAAGAAAAACAGTAATAACATCTAAGATATGAACTAAGAAAAACATCAACTAAATATACACTAAGCACTCATAACATAAAACATTGAACATCAGCACAAACATGAACATGAGTCTGTGAGCGGATGTGCACGCATGAGCACATCAACATTGAAACAGATCAGCAGCAACATGATGTGGTTTTTCACAGTGATTATTCTGGTTAGAGATTCATGAGTCTAACAGCCTCAGGGTAGAAGCTGTTCCTCAGTCTAGTGGTTCTACACTTAATGCTTCTCAACCTCCTTCCTGAGGGGAGTGGGGCAAAAAGTGTGTGTGCTGGGTGAGTGAGGTCCTTCATGATGCAGGTAGCCCTCTTCCTGCATCTGGAGGTGTAGATATCTGTGATGGTGGGGAGGCTGACTCCGACAGACTTCTGTGCAGCCTTCACCACTCTCTGCAAAGCTTTTCTTTCTGCAGCTGTGCAGCCTCCATGTCACACGTTGATGCTGGAGCACAGGATGCTCTCCACTGCACACCTGTAGAAGGAGGTGAGGACTGAGCTTCCCAGACCAGCTCGCCTCAGCCGTCTGAGGAAGTAGAGTCTCTGATGAGCTTTCTTGATCAGGCTGGTGGTGTTGTTGCTCCAGCTGAGGTTGTAATTCATGTGTACGCCCAAGTACTTGTAGCTGGAGACCACTTCCACTGCAGATCCTCTTATGTTCAGGGGGTGTAGATGTTTTTGTTCCTTCTGAAGTTTACAATCATCTCCTTTGTCTTCTTCACATTGATGTGAAGGTTATTCTCTTTGCACCAGCTCTCCAGGTGTTCCACCTCTTGCCTGTAGCTGGACTCATCATTGTTTGTGATGCATCCCACCACCGCTGTATCATCTGCAAACTTTACAATGTGACAGCCTGGATGGGTAGCTGCACAATCATACGTGAGCAGAGTAAACAGGAGGGGGCTCAACACACATCCCTGAGGAGAGCCAGTGCTGAGGGTTATGGTGGAGGAGGATAAGTTGTGGATCCTCACTAACTGTGGTCTGTTTGTTAAGAAGTCTAGTACCCAGTTGCAAATGGAGGGGCTTAGTCCTAGTGTGGATAGTTTGTCCATCAGGGTTTGGGGGATCATGGTGTTGAAGGTGGATGTGAAGTCCACAAAGAGCATACAGGCGTAAGAGTTTTTCTGCTCCAGGTGGTTGAGCGCAGTGTGGACCACAGAGGAGATGGCATCCTCTGTTGATCGGTTCTCATGGTATGCATACTGATGAGGGTCCTCGTTGATGTTGATGGTTGTTTTGATGTGAGTCATGACCAGTTTTTTTAAGCATTTAGCAACTATCGGGGTGAGGGCCACTGGCCAATAGTCATTCAGACCAGTCACTGTAGAGCTTTTTGGGACCGGGATGATGGTGGCAGTCTTCAGGCAGGTGGGAACTGTCTCCAGGGTAAGTGAGGTGTTAAAGATGTCTGCCAGCACCTCGCAGAGCTGATCGGCACATTCATTCAACACTTTTCCGAGGATGTTGTCTGGGCCAGTTGCTTTGTGCGGATTAATCCTCCTGAAAGTATTCCTTACTTCGACTGAGGTCACACTGAGATGCTCTTCATTCGGTGGTGAGGTGAGTCTGGTGCTGGGTGGTCTGTTCAGGTCTTTAAAACGTGCGTAGAACTTGTTGAGGGCATCAGACAGAGATGGGTCTTTGGGGCAATGTTCGTTTCTTCCTTTATAATCTGTTATGCACTTAATGCCCCTCCACATGCTCCGAGGGTCTTGTGAGATGAATTGACCCTTGATCCTCTGTGCATATGTGGCCTTGGCCTTCTTAATACCAGCAACCAGCTCTTTTCTTGTCCTACTCAGCTCCTCTGATTTTCCAGACCTGAAGGCAGTGTTCCTGGCTTCAAGCAGGGTGCGCACCTTTGCATTCAAACAAGGTTTTCTGTTTGGGTAGCTTTTATTATTGCTGATAGTGGAGACGGTTTCAGTACATGTACTAATGTAACCCAGAACTGAGGATGTATATTGGTCAAGATCAAGCAAACCTCCATTTTCAGCAGCTTCTCTGAAAACCTGCCAGTCTGTTCGATCAAAACAATCTCTCAGTATGGGGCCACTGTCCTGGATCCAACATTTAACTTTCTTTTGTACCGGTCTGGAGCATCTCACAGAAAAAAGAAATAAAGCAAAGTGATCTGAATATTTATAATCTGATTAAAAACGTAAATGTGTTATTATCTTTCTAACAAATTGCCTTTAACATAGAGTTTCAAGAAGTTGGCCTTTTGTGAATGGTTTGTTAGATCTGTGAAAAGAGCACCGTGGGAAAGAGTAACTAAGTTTAAACAAGCCATGATGCTGCTCATTAATTCAAGTAGATAAATCCAACAAGGTTTAGTCAGGTCCTCTGGATAGATTCTTCTTTGTTGAAATGAAAAAAACTTATTTCATTTCAACAAGGAAGAATCTATACAGAGGACCTGACTCAACCTTGTTAGATGACTTTAAACAACCTGTGACCACTCCCAGGTTTCAAATGATCCGTTGGAGAACTGTTTGCAGGTTAGGATGTTTCTGTTGCCAAAACTATGAATGTAAAAATTTACCGTTACTCAGGCCTTTTTTGTTTTTAACTAAATAATAAATAAATAAATAAAATTTTTATTTTCATTCAAAATTGTACAGTGCACTATGCAAAACAGAACTAAATTTAATTTCATTTCTCCACAGCAGTGTAGGAGTACATAATTTACATGAATTTTATAGACTTTGGTGTTAAGGAATGTCTGTGGCTGTGTGTGTGTTTGCTGTTGTGGTCACTTCATTAGTGACCTGAGTTCAGCAGTCTGATAGCTCGTGAGATGAAACTGTTCAGAATGTGGGGGTTCTGGTCCATAGGCTGTGGTGCCTCCTGTCAGAGGTCAACAGAGTAAACAGTCAATATTATGGGTGTGAGCTGTCTCTTTTGATTTAACTGGCTCTGGTCAGACTGGGTCTGACACCAATGTCCTGGATGGGTTTTTTTTTTTAATATAGAAAGATATGCTGACTTCTCTTAAATGAGATTCAGATTTACAATAAATTGAACCGAAATAATTGTAAGACACATGTTCACAATTTAGAAGAAATAAAGTCTGACTTTATTGTTTGTTACATCAAACTAAATTTATGACATTAAAAATTTCCCAAAATATTTCTGCTGAAGTCAGTTGCTGCACCGACATCTTACATCATTTTATTGTAACTGATTACTCTTGTGTTTTTTTTCCTCCCTATTCGCACAACAAATTCCCATGAAGGTCAGTGAACAATGCATTATGTGCTGGAAATGAGCCAGCAGATTACAAAAGAAACTAGACTGGATGTATATTGAGTATCTATTAAAACAGATGTCTTTCAGTCAGAAACCAGATCTGAAGTCATTCAGAAGTTGGTGGTAGATGACATTCCTTATGATGCTGAGCTCATCATTACCCCTGTCCACATCCACCACCCCCATATCAGGGATTTGCAACCTTTACAACTGAAAAAAAAAATTAAAAAATCTCATATTAACCTTTAAAATAGGAAACATTTTATGACATTTCATTATGTTCACTGTATAAATATACTCGTTTATGTTTTATTGTTTTTATTTATGTTGTCATGGTAGCACAATGGCTCAGTGATTAGCACTGTTGCCTCACAGCAAGAAGGCTATAGGTTCAATCCCCTGTTGGACCTGGGATCTTTTTGGGTGGAGTTTGCACGTTCTTGTCGTGCTTGTGTGGGTTTTCTCCAGGTACTCCGGTTTCCTCCCACAGATCAAAAACATGCATGTTAGGCTGCCTTCAGGCCCAGGCCTTCCTTGCAAAAGAGAGCTGTGATCTCAATGGGATTTGCCTGGTTAAATAAAGTTTAATAATAAATAAATAATGCTGCAGAAAGTTCATGCATAAACTGCAAAAATTCTGGGTGGAAAAACTGAAAAAAAGTACCTATTAATATGGTTATTTTAAATGATAACTTTATTAAAGTTACAAGGAACCACTTGACAGGGGCTGGAGCCACACACGGCTCCAAAGCCTCTGCAGACCCCTGCCATCCCACTCCCCAACCCAACTGCTGACCCTCTGAGGAAAACCTTTCAGCTGAAAACACCCCATCCCCCATTAGCAAAACAAGACTGACTTCCATTTGTTTTATACTGCACGACTCATGCTTTAAAAAAAAAGAATTGATTGTACAAATGTAAGTAAGAAGAACGAATAGCCCAAATTAAATTATAATAAGGAATTTGGGGATAAATTGAACTATTGCTCAAGGTTAATAAAGTACTTGTTTTTCAATAGGTTTTAACCATTTTTTGATACCTAAAGATTTTGAGATTCACAATGATTCTTAAAACAAAGTTCTCATCAATATAGACATCTAAAAACTTTGTTGATGAATCATCCATCCATCCATCCATTATCTTTACCTGCTTATTCCATTTTGGGTCACGGGGGTCGCTGGTGCCCATGTCCAGCAATCACTGTGCGAGGGGCGGGGTACACCCTGGACGGGTCGCAAGTCCATCACTGGGCCACATAGAGACAAATGAGACAAACAACCATTCACTCTCTCACTCACACATAGGGACAATTTAGAGTTACCAATCAGCCTAACATGCATGTTTTTGGTCTGTGGGAGGAAACTGGAGTACCCGGAGAAAACCCACGCATGCACGGAGAGAACATGCAAACTCGACCCAGAAAGGCCCCTGGACCAGGGTTTGAACCAGGGATTTGCTCGCTGAGAGGCAGCAGCTCTACCAGTTGCGCCACCGTGCTGCCCTGTTGATGAATCATTGGAAAGTAAATTGTTATCAGTATGAATTTTAGTTTTTTTCAGGATTGTAATTCTTATTTTTAAGTAAGATGAAATTAGACCGTTTTACATCAAGTGATAGTTTATTTAACTGAAACCACTGAGCAAGGTGATTTGGTGAGTCAAGGTTACTGTCAGTCACAAAAAGATTGGTGTCATCAGCAAATAAGGTGACAAAATACTAGATACTTTTGTTAGATCAATAATGTACAAAGTATATGAGAAAAAACAATGGACCCAAAATGGATCCTTGTGGAACTCCACATTTTAGAACATCCAGCTGTGATAATTTATCATTAAAAATTACAATTTGCTCTCTGTTGTGCAAATAATTTTCAACCCATTTCAGAACATTATTATTAAAACCACAAGAAGACAGTTTTGCTAATAAGATTTCATAAGTCAGTGTCAAAAGCTTTTGATAAGTCTAAGAAAATTCCTAGAGTATATTCATTTTTCTCAAAAGCAGTTTAAATATTTTCTCTGTGATGCAAGAGAGCCATATATGTAGAACAATTCCTAAAACCATACTATGCTCAAAAATTATTGTTGGCATCAAGATGCTTCAATTGTCTAGCGTACACCAACTTTTCAAGTATCTTGGGAAAGCAAGGGAGAACTGGAATGGGACGATAATTTGAAAATACAGATGGATCAGCGCCTTTAAACAGTGGGGTAACCTTGGCAAGTTATAAATCTTGTGGGATAATACCAGATTCAAGTGACATGGTGTCAAGGGAATTTAGGGAAACGTTTATGGACGTCTATCACTGCTAATATTTAATTAATGTTGAACCACGTGTTTGAGTTAGCAGAAAGAGTTGAATGAGTTGCTGCTTTGATACTTCGTGTGCAGCTGGTACTCCAAGGTCGTCTCCGAGTCTGTAAGCTGGAAAGCCAAGGTCGTCCTAACTGGCCTCTGTCTGATAAGTGTGTATTATATAAGCATATCTCTCACACTGTCTGGTTGCAGATTCTCACAATGAGGATCTAAGCATGTAACTTTGAACGTCTGTAAAAGCATGTTTCATGACCGTCTGCCCTTGTAACTAAACTTGGTTAAAAATCTTGTTTTTGTGTGGCTCCTTTTTGTAAGTAGATAATGAAAGCATTTTTTTTAATCCAACACATGGAAACAAATAAATGTTAAAGGAACAACAATTATAAGGTGCAATTTTTTTTGTATAAGATAGGCTGTAATTTTGTCAAGGCCATCTGAAGAGTTTTTAAGATTCTTATTGATATCAAGTAGCTATAAAGGCTTTATTGGATAAAAATTATTTAAAGAGGGATAACCTTAATTTATGAAGTTAGAAGAAGAAATCGTTCTGTATGATAGCTATTTTATGCAGTAGGGAGAGTCCTAATAGAGTAAAAAGTTTACTTAACTTATTGAAGTGTGTCCTGTGCTAAATTCATCCATCCATCCATTATCTTTTACCCGCTTCTTCCATTTTGGGTCACAGGGGTTGCCGGTGCCCATATCCAGCCATCACTGTGCAAGGAGCGGGGTACACCCTGGACAGGTCTCCAGTCCATCACAGGGCCACATAGAGACAAACGAGACAAACAACCATTCACTCTCTCACTCACACCTAGGGACAATTTAGAGTTACCAATCAGCCTAACATGCAAGTTTTTTGGTCTGTGGGAAAAAACCCGGGTACCCAGAGAAAACCCACGAATGCACAGAGAGAACATGCAAACTCCACTCAGAGAGATCCTTGGCTGGGATTTGATCTGGCAACCTTCTTGCTGAGAGGTGGCATCTCCACCAACTGTGCCACCGTGATGCCCTGCCTCCTGAGACTCAGCATCCTAATGTTGATTACATTAATCTTATACTGGTTGTACAAACCGGATTCCAAAAAAGTTGGGACACTAAACAAATTGTGAATAAAATCTGAATGCAATGATGTGGAGGTGCCAACATCTAATATTTTATTCAGAATAGAACACAAATCACAGATCAAAAGTTTAAACTGAGAGAATGTATCATTTTAAGGGAAAAATCGGTTGTTTCCGAATTTCATGGCGTCAACAAATCCCAAAAAAGTTGGGACAAGTCCATTTTTACCACTGTGTGGCATCTCCCCTTCTTCTTACAACACTCAACAGACGTCTGGGCACAGAGGAGACCAGTTTCTCAAGTTTAGAAATAGGAATGCTCTCCCATTCATGTCTAATACAGGCCTCTAACTGTTCAATCATCTTGGGCCTTCTTTATCGCACCTTCCTCTTTATGATGCGCCAAATGTTCTCTACAGGTGAAAGATCTGGACTGCAGGCTGGCCATTTCAGTACTCGGATCCTTCTCCTACATAGCCATGATGTTGTGATTGCTGCAGAATGTGGTCTGGCATTATCGTGTTGAAAAATGCAGGGTTTTCCCTGAAAGAGATGACGTCTAGATGGGAGCACATGTTGTTCTAGAACCTGAACATAGTTCTCTGCATTAACGGTGCCTTTCCAGACATGCAAGCTGCCCATGCCACAAGCGCTCATGCAACCCCATACCATCAGTGATGCAGGCTTCTGAACGGAGTGTTGATAACAACTTGGGCTATCCTTGTCCTCTCTGGTCCAGATGACATGGCGTCCCAGTGCTCCATAAAGAACTTCAAATGGTTACTCATCTGACCACAGAACAGTCTTCCATTTTGCCACACTCCATTTTAAATGACCCCTGGCCCAGTGCAAACGTCTGAGCTTATGGAGCTTGCTTAGAAATGGCTTCCTCTTTGCACTGTAGAGTTTCAGCTGGCACTCTGAGAAGCTCTTTTTATACCAAATCATTTGGTCTTCCAGCTGTTCGTTATATGCTCATTTTCCTTTTGCCAGCCACTTATTGCTACTTGTCCCAACTTTTTTGGGATTTGTTGACACTGTGAAATTTTGAATCAACATATTTTCTTTTAAAATGTTACATTTACTCAGATTAAACTTTTGATCTGTCATCTATGTTATATTACAAATAAAATATTGACATTTGCCATCTCCACATCATTGCATGCAGTTTTTATTCACAATTTGTTTAATGTCCCAATTTTTTTGGAATCCGGTTTGTACTTTTTCAGGAGGACTAGATTTTCAGTTTTATGTTTAATTTTTTTTTAACCATATTTAATTTAATATTTTAAACTCCCGTTTGCCTAAAAACAATGTGTGCCCTTATGTTTGTGAGGTTCTACTAATACTAAATAGCTAGGGGGATTAAATAAATGCACACCAAGCAGTCTTGGGAATTGAGCATAAAATTATGTGGTCAAGGTGGGTGGGGCTAGTGTAAGGACAAGAATAATTTAAAAAGTGGACATCCCCCCCTGGCTCCCCTTCAGTGGCACCCCTGCAAGTAAGCAAGTCCGTTGCTCTTCAGTTAAGGAACTGACTTTAAATTAGTTTGTGGACTAAATATGAAAACAAAAGGCAAAATATAATAGACAATATGGAAAAATTAAAAGAAAACAAAAGGTTAAAAAAAAACAAGAACGATCAAAAGATGTATTGAAAAACTAAAGCATAGTTATTTCTAACTTGCATTTTATACAAAACTTAGACTATAAGACTGTGATTCATTTGTTTACTGAGAATAGGAACCTTAGAGGCGGAACTATGTACGTTCCACTTTCAGTGACGGGTTTATTTCCTAGTTGCTCAACAGTGTTTAGCATTAGGCATTAGCAACCAGTAGCCCGATATAGCAACTCACATTTGTTAAATGTGATTTTCATATATGTATTCTTTAACATCAGAGGCGGATAGTGAGGTGTAAAACTCAACGATGTAGTTGATTAGCAGCTCATTTCCGTGTAAGTTTTCATTCATTTTCATCAGAAAAAGTGAGGATGTCGGGATGTTTATCACCTTTTAAACGCTTCTTGTTTGTTAGAAAAGTTATCAAGCTGCATACACAGACAGACAGACCTCTTTCTAAAACCTGCAGCACCGATGAGCTTATCAGAAGATTTATATCCGAGAACACAGAGGTGGTTGTGGGGAAGAGTCTGACTCCTGAGATCAAACTGAGATTATTTACTCCCGACTGCAGATTCTGGAGAGAAAAACCAGAGCTCTGGCCTTTCGATGACCCGTACTGGGCAATTTATTGGCCGGGAGGACAGGCACTCTCAAGGTCCGATAACCACCATCATAAATAAACCTGGTTAGACCTCTTAGTTTTGGTTCATGTTTTTACTACGTCCGTGCAGGTACCTCCTGGATCATCCAGGTGTGTGTCGGGGGAGGTCTGTGCTGGATCTGGGCAGCGGCTGTGGAGCCTCGGCCATCTCTGCCAAACTCTGTGGTGCTGCTCATGTAGTGGCCAATGACATCGACCCTGGTGGGCTTTTATTTATTTATTCCCTCTTCTATAAGACATCTACTTCAAATTATTTTGGTACAGTTTAATTTACTTCCATACATAAACAAAATGTGGTCAAATGTCTAACTTTAGGATGATAAAAGGAAAAAAAAAAAGTTATTGAAGCAGAGTTGCAAAGTCTTAACAAAGCAATGGTACATTCAGATTATAGACTTTTTATTGGTTTTCAGATTTAGTTAAATGGAGAGCTTCAAATTAATGCATTTTGCCTTTGGGAGATGAGCTCAGAATATGTGTTGCAGGTGAATCGCCGTCAGCTACTACCATGTTATATTTACAAGTTCAATGATCTTTATAGAATAGATTAGACCTTTATTGTCACTGCACCTGAGTACAACGAAATTTGGGTTTGCTTCCCAGAGCAAATGTAAAAACAGTACAATATAAAACAAAGCAACAAATATTTATCTATAAATATAAATTGTATAAAAGGTAATAGTTAGAGTTTAAACACTCAATATGTGCAACACAAGCAGACTGATATTACACAAGTTGTCTCTTAATGCACTTATTACGTTCTTATTACAGCTTTAGTTAAGTTCAGTAACAGAGGGGTAAAAATTATTTTTAAATCTGTTTGTTCTTGTCTTGATAGACAAATCATTTCCCTGATGGTAACAGTTAAAACAGATCATGTCCAGGGTGAGATGTGTCCTTTAAGATGTTGTGGGCTTTTCCTATGCAGCAGGAAAAAAGTGTGGATCTTCCAGAGAGAAGAAGGCAGCCCATGATCTTCTGGGCTGTGCTGATAACTTATTGTCCTCTTAAGGCAATTTGTTCTGCAGCCAGCTGTATAAAATAAATAAAAACACAGAAACAAACATGTAAAGCATTCAGAAAATCACAACAAATAATTTAAAAACCTAATGGGATAAAGGGATAAAAAGAGTCTCTGAGACTGTTGGTCCTTCATCTGAGCAGCAGAAATCTGCATCCAGAGGGAAGGAGTTTGAACTCCTGGTGCAGCGGGTGATGTGGGTCTGCCAGGATCAGTGAGGTTGCCAATGGTTGTGCCAACAGTTAGGCAGATGATTTATAGATACTGCATGCACCCACTCACTGATTCCTGTTTCATTAAAATCCATCCAGTGGTTCATGCAATATTTTGTTAACAGACAGACAGGGTTGACTTCACAAAGATCTTGTGTGATCTGATAGGGTTTATGTGTTGGGGATCAACTTCTTCTTCTTTCGGCTTTCCCCTCTTCAGGTGTCGCCACAGTGAGTTATCCTCCTCCATCTCACTCTGTCCTCTGCATCCTCTGACCTCACTCCAACTAACTCCATGTCCGCTCTAACCTCATCTATATATCTTCTCTGGGGATCAACTGATGCGCATTAATTCTTAATTAATTCATTACTTTACTATAACTGAACTTTAAAATTGTTACCTCATGACAGTCCTTCTCAAATAGTGGGGCGCGCCCCCCTGGGGGAGCCCGGGGCAATGCCAGAGGGGGCTCGTGTGACCCTAGAAAACATGCTTATTTTGCCGCAAGGAGTAGGTTTTTTTTTTTCTTCCCCCACCATCCTCATTTTGTCGCGTGCGTTCCTAATAATAAAGTTATAAGCAAATATGGCTGCCTTGTGGTTTTTGGAGCCATGCATGAACTGTGTCTCTCCCCTCTGCTGCTGACACGATAAATAAACTCCGACCGTCCGTCACCTCCTCCGTCGCTGTTTTTATGTCCATGCGCTCTGGACTGGACGTCACTCACAGCTCGCATACAACAAAGAGTAAACTCAAAGTGAGAACGACACCTGCCCCCTCTTTCCTCTTTTGCGTTAACAACATGTTTTAGTTTTATCGATGAGTTTGTCAAAGCACAATTTATAAAAATAATGTTTAATAAATGTTAGGACTCTATTATTTGCTAACAAAGTAAATTCACCTCCTCAGTTAAGCTGATGTTTTAATGACGCACTGGACACTTGTCACCCACACCATGCCGGAGACAAAGAGTAAACTCAAAGCAAGATGGTTACCTGCCCCCTCTTTCCTCTTTCATGTTGACAATTTTTTTTTAGTTTTATCGATGAGTGTGCTCATTGATCCTGACTTCTTCTTTTTGATTTTATAAAATCAGCACAAATTGTTTTATTCATTTTTGTTTTGTAGGCCAAAGTGTTTTATATAACACTCCTGAGTTAAAATGTTGCTGATCAATTTGAATTTATTAGTATTTATTGATTATATTTTATTTTATTTTTCAGTATCAAATGGTCAAAAATGTTTACAGTTTAAAAAAGGATTTTTTTTTTTTTTCAGGCAAATTGATGCACTTTAAGTTGTTTCTGTTACAGACCAAAAGAACAATGTTAATAAAGTTATTCTTCGTTGTAAATTGATCTATATTCTTTTTTTTTCTTTAATGTTAATAAGGACACAATGTTGGGCAAAGGTGTACTTATTACAATTTTATAGACATATTATTTATAGTCGCGGCAGAGAGTTTGGGGGGCACGAAATGTTTACTTCTTGGGGGGGGGGGGGGGGGCATAACAGAAAATAATTGAGAAGCATTGCCTTATGATGATTTCCCCAGAACATTCCAAAAACCTCTTGCCAGACAATAATTACACGAGTCAAAATGTTTTAAGAGTCAGATCCAAGCTTTAAAAGATTTATTTCCTGTCACAATAAAATCTGGACTACAAACAAGCCTTGAGTCAAGGTTCCAGATACATTCATTCATTCAACCTTTATTTATACAAGTTGGTCTCATTGAGCACAAGGACTCATTTACAAGAGAGACCTGTTTTAACAAAGAAACAAAGATTCACTGATTTTAACAGCATCATGCAGCTCTTTATAGGCCAAGAATTTACAGGAATTGGAGACATTTTGCCAAGAAGAATGGGCAACTTTACCATGTATGAAAATAAAGTGTCTTGTCCACAACTTTCACAAAAGACTGTCATTGATGCTAAAAGAGGCAACACATGGTATTAAGAACTAGGGTATGTACATTTTTGATCAGGGTCATTTGGGTATATTCTGTTGTCATTATGATGCAAGAAAGGCAAAAATAATTGTTTGAAAATAAATGGCTTCACCCAATCACTAACCACGAGGGAAAGAAAAGTGTGTTTCCATTCATATTCTCTGTAAAATGGCCAAAAAAATCCCAAATTCTGCCAGGGTATGTAAACTACTTTAGAGCACAACTATATGGTTGTTTTCTGAGAATTTCATTAGAATCTGTCCAGTGGTTCACTAAATGTTCTTTTGACGCTACAGGTAACCAAATGTGTTATTGCCTCTTTTTGCTTTTGGGCAATAATAATTACAAATGCGGTGTCTTAGTTTACAGTAGTCCCTTGTTTATCACGGGGGGATCCGTAACCTGAAGCCCCGCAATAAGTGAAAAATTCAATTCAGTTTATTTATATAGCACCAACTAACTCCATCACAGAACTCTCATCTTGAGCAAGCACAAAGGCAACAGCGGAAAGGAAAAACTCCCTCATGATGAAGAAACCTTTAGCAGAACCAGACTCAGGACAAGCGGCCATCTGCTTCAACCTGCTAGGTTTGAGAGGAACAGATACACAATGGCAGGTCAAGAACCACGTAAAGATAAAAATAGTATCAAATGAAAACAATTCTATTTTAACAATTCATTTAAGGAAACGATGTCAGTTTGTCCTCCAGTAGTCTAAATTTAAGGTAGTATAACAACCCTAACTTTAGGATTTATCAAAAAGGGAAGTATTAAGCCCAGTCTTAAAACTGGACAATGTGTCAGCCTTACGGACAGAATCTGGAAGTTGGTTCCACAAGAGAGGAGTCTGATAACTGAAAGATCTTCCTCCCATTCTGCTTTTGGAAACTCTAGAGACCACGAGTAAGCCTGCAGTCTGAGAACGAAGTGCTCTGTTAGGAAAATATGGAACAATAACATCTGTAATATAAGATGAAGCTAGGTTTTTGAGAGCTTTGTAGGTTAGAAGTAAGATTTTGATTTCAATTCTGGATTTGACAGGGAGCCAATAGAGAGAAGCTAAAACTGGAGAGATATGATCTCTCCTACTAACTCCAGTTAAGACTCTGGCAGCAGCATTTTGGATCAACTGAAGACTTTTTAAAGAAGTATTTGGACACCCAGATAATAAACCAGTACAACAGTCCAGTCTAGACATGACAAATGCATGAACCAGTTTTTCTGCATAATTTTAGATGAGATGTTTTTTAATTTTAGTGATATTACGCAGGTGGAAGAAGGCGGTTCTAGTAACGTTTTTAATGTGGGGGATAAAATACATGTTGTAGATGAACAGATGCTGAGATATATTCATCAATTAAAACGGATTCTTCATTTTTCTGGACTGTATATAAACGTGCATTGAATTTAACAGAAATGTAACGTGAGACGTCATTTATCTTTGACCCATCAAAATGAATGTGGCCATTTATTTACAGAATCAAAGTTCAACATCAAACATTTACATTAATTTGGCAGAATATGAAAATAACAACATAATCAATCAGCTTTACAACCAGGAAAACCATACGGCCATGATTTTCCGTTGCTACACCACAGACATTAATGAAAACATCTGGATTAATTTTCTAGCAGAAAGGAGAGTTTAAAGATGGAAAATTGAGATTTATCTTACAGAGAGATGTGTGAGGGAATTTGTCTGTTTTAACCAGAACGTGCACGCTCCTTCGGAAATCAGCTTGTCCCAACAGTACACTTTTGGTGAAGGTCGACTTTTACCTTTTCTGAAGATAGATCAGTTCCGGCGTGGAGTCTCACTTCCAACCACTGTTCAGCGTCTCAGTGAGAACAGCTAAAATACCTCGAGAGTCGTGCAAGGTTATCCAAACAGAAGTTATAATTCCCAAAATCGTCTCTGGTTCAGCTTGTTTGGTTTAGCAGCATCCATGAATGCCTGCGTTTGCATTCAGGTACTCCCAAACTCTCTGCATTCTGGATTCCAAGAACTCCGAACTCCATAACTCTGAACTCTACTGTTGAACTGGGAAGTTGCCACATTTAAATGGGCTCTACTTCCGGTTCATTTGAGAGCTTTTTGATTGGTGGATGGACCAAAGCAGAGGTGTGGTTTGTGATGTAAGGTGTTATTAAAAGTCAAGGAAAAGATTCAAATTGTTTAAGAACAGACAGAAAGATATCATGGCAAAACCAGACTTCGTGGAGCCACCTCTCCTGTATCTCGCTGTAAAAGTTAAACATGACATTTCTTTTCAGTAAACTTTCTAGTTGACCGAAGCTTGAACTTTAACACACTTACAACTTTGCTCATTGAAGACAGAAAATCAAGAAATGCATATTAACCTGATTTCTTCTTTGAATGAGGATTAAGGATCATTATTTACTGTTTCACAGTTAATAAAAATGAGTAGTTCACTTCAACATGTAAACATTGTTTGAACTAACACAATTTGATTATCAAAACATTTGTAAAATAGTAATGATCATAGAGAATTGTCTTTTCCACTTGATTAATTCAAGAAAGAAAGTCTCAGGATGGGTCAAACTGTATTTCTGGATTCAAATCAATGAAATGACAGTTTCTGTCCATCTGGTCAGTTTTGACATCAGGCCTAGTCCACTACAATGTCCTGATCAAAAATAACACCAAGATTTTTAACATTAGAGCTGGAGGACAGATTAATGCCATCTAAGGAGGGCAAAAGACTGAAAAAAGTATTCCTATGGTGCTCTGGTCCAAAAACTAAAACCTCAGTCTTGTCTGTTCAAAATCAGAAAATTTAGGGTCATCCAGGTTTTTATGTCTTTAAGACATGCACGTAGTCTAAGTAGCTGATTGGATTCATTGGGTTTCATGGACAAATATAACTGTGTATCATCAGCATAACAATGAAAATTTATCCCATGCTGTTTAATAACATTACCTAATAGAAGCATGTACAAGGTAAAGAGTATTAGCCCAAGCACTGAACCTTGGGGAACTCCATGACTAACTTTGGTGTATGATAAATATTCATTATTTACATTTACAAATGGGAATCTATCTGATAGATATGATTTAAATCAATTTAGAGCTGTTCCTGTAATTCCAATATCATATTCAAGTCTCTGTAGTAGAATATTATGATCAACTGTATCAAATGCAGCACTGAGGTCTAACAGGACCAGTGTAGACACCTGTCCATTATCAGAGGCCATGAGAATATCATTAGTAACTTTCACCAGTGCAAATTCAGTGCTGTACTTTGCGGAGCTCTAAAACCAGGTTTTAGAGCTCCGCCAAGTAGGAATAGTAGTACAAGTAGTAAGTAGTAGTTTTTTTTTAAGGCATTTTAAACCCTTCCCACACTCTTGCAATAGTCTAAACAATGTTTCTAAATGCTCTAAAATAGCACAGAATGTCATGATCTCAACTCTGCCTCTGGCAGCATTTTTGGCCACGCCCACTTCTCTGCTCTGCACAGATATCGGCTGAGCAGCTGCAGGAGGAAGCTTCTCTCACAGCTATGGGCTGCACACAGATGCTAAATAATTTAAAATAATTTATTTTAAATAAAAATACCATGCCTAACGTGCAGCTCATCCATCAAACAGCCAGTTGTGTGTCATGTCCAATCTTACAATGAAAAACCACGATAGAGCAAGTCCACAAAAAAATGAACCGAGAAGTAGTGAGTGACTACTGTACCACATGCTTTAGGTGATGATCCAACTGAAGTAACTTTTTACCTTTTTGTGTTACAGTTGCAGTCGTTGCGACCCACATGAACTCTGACTTGAACCATGTTGAGCCGCCTATTTCTGTGACGAAAAACATAATTGGCTCAAACCCCGAGGGCTTCGACTTGATACTCCTGGGCGACATGTTCTACGACGAGACCCTCGCCAACAATCTCCACAGCTGGCTGGATCGTTGCATCAAAACCCACGGCACCAAGGTCCTGATCGGAGATCCCAGACGAGCGCAGTTTGAGGGACACATCATCAGAAAGTTCCTGCGTCACCTGACCCAGTTTGAGCTGCCCGAGTGTGTCAGAGAGGAGAACTACGGTCTGACGTCCAGTGATGTTTGGTGTTACCATCCTGAGTTCTGAGGACTAAAGTGGATCATTGCTGCTTGATTTGAATTTTTAAATTTTGAAGTAACCACTATAGCCACTTTGCCATTGATAAGTGCGACTCTACTTGACTGTCGTCTTATCGGTTCTTCTCAGGTGTAGATGAATTGCCACTGTGACTTGTTCTCCACTCAGTGGGCGAGATCGTAACAGGTCATTGTGTTCGAGCCACTCCACTCGTTGTGGTCCTTTATTGTCCAATAAATGGACTTCAGTTTCTTTAGCTTATTCTGGCACTGCTTGTAAGTCCAGGTGTAACCATGCTAAGCCGTCATCTTCGATATCTTTCTGTAAATGTGCTCATTTCTTGTGGTGCTGTCCAGTTCACACTGAATCCTAACATTGGTCAATAAAATTAGGAATGTCTGTACCTCATCATTGGTCCACAACACAATTTTTGGAACTTCTATACCAGAAACTAACAAAAACAACACGCTGAACATATTTTGATCTCGCAGGGAGTCCGTCTCGTGGTGATGTATAGCGCTGGGCTACATCGTGCTGAGGTTAGCGAGCTGCTGTCTTCAACGCACCCAAAAGCTGAGACCGTATCACCGCTGAGTGACTGCCTGCATTGGATGATCGTCATCTTAATCTTTTGAACATGATCACAGGAAGCGGTGTCTCAGATGTAGTTTGCAGTTATTGCTGGGCGGGTAATCCAGTGACGTAGCTCCTAAGCAACGGGCTTAGTTACCATGTAACTTCCTCTCTACCATTGCTTGCATCTTCTTAACTTCTGCTGTGGTCACATCTGTTCCAGTTAACTTCTTGTTTTTTGCTCTGTCTTCCCACTTTTCTCAACTGCTACTGCTGTTGTGGTCACACCTGCTTCCTGTTTTCCATTCTGCACTTCTCTATTCTATGAAAAGATTTCTTCATCACTTCTGATAAGTTCTTTACTGACAGTCACAAACCATTTCTAATCACAAAACATTTGATTATAAAGAGTAAATTATACAAGAGATTAAATTTTAAAGGCACATAACAATCACGGATGAATCATTAATCCTCTTTTGATTATAAAGAGTACCGGTAATAATAGAGAAGATTAAGCATTTCCTTTGGTTATTACGTGTTTGTTATACTTTTGATTCTTAATTTTATTTTACCTCTCATGATTAAGTAAACTTAAACTCTTTTCCTTTATTCACTTTAGACAGACACACAAATTCTTTATCTTGAACACTCCGATAACAATTTTTCACTCATTATACCGGTACTCCTTTACCTGCACACCTCTTCACCTAACGATGTGTTTGGGGCTGATCTCATTGCACATTTCTTGACACTGGCCAATCGACGTCTGCTGTCTGCTTACATCTTAATCGTCACCTCGGAGCAGTCCACTTGAAACCATGAACAAAGTGGTCGCATAAACCGGGCTGAGTGGGGGTGGGAACCAGCAGTGGGCTGGTGTGGTGTGGAGCAGAACTGAGGAGAGATGAGGCTGTGGAAAATTGCCAAAAGAGGCTGAAGATTGTAGGATTTAAGAGTTTTATCAAAGTAATGGCACAATCCGTTTGATAACAAGGCCCCAGCAAGATGTAGTGTTAACAAATGTGGAAATGGTTTTGGAGTCAGAATGACCTGGAAAGAATGTGTTAATTATCTTACAGGAATCTAAAAAAAGTTAAGTCTGGTCCTCTGTGTAATATTTCATATTTGTCTTAATAAAGATAATCGACACGCTTCATGAGCCCGGGTCTGTTTATTGCATGCCCGTAACATCTACACTCGATCCTTACGTCACATCCTGTCTACAATATGGCAAGCCCATGAGGTCAATAATTATGACGGTTTACAATACAACATTGTAAATACAACATCTCCCTTTTTTTATTTTTTTTTTTTTATTTTGATGCCACATGTCCTCATTGAACTGGTACACATATTGAATATATTGTCACATGAAAATTATGCTGCAGTAAACAACATGTCAGACTTGTAAACATCATTTCACATTGCACATATTTTCATGTAAACATCATTTTACATTCACATATTTTTCATGTAAACATCATTTTACGTAAACATCATTTCACGTCATCCCACGTGAATATTTCATGTAAACATTCCATCATTTCACACCTTTTTTTTTTTTTTTTTAATTTAGGGCAGCGATCCGCCTGCACCCTTTACAATCATAAGTCAAGAACTGATCTTGGCCTGACCACTCGTCCTGATCTTGTGGTCAGTATGGGGCTGTTATTTTTGGTTTGTGACTCAGAGCCCGATGAAAGCTGTGACTCTGTCTGTTGTTGAGCTGCCTTTTCATGCTGAGCTCCTGGATCAGTTGTCGGTGTTGAAGGTGCTGATGGACCTTTTGTGTC
This sequence comes from Nematolebias whitei, assembly GCF_014905685.2. NCBI lineage: Eukaryota > Metazoa > Chordata > Actinopteri > Cyprinodontiformes > Rivulidae > Nematolebias > Nematolebias whitei. Next base: position 19,294,680 of record NC_056507.1, on the reverse strand, counting down.
CCTCAAGTGTCGCCGGTTGCGTCGTAGGGTCTGTCCCTCACCTCACTGGTGCGGATGATGAAAGAACGATCCGTCTCTGCAGGTTGGATGACGACAGCTGGTTTCCAGAGTCCTGTGTCATGCTGAAAACGAATATGGTCGCCTTGCTGCAGCTTTGGTAGTGGTGTGGCGCTGTGATTGTAGTATCGCTTCTGGTGTTCTTGTTTTTCCTTCCTTTTAGCCTGTACCGCCGTCTGACTTACGTTGCGTGGCTTTAATTGATTTCTGGTGACTGGAAGTACTGATCGCAGACGTCGGCTCATCAGAAGCTGGGCTGGTGATTTAAAGTCATCAACTGGCGTGTTCCTGTGCTCTAGAAGAGACAGGTAGGGATCTACGCTCTGGGCATGAGCCTTATCCAGAACTGATTTGGCTGTTCTAACTGTTCTCTCAGCAAGACCATTGCTCTGTGGGTACAAGGGGCTTGATGTTGTGTGCACAAAGTCCCATGTGTCTGCAAAGCTTTTGAATTCTTGTGAGCTGTACTGTGGCCCATTATCAGAAATAAACTTTTCTGGTATCCCGTGTCTAGCAAATATAGGTTTGAGTTTTGCGATGACTGCTCCTGTAGTGGTGGATGTCAATCCTTCCAGCTCAAAATAACGGCTGTAATAGTCCACAACTATGAGGTAGTCTTTTCCATGCCAGGTGAACAGGTCTGAGGCTACGACCTGCCATGGTCTCTCCGGGATTTGGTGTGAGATGAGGGGTTCTTTTGGATTTGACGCACGTCTCTCCTGACATATGGAGCAGTTTTCCACTTTGGAGGCAATTTCTTTGCCCATCCCTGGCCAGAAAAGGGCATCCCGTGCTCTCTGTTTACTCCTCTCAATCCCCATGTGTCCAGTGTGGATTTTTTCCAGCATGTTGCCTCTCAGGGTTGCCGGCACGATGATTTTGTCACCTTTAAAGATGATGCCATCATAGTGTGAAATTTCATCTCTGAAATTCCAGAAATCCAGTAGTGTTGTGGGACATTTTTTCCTGTCCTTAGGCCAGCCAGCATGTACAGTTTGCTTTAACTGGATGAGCTGTGGGTCGTTTGCCGTAGCAGCTCGTATCTCTGAAAGCTTTCTGTCACTTACTGGTAGGCTGTTCAACACTGAATGGACCTGGTCCTCCATGCCTTCACTCAACGTGCTGTCTAAGTCAGGCAGGGGCTTCCTGGATAGGGTGTCGGCCACAGGTATGTCTTTTCCCGGGCGGTGCACAATCTCAAGGTCATACCTTTGTAGCTGAAGAAGCATGCGTTGCAGACGCACTGGGGCCATGCAGATTGGTTTTTTCAATATGTGCTCCAACGGCTTGTGGTCCAACTCGACGATGATCCTCTTGCCATATATGTAGGTATGGAAGTGTTTACATCAAAAAAGTACTGCGAAGAGCTCCTTCTCGATCTGTGCATAATTAACCTCGGTTGGGGTCAGTGTCTTTGAGGCATACGCTATTGGATGCTCATCTTGCATTAGTACTGCTCCCAAGCCGTACTTTGATGCATCGACCTGTAGGCGCAGCTCCTTGGTTGCATCGTAGTATGCTAGGATAGGACCTGGTTCTCTGGTTATGAGGTCCTTCATTTGTTGGAACACTCTGTCGTGGTTCTGATCCCAGATGAATTCAGAGTCTTGTTTGAGCAGCTGTCGCAGCGGTGCGTTCACCTCTGACAGGCCAGGTGCAAATCTAGACATGTAGTTCACCATGCCGAGAAATGTCTCCAGTTCATTTTTGTTCTCTGGGGGCGGCATGTCTTTTATAGCCTGAATTTTCTTTGGATCTGGTTTGATACCTTCTCGGGTGAGTCTGTGTCCAAAATAGCTCACTTCATTGGCGCCGATGACACATTTTTCTGGGTTCAGGCGCACTCCTCGCTCCCTTGTGCGCTCTAACATGGCTCGTAGGTTTTCCTCATGTTCCTCTTTTGTCCTGCCATACACCAGTATGTCGTCCACGATGGCTGCCACTCCGTTGAGTCCTTCATACGTCTCGTCTATTTTTCTTTGGAAAATGTCCTGTGCAGATATTATTCCAAATGGAAGACGTAGAAAACGGTACCTGCCGAAGGTCGTGTTGAAGGTCGTCAGGAATGATGATTTTGTTGTGAGTTGGATGGCCCAATAGCCTGAACGTGCATCCATGACACTGAAGTACTGTGCTCCTGCCAGCTTTGGCGTGATGTCATCCAGTGTTGGAAGAGGGTAGTGAGGCCTTTTGATGGCTTTGTTTAACTCACGTGGGTCGAGGCACACTCTGAGTTTTCCATCACGCTTTTCTGCGATCACTAGACCATTTACCCATTCAGTGGGCTCTTTTACTTTGGCAATTATGCCGTTTTTTTCCATTCCATCCAACTCCTGTTTCAGTCGCTCACGCAGTGTGAAAGGAATCCTCCGTGGGGGATACACCACAGGCGCTGCGTCTGGGTTGATGTGTATATCACATTCTCCTGGAAATTTTCCTATGCCTTTGAACACATCAGCAAACTCATCCATAATGTTTGTGCTCTGCACTGACATGACCAGCTTAACTAGGTCTAGGTCCAGGCATGCCCTCAAACTTAGGATGGGGGGTGCTGCTGTCTCCACAATGTCAAAGGTCAGCGTTGTGTGGATGTCCTTCCACTTACATTTGAGCTGGCATGTGCCTTTTATGTCCAGTTTTTCTCCTCCATAACCAGACAGTGAGCGTGTGGGTGGTGCCAGGCTGACTTGTTTAAAAAGCTTTTTAAATATTCGTGCAGGAATAACATTAGCAGTGGCTCCAGTGTCGAGCTTAAAATGCACAATTTGATGCAACGAGCCTATTTCGACATCAGCATAAGCCTGCTCATTAGCTTCCCCTTCATTTAGCTTTGTTATGGAGTCAATAAAAAATTCTCCATCCTCATCAGGAACATCAGGTTTAATTGCGTACACAGGATTGTGCCTTTGTGGTGCTTCTGACCGGCATCTCTCTGGCTGTGTGTCTGCGCACACCTCCCACATGGCTTTCCCACCTTGTAGCCTGGGGCTGTTCTCCCTTTGTGATGCATGCTCTGACGCTTTTTGAGGCATACACTAGGAGAACACAAACCCTAAACAGAAACTGAGATGGACACAAGACTAAAACATAACACAAGATGGGGCTAAACACCATGAAACAGACCACAATCCCTACAGTCACAGCTTCAAAGGAATCGTTAAACTCAGTCCAGTCAGTCATGGATATTTATTGTGAAAAGAAAATCATACTCGCAGATTTCCTTATCAGTGATTTCCTCTGCTGCTTAATATTCTGGAGCAAATCTTCTTGAACGTGGGATGGTTTGTATTTTTCCTGTGATTAGGGCAGGGGTTTGTGACTGGTGGCAACGCTGTTCTGAAAGGGACGTACTTTGTAATTCGTGGTAAAGCGGTTCTGTGAGGGACGTGGCTGGTGATTTGCGGTAAAATTCTGCTGACAGGGATGTGGTCTGTATTTGGAGGTAACGATATTATGTATTCTATGGCATGAACTGGATGCATTACCTGCTGGGAAATCATCTGAGACAGATTTCTCTGACATAAAATTGGTTTCTCTCTCTCTCTCTCTGTCCACATAGATCTTGTTTTCGACATGTCATTTCAAAGGTCAAACTCAGATCTGTTTAGGTTTGACACGTTTTTGATTTTGAACTTTTATACATTGAGAACCTTGTAGACACTTTGGGTAAAAATTCAGCTCTTGATGAATCCTGAACGTATGGTACTTTGTGTCTTGGTTCACGCAGTGATAGAGGGTTCAGGGCAGCCATTGAAGTTACTGGAGCGTCTTCTGAAACTCTGCCTCTTGGAAAGTTTTTGGCTTGGTCCCTGACAAACCATTGTCGTTTTAGCGGTTTGGGCTCAATTGGTGGTAAGGGTTTTAAGGCAGCCTTTGAAGTTCTTTGTTGGTTCTTTACAAAATGTTCTTGCTTTTCTTGTTTTGCTTCACTTGGTACAGTTATTAAAGCAGGTTTTGAAGTT
>NC_056507.1:19283736-19290561 GCF_014905685.2 Nematolebias whitei | reverse complement strand
ATATAGTATTTGATTATTCTTACCCCTCCCTAACTTATTTATTGATCAGTGTAATTCTGTTACTTATTTACTTAAACCTTCTTATTTTATCTACATTTATGTCCTATTTTTTTTTAGCAGAATATAACATTAATAGCTTATTTAACACCCCTGTGTTTCACCAAATCTTTAGATATCATCAACACCCTTCCTCCAGCATGTAACAGCTCAAAACAATTGTTTTGTAGTAATTTATTTAATACTTAAAAGTTTTACAGTTGAAAACCAAACAAGCAAACAAAAGAGAAGTTTTGTTTTGTAACTGTGCTAAAGTGCCAAAGGGCACCAGGAGAATCCGGGAGCACAATATATGTCAGAGAGTTTACTTTTTCATTATTATGGATCAAAGTTATCAAGTGCATTGAATTAATTTTTCTTTTAATTAATCCTGACTGCAACAGGGGGAGGATAGTAAAACAGTTTAAATGATACGCTCGAGCTAGCTCTGGCTGATTGAAAGATACGTTTCACCAACAGAGGAAAGTGTTAAAGTCAATTCCACAATGATATCTCTTTGCTGTTCTCACATTACTAAAAACTCATTTCTCTTTTTATGCAAATTAACCAATTAACATGCTTCTGAGGAATAAACCTTTGTGCAAGGGTGAGCTCAGTGATATTTTCATAAGAACAAGAAGAGTTTCAGCAGAGGATATGTCAAGACAGTTGTTTCTTTTCATATAATATCATTAACAAGGACTTATTGTGACAAACACAATCCTCTCTCATGTCCTCTGGTTTCTTGTTTTCTTTCTTTTCCTGTCTTGAGCTGATTTTGCAGACTGAAGTTAGAATTTAACACAGATGTGACTGTAAAACGTCTTTCTTTGTCTGATATTGGTGTTTATTTCTAAATGCTGAACATAAATTTAAGGAATGCATATCGCCCGTTGCCTTTCCTGCCAGAGTTTTGAAGTGAAATGATGATGAAATGGGACAGAGTTTCAGCTGGTTTGGATAAACCTTGTAAATGATTTTATGTGTGATCTCAGTTTATGTGTTTTGAATGACTCTCAGCTGAACCACATCCAATTTGAGCTCTATAGCTGTAAAATAGCTGAATTAAAGCCATTTTTGTCTTAGCTAAGGTCCATTAGCTGTGCTGGCCATCCTGAATTAAGCTGATTCTAAATATTAATGGGTTTTAGATGTTTATCTAATGATTGCTGTACAAGGTTGTAAACCGATCGATGATGGATCGCAAATAATGGGTGGGCCGATGGTGGTGGTGGTGGTGGTGGGGGAGTGTCTGGGGATACTCCTCCAGAAAATTTTGTATAAAGTATATGCAATTTCCTGCATTTCAGTGTATTTTAACAGGTTGTTAAATATCTACGTTTACCTACATTTGTAAACACTCCGCTTCTATCAAGCATCCCCACCCCACCTCATGGAACCATCAAACACACACACTTTTTGCCCCACTCCCCTCAGGAAGGAGGTTGAGGAGCATTAAGTGTAGAACCACTAGACTGAGGAACAGCTTCTACCCTGAGGCTGTTAGACTCATGAATCTCTAACCAGAATAATCACTGTGAAAAAAATCACATCATGTTGCTGCTGATCTGTTTCATGTTGAGTTGTTCATGCGTGCTCATCTGCTCACACAGACTCATGTTCGTGCTGCTGTTCGACGTAATGTTTTTATGCTATTAGTGCTTAGTGTATTTTTAGTTGATGGTTTTCTTAGTTGGGCAACACGGTGGCGCAACTGGTAGAGCTGCTGCCTCTCAGCGTGCAGGTCCTTGGTTCAAACCCCGGTCCAGGGGCCTTTCTGGGTGGAGTTTGCATGTTCTCTCCATGCATGCGTGGGTTTTCTCCAGGTGCTCCGGTTTCCTCCCACAGACCAAAAACATGCATGTTAGGCTGATTGGTAACTCTAAATTGTCCCTAGGTGTGAGTGAGAGAGTGAATGGTTGTTTGTCTCGTTTTTCTCTATGTGGCCCTGTGATGGACTTGCGACCCGTCCAGGGTGTACCCCGCCCCTCGCACAATGATTGCTGGACATGGGCACCAGCGACCCCCGTGACCCAAAATGGAATAAGCGGGTAAAGATAATGGATGTATGGATGGATGGCAGTCATATTTGTTCATAACTTTATTATTAGTAAGCCTGAGAGTTACCGGATCCAAGCAAACAGTTACCGGAATGCAGCCTGTCAAAATAAGAGAGTTCCCAGATCCTGTTCCGGCAAGATCCGGCTGAAATTAAGCACTGGTTGTACTAAAATCGGCCAGTTTAAACAGTTAATGCCACATTTTTTAGGTGAAAACGTGTCATAGTCTGTCCTTTTTGTTCGTTTTCTTTGTGTTTATCTTGTTATTTCCTTTCCTGGTCCTTGTGTTTCACCCTGTTCCCAGTGTGTGTGTCTCCCTCTTGTGGTCTGTCCCTGCTATTGCACCTCATATAATTAGCTTCAGTCACCATCTGTTGTCTCTTCCAGCTGTTTGCCATTTGTCTGTCGTTGGTGTGTGTGTATATAAGTCTGTGTCTCCTGAGCATTGTCTCATGGAGGCTCCTTGTTCCTGTTACCTGTTCCTAGTTTCCTCTCATGGTTCATATAGTAAGTTGTTGATGCCACGTCAGCCCTTTTGTTTATTTTTTTTTATCAAATAGCTTTTACGTTTAAACCTGAGTCCTCTCAGTCCTCCCTGCATTTTGGGTTCAACCGCCACCAGATTTTTTTTTTTACAAAAATGTGGCACAATATGCAACACTTAGTATACGCAGGAGATCATGCTCTGTTATTACCTCGCAAAATGTCTTGCCTAATATCTGTAAAACTGGCTGTTTCAGCAATTTTTTGTTTTTACTAACATCAGTTGGCTGTGGCAGCCATCTTTGATAGGCGTCAGTCTAAAAGTTGATCAGTTGTAAACGTACATTCAAAGATTATGTTCTGAAAGTTTCATTAAAATCTAGTGGTTCATGAGATATTTTGCAAACAGACCAAGTTAACAGTAATGGTTAATGGCAAAGTTTTTTTAAAGACAGAACTCACATGATCAGTTAGAGCTCAGCATATGTGTTGCGGATGACTCTCAGCTACTACCACACTAAAGTTTAGCTTATGATCTGTCCAATTTATAACCATTTTAAGTGTTTGCTGAAGTTGTTTTGCTGTGGTGGCCATCTTGAATGAAGTTACCTCTAGATGTTCATCATAGATATATATCTAGTGAATACTTTCCGAGAGTTGCATTAATGTGTTTACTAGTATGAGATAGGGCACCGGCGACCCCCGTGACCCAAAATGGAATAAGCGGGCTAAGATAATGGATGGATGGATAGTATGAGATATTTTACTAACAATACAAACTCATTCACAAACACAAGCAACGTCTTTTGCCTTCACCAGCGAGGAATGAGTTCTGATGTGACCAAACCGAAACACGTCCACATCAAACTTTCAGTCTTTGTATCAAAATAAATATCTTTTCATTTTGAGGAGAGAAAAGCTCAAGAGGATCAGATGCATTTCCCAGATTGCACAAACGTACAAGCAGATTGCAGCGTGAAGTGTTTTTGTAATCAGAACAAGAAAATCTCAGCAAATTAGGCCACACAAGTGCTAAATGATTATTGCTTCCAAATAAAACTGCATTTCTCCTCCGGTCCTTGTCTGCAGACTCATCAGAGGAGTTCAGGTGCAGAAAGAAAGTCCAACTTTTGCAGCCTGTTATCTATTTAATTAGCCATCCTTTTATTTGCACAGAAACCTGCTTCATGTCTGAGCTTTTTGTAGATTATCATCAAATTAATCAACTGAATAATTTATTTAGGTGTGGGTTTTTTATGTTTTTGATTGACAGCAACTTCAAACTGTTTATTCTGTGTGAATCTTTATGAAGCGTTCACACTATTGTGATCCATGTTTCTTCCATACGTTTTTCAGTATCTTTCTCATTCCACAATTTTTTGTACTAGTTCAGCAAATCATATCCAAATGTTCAGCTCTTTCAGAAGAAAGGTGCTATGACTTTTGGTGTTGGTGTAACTTTAGCTTTTTGAAATATTTAGCCTTTTCAGCTATTTTTTTTCATAGGAAATTAAATGAGCTAATTTTCCATCCTTAAAATCTGTTTACAACCTTTTACGGCTCCTTTCACATTTTGTTCTGGTCCAGCTTCTAGCTTCCTTGTGCAAATTAAAGCTACTTGCAGCTGTTTTTTCTCAGCTGGTTTGTAATCCTTTAAGTTTTTTTTATGCTGACCAACATTTTTGTGCTTCTTCTGACTTCTTCTTCCTGCTAATTTCACCTTATTATGCTCCGATATGCTTATTTCTGCAAGTTTTGGCTTTTCGGCAAGTTTCAGCTACTATTTAACTGTTAGTTAATTAGCTGCTGCTAATTTGATTTTTTTCAGCTAATTCCACATTTTTTTTGGACTTGTTTCAACTTTTTTCAGCCTAATTCAGCAAAAATGTGCTCTTTCCACGTCCTTCTGGTAATTTAAGCTTCTGTCATTTTAGCAAATTTTCAGCATTTTTTGTTTGTTGCTAAATTCAGCTTTTTCAAATAATTTCCACATTTTGTACTCACTTCTGCTTCTTTCAGCCTAATTAGGCAAACGCGTGTCCTTTCTGCTTTTTTCTGCTAATTTAAGCTTGTTCTACCTTTTCAGAATCAGAATGAACTTTACTGTCATTGCACTGAGAAACAACGAGAATAGGTACGTACAGTCATCCAAAAGATGGGCGGAGTGCACGAAGCTGCAACTATAAAAAGCACGGCCTTCATTATTCTTATTCAGAATATTCAGCTACATTTTTAGCATTTTCAACTAATTTCAGCTGTTTTCAGATAAATTCAAGTTTTTCATGGTAAATTCTGCTGCTTTCAGCCTAATTAATTTTTTCTGCTAATTTCAGCTTGTTATGCTCCTTTCATCTTTTTCTACTAGTTTCAGCTTTTTCTGTCATTTCAGCTAATATTTACTAGTAGCTGTTTTAATGTTAATTTTAGCGTTTTCAACTAATTTCACGTTTTTAGTTCATTTCAGCTCTTTCCAATTAATTCTGGTAGGTTACGCTTCTTTTTGCCTTTCAGCTTCTTTTCAGCTATTCCTTGAAATTTCAGCTTTTTTAGCTAATTTTCTATATATGTTTTTCTCATTTCTGCTTATTTAAACTTAATTCAGCAAAATTAGTTCTTTCTGCTTTCTTCCTCTAAGTTAGGCTTGTTCTTCCATTTCAGCAACATTTCAGCAGGGTTTTAGCAAATTTCAGCTGTTTTTCAGCAATAAGCATTCCCACTACATTTTCACAGGAAATGTAATTTCTCTAGCTCTGTGTGTGTTGCAATTTAAATAAAAACACTAGGGAAATAAAGACATGCAAGATGTAAAAGTGTGGGGATCTGGGAAGAGAGTAACCCGGAGAGGAAAGAAAGGAGGTGAAGAGTTAACGGTAAAGAGTGTTTTTAGATTTTTTTTTTAATACAGTGCTGAGAAGTTTTACCCAGCCAACTGAGCTGAAGCTGCTACTCTCCTGAGAGCTCCACGCTCAGAAAAGAATGTCACAGCAAAACAGAGTAAAAAAACAGTCCATTTCTCCTGAAATGCTGGTGTTTGAACGGTGTGTGTATGAAGTGAAGCAGCAGGAGGCAGCCTCAGTGGATGATGGGGAGAATATGATGGGTTGGTGCCTGCAGATGGAGTTCACACAGAGAGTTTCTCTGAAAACTCCCCGTGTCAGCCAGATTGAGTCGCCAGCAGGCAACCGTGGGTAACGGCCCAGGGGATTGTTTGGATGGAGGGACACTGATCGGTGTGCTGAAAGGATTGTTTGTGCTGAAAGAGACAACAGATGAGACACAGTGGGGAGGATTCCCAGGTAGTTCAAGGTTAAAGCAGAGCTCTTCTCACAGACACTAGGAGCTTGTGCTGTCGTATAAGCATGCAGAGAACTTTTCCTCCAGCCATTTTGTATTTCTCAGGTGTGGATTAAGGTTTTTGAAGGCTTTCATAAATATATTTTACCCCCTTGTGAGATGATAAAGCAGTTTAACCATCACACAAACTTTTCTAAACAACTACTAATTGTTTATAATGAAAGAGTAAAGCCGAAGATGAACATCCCAGTTAGCTCCCCCGCTTGGCGGCAACTGTTTTAATGCATCGTCTGCATCTCGGTTTTGAAACTCACATGCTGTGAAGATGCTTACTTTTCTTTGAGCTCCTCACCTCCGGCGCAGTGTGAGTGAGGAATTAAAGGCAAAACTGAAGATCTGACAGAGCTTCTTTTAGCTGGGAGGCTGAAAATGCCACAGGACTGGAAGAGCTGCCGCATACATTGCACCAAGGAGGCTGATGATTCACATCTCAGATTTGACCTATGACCTTTGATTTATGTTATTGTTCTGCTCTGCTGACCAAGAACTGCCATCTCGATCATTTCAGTCTGAACAGATGCTTGTTGTGCTCCTCATCTACATAATCTGTTAATGACGTCATTATTATTATTATTTTTACCAGAAACAGATTAATTACTTATTCAAATATACAAACAATGAACAAAACCTGCCATTCTGCTTAGATTTAATTGTAATCAATCGTCCATTTGTGAGCAGACTCAGATTCTTTGCTCAGTTTTTTCTTTCTTCAGGGGCCGCCACAGCGAGTGAACTCGCAAAAACACTTGGCAATTGTTTTAATGCTGGAGGACCTTCCTGACCCAACCACTGATCACTGCAGTCCTCCATGTGGAGCAGAGAGCTGCTACCCAGGGTGCAGCTGGGAGGTAAATGCACCACCCGGGGGAAGGCGGGGGGGGGGGGGGGGGGG
>NC_056507.1:19280126-19282671 GCF_014905685.2 Nematolebias whitei | reverse complement strand
ATAAAACATTGAATGCGCATTCAATGGAGACAAACGATACAACCTGTGAAAGTGATCTGAAGTCAGCCCTTCCTCTGCGTTGTCTGCTGAAAGAGGAAGTTCTGCTCAGCTATAGTATAACTTAGAGCGGTGCACGGTCAAGGCTTCTAGAATGTTCACTTGCTCAACGTGTATAGGGCGGTGACTCACTCTAGCTTCTAGAATATTCACTTGCTCAACGTGTATTGTGCAAAGTTCGGTTGGGTGGGTGCTGTCACAAATAAGAAACAGGAAGTATACTAGTCACACTTTAAGCTTTAGAAATTGTACAAGCAGAAACAGATTTTATTTTACAACAATTCCCCCTTTGGACCTCTAAACCAGAGGTCCAAACCTTTAAAATAAAATCAGCAATCTATCTGCGGCGGCGAGGAACCATCTCAAAGTCCTGAAGGTCATACCCTCTCCGCATGAGGAGTTGACGGGTGATTTCTGGGTCTCTCTTCTCTAAAGTGGATGTGATAAGGCGTACTGTCAGTGACCTCAGGCAAGGGATGCAACAGCAACCACAAGTAATCAGAATAGCTGAAAACACAGCAAGAGACATAAGCATAGATACAATCATCTGTTTCCAGGGACCAAAAATTCTCAGCAGCCAGTCATCAAAGGGGTTATCAATGCCAGAGTGAGACTTCATTTCATCAGACAGAGTTCTTAAACCTTCTAAAGCTCTGGTCACTCTCCCATCAGGGGCGGTATTGTTGGGGATGAAACTGCAGCAAAGATCACCAAACATACTACAAACGCCTCCTTTTTCTGCCAATAGCATATCAAGAGCCATTCTGTTCTGCACTGCTATCAACGAGGTGGGCGCAAGTTGTTCTGCCAGACCTTCAACAGCCTCTCTGGTGAGATTGGACAAGCGCATGACATTATAGTGCACATAGTTAATCCTGTCTACATTCTTATGTGGGAGAACAGGGAAAAGATTGGAGATGATGGGCAAATGTTCAAATCCTGCAGCAATCTGATCCACCAGTTTGTATTCATTGGGTACTCCACGAGGAACACCTATGGCGTCTATATAAGTAGGTGAGCCTACAGTGGGATCCAAGTTTGTAGATCTCTTCTTTCTAGACCTGACATCAGTGCTGTTTAAAATCTCCAATCTAGGGCCTATTAAGGTTAGAGGGGCAGCCAATCTTACCATGGCACAAAGTCCAATAGTGTTGTCCACAATATGAGTTAGCAGCCTTCGTCCACCACAAAAGTAATACAAGCCTGATCTTACCAAAGGACCAATCACCTTTCTTTGGCCTCTCTTTGTGGTGGCCTCCATAGTGCGATTGCACCAAGTTGGGTCAATCATTCCAACATTCACTTTAGCTTTAGAGGAGGTAAAATTGAAACAAAAATAGTCAGATCGTTTATCTGCTAGAAAAGGACCTGCCTTAGTTAGATTCCCAGCCAATGGGAATACTTCACTAAGAGTAGTACAATCGACATTTTCCTGCATTGTAGTCAAGTTTAACATGCATTCAAAACCCCAAATATCCTCTGGGAACAAGGGTGCAGGTTCAGTGTACAACACAGGACGCGCAGTCGCACATGCTATGCATTCCGACAAAGAGGCTTGTCTTGCAGCCTCCGATAACCATTCCAACCATATATTGGTCTCACTGTAGCCGGTAGACCTGGCAATAACCTCGGCGGGAGCCAGTTTTGTGTAATCTACTGCAATTACGTGTGGAGTCTGCTGTGGCACAACGGGAGGAAGAAATCAAGCGATGAAGACCTGACCTTCGTTATTAAGTTAACGCACAGCAGACCTACTTTTTTCGGATTCAAATCAGCTACTATTTTCAGCATGTAAAAGTCAAATGGATGCTCAGTTGTGTTAAAAGAGGATACCTCTTTAATAGAAAATGATATGGGATTCTGAGAGATTGAAAAGTCTCTTTGTATTGCGAAGTGGCTGGTCCAAAACTGCACCCAGGATGATTCAGGGTACAGAAGTTTATTCCAGACGCATCCGCCTGTATGGCCGGCACAAACGAGAACTTGCCACGTTATACAGTTAGGCGGAAAACATTGGGGAGATGTGGACAGACATGGGCAAATATAAACCTCTGCGTGTCTGACCGAGGAATTGTCACCAGCACAGTCAAGCACTTCACATAAGTCAAAAGTGAAGGTGGTAGTCTGGTTCGCAATATACTGCAATGTGAGGATGTTCTGTCCTGGGTACACACCATACTCCCTCTTATGCCTATCAAAATTACAATCTGTCCTACCAGGAATAACACAAGCATATTCTAGGAGAAGGATCAAGGACACCACACTCACAGTAACCATCCCAACTCCTAAAATGACCTTCCTATCTGGCCACCACATTGTATCAACCACTTATTTTACACAACCCTTTTTACTCAAGATACAAAAACAAGGCCAGTAGAAAAAATTCGCAAGAATATACTAATTTGGACAAAATATAAAATGTATATTTTAAGTGTAAAAATAAGACGTATATTAGTAAAGTTTTTATAAAAATGAAGAATTTAAAATC
>NC_056507.1:19278324-19280026 GCF_014905685.2 Nematolebias whitei | reverse complement strand
GTGTTTTTTATATATCCTACAATGATTTTACCCACAATCATGAATTATTTTTCAAACTGTATCCTCAAATAAACGACATTATAGTCTAATAGCGCCCTCTCTTGGTAGTAAAATGTTAGTTCATGTTTAGTTCATGTTTTTCAAAGCCTGTTTTTGTGGGGCTCAGCCAGAAAAGCTACCTGATCGTCCACTTCCCTTTTAAATATTGCTTGTTTATTGTGCACATCTTAATATTGTAATCCTAAAATTTGAGTTTATGTCATAGAAAAATACTGTCCTTTTCCTCTTTGAGCACCTTGTTATTCAGCTTCTGTCATCAGACAGACTCCATCAAGGACACAGGAACCTGTTTTGATAAAAGTTGTCTGTTTCAGGGGGAGAAGATAGAAAGACGCTATATAAGTACAGTCCATTTACCATTTATCATTTACCTTATCGTATTCAGTCTGTGCAGTGATTCTTTGTTTCTTGGTCAAGGATAGACTGTGACTTCAATCTTTTTTTATTCAGCTTCTGACACCTTTTACAAAAAGCTTTTGTTAATAAAATAATAGCTTCGTAAATATTTTTTTTTGTTTTAAATTCCTGACAGGCAGCCTAATTTTCAAAAACTCTGGTTTGTATGGGGGGAACAAAACTTTGCTCAACATGTTTAAAATAATGTTACGACTGACTTGTTTAAGGAATTGCATAAATATTCAGCTGTCTATTAAAAAAAACCGTTAGAATTATTTTAATTAAAATTAGAAGTCGTTCCAATAAAACTGGTGAACAACGGAAAATCCTCTGCTTGTCATTAAATCTGAATCAGCTGTAAAATAAAAACTTCTAGATGAACTGTAAGGTTGATTAACAAATACAACTAAAGTGTTATTTAGTTTGAATACATGTCAGTGTTTTGGTTGTTTCAATATCACAATGTTTCAGAGACCTTGTTTGGCATCACAATGTCTGTCAGTGTGATGAAAGCATGCTATACTTGTGAGGACATTATATGTGAATGAAATGTTGTCTGGGGTCCACCATAATTAAAGAAATACTATATAAAAAACTGGATTTAAACACACACAGAGTGAAATGTTGTTCAGGTCAGGCTGACCCGTCGCTCCCCTTTCTTAGAAAGTCTGGTTCCAGTCACGCCTCTTCCTGGAGCACAAACAAAACAATAAATCACACACACTTTTCCTAACAGTTTCAACATTTTCTTTCAACAGTAACCTGGAGCTACAGGTCCTTCTCAAAAAAATAGCATATTGTGATAAAGATCATTATTTTCCATAATATAATGATAAAAATGAAACTTTCATATATTTCAGATTCATTGCACACCAACGGAAATATTTCAGGTCTTTAATTGTTTTAATACTGATGGTTATGGCATACAGCTCATGAAAACCCAAAATGCCTGTTCCAAAAAATTAGCATATCATGAAAAGTTTCTCTAAACAAGCTATTAACTTAACCATCTGAATCAATGACGTAACTCTAAACACCTGCAAAAGATTCCTGAGGCTTTTAAAAACTCCCAGCCTTGTTCATTACTCAAAACCGCAATCATGGGTAAGACTGCCGACCTGACTGCTGTCCAGAAGGCCATCAGCAAGAGGGTAAGACGCAGAAAGAAATTGCTGAACGAATAGGCTGTTCCCAGAGTTCTGTATCAAGGCACCTCAGTGGGAAGTCTGTGGGAAGGGAAAAGTGT
>NC_056507.1:19276803-19278224 GCF_014905685.2 Nematolebias whitei | reverse complement strand
CTTCCCAACAAGGCTCTCACATCTCCTACCGCTAGTGTGATACCTTTTGTAAGACTGTCAACTGCATTTAACCACTTACTACCCCCTTCAGTCAGTGGGGGCAGTTTTTCAACCAAAGCCTGAATGTTACCAAGTGCAAAGGGTTTGTATCTGATCTGCGCACCCGCCTGGAGCAGAGGAAAGCTGTTGCTCGACAGGGAGGGGTAGTCAAGTTGTTGAAACCCTTTAGTTTCCTCATGTTCTGACGGCAGGGATGTACTGGGTGATGCGGTCAGTGAGAGTGATGTACTGGGTGGAGGCTGAAGAGTAGCCATGATGTCTGAAGAGATCCTGAGTGGGGATTCAGTATAGAAAGGATTTTTTGAAGAACCTGTCAGTGAGTCAGTCAACACAGGTCTGTTTCTCCAGCCCGGGGCTTCCAGAAGAGCCTGTCTCTGCCCCACCCCTGTGAATGAGAGTGGTTCAGGTGCCTGTGGGCGAGGCAACGATGCCTGTGTGTTGAGAGGTGCTGAGTTGTTGTCTGCAGCTTTCTGTAATGTGTGTACTTTAATAAAGTCTCTAAAACCGGAGGAGCTCACTGATCCTGTCTCATCTGTTATGGTCAGGTTGTCCTGGGCTCAAGGAGGGGCTCCCTCTATCTCTATTTTTCCCTCCCTCACGTGATATACCGGATACATGTTTTTAACAGGAGGGGCAGATGGAATGCTGCTGTGGGTGTAAGGAGGAGGTGTTAAGCTGCCTGGTTGTTCACTCTTCTCACCCAACATCAGATGGGACACACCCTGAGCTATCAACACCAGTTTCAACCATTCCTTTTTCTCACTTTCAGCTGCCACTTTCAACTTCCTGTATTTCCCCTTCTGTAGGGCGTTGGCCTCTTTCTTTTGTTTGTCAAAATGCTCTTCCTCGTCTTTACACTTTTTTATTTTTTCCCACATCTGAGTTATAACGTCTGCTTTGCCTCGTTTGTCACTTATCTCTTCTAATTTTTTTACGAGAGCTTTCTCCTGTTTCTTATCCTGTCCTGACATTGTTATGGCCTGTGTTACAATTGTTAGTTGCTCTTTTAACGATTTAAAGTCCTCATTTCCGTATTTCTGTCTACACTGCTCTGCCATTTCGACATCCAATTCCTTCTGCATTCTCTGAAAGGAATTCACTTTCACACACCACACCTAGGTATTTTATTGTCACAGGAACCAGTTCAGGAACTCTTTTCCTTATCTCAATCACTCTCAGTGGTCTTATGGTTTGACAGGACGAACAACACTTAGACAAACAACACAAGACTGACCACTTCACCTCATTCACGTGAAACTCTGACGCCAGAAAAATTCAACAGTGGCTGCTTCCCACAATACAACTTGATTGTAGTTTTTTTTTTTTTTTTTTTTTTTTTTTTTTTTTTTTTTTTTTTTTTT
>NC_056507.1:19271569-19276703 GCF_014905685.2 Nematolebias whitei | reverse complement strand
CCTTGGAATGAATCATTAAAAGCAGAGAATCCAGATGATGTTTTAACCGCTTTGCGGGTCATAGAAGTTAAAAAGAAAATGCCGGTGACTGGACTTCAGCGCAGAATGTGGGTGTGTGCTACTGTTTGGAAGAAACTGCAGGAAGAGAATCAGGAAACAGGAATGCAAATGTTGAGAGACAAACAAGTGCTTGAGGAAGCGCAGTAAGCTTGTTTATTGAGTAATCAGCATGTGAGGCTTCTGACTATGCAACTTGAGAGGATGCATAGGGTAGCAGAGGGTGCTGTGGAACAGGTGTCCCGCTTGAAGAGAGAAAAATTCAGGAAAAAGAAGCGGAAGCGGAATGTGTCACCTAAGAGAATACAAGCCTTCGTTGCTCAGTTGGACACCGGATGGGATCCGTCGAGTTTGGACGGTAACATCTCAGGTGAAGATGATAATGATGATGATGATTATATTTGGACTGAGGATGATAAAACACCAGTTAAATCAGATAAGATGATGACCAAAGTAGCTCAGGTAGAGGGGAAAAATGTGAAACCAATGAAAAGGCGTAGGAAAGAACAAATTATATCAGACATCAGACAGGAACGCAGAGATGCGCACAATGTACCGATTGTAGATGGGGAGGGCAACCCAATTTGGGATTTGGTTCCACAAAACCAGCCCGCCCCTGTTATGAGAATGGTCACTGAAGATTATACACAGGAAGAACTGACTTATCTGCTAACAAGGTACAAACAACTGGCAGGTGAACCAATGGATTTGTGGTTAGTAAGAATGCTGGATGAAGGAGCTGCCCAGGTGCAGATTGATGCAGGAGACAGAATGTACAAACCTATGGCCCGTGGGCCGAGAAGGGATAATAGAGGCAATGCTTCGGGACCTCCTCGTGTTGCATACTGGAAAGCTTTGTTGCAAGCGGGAGTTCCCCGAGAGGACATTGATGGTCTGCCAACTGATGAGCTGAGGGCGCGGTGTCAGAAAAAGGGGTTGAAAGTGCATTGTGCTGGTTTTGACATGTCTATTCTCACACAAGCATTTAGGAATGTGCTTCAGTCAGTATCAGCCCCTCCAGCACCCATTCAAAGACCAACTGCAGAGTTTTATAATGAGCAGTTTGACAGGAGAGGGACACAGGCAGAGAACAATGAGTCATCAGAGGAGGAAGTGCAGATAAGAGCAGTGAGACAGAAAAAGTCGAACAAGAAAAATGACAGGACAACCAAAATCTACCCAGACTTGTCTGACCTGATGAGTTGGGATTAGGAATCAGGCCGAGCCCCGGAAATAAGAGTAATTAACTGGTCAATAAATGACATCAGACCACATGTTGAGTTTGAAATTTATTGGAGGAACAAAAATGTTCAGAAAGTGATGGCTCTCTTAGATACTGGGGCGGAGGCCACACTCATTCATGGCAACCCTGATAAAATCAAGGGGCCAGTGGTTCCCCTCTCAGGCTTGGGAGGGAACGTGATTTTTGGAAAAAATTTGAAGATACCTTTGAAAATTGGTAGAATGCCAATCAGGAAGTTTCAAGTTTTGGTGACTCCAGTGAAGGAGTGGATTTTAGGAATGGATGTGTTAGCTGGAATGATTTTACATTTACAACAGGGGCGTTTTGAGTTTGGAATAGAGCGACCCCTTCAGGTCAAAGCTGTATTGGTGGGCAAAGTGAAAATGCCTCCTTTCCCCATTCCAATAGCAACACAGATGGTGAGCATGAAGCAATATCGTATTCCTGGTGGACATGATGAAGTTACTGCCACAATTAAAGAGTATGTTGATGCAGGGGTGCTAAAAACATGTACAACTGCTTGGAAGAATGTTGGATACTGGAGGAACCACATTCCTCATTTGGGACAGGTTTTACAACCACTGTATCAGGTAACTAGGAAGAAGGAGAATTTTGCTTGGGGAGAAAAACAACAAATAGCTTTTGACCTGGCTAAAGAAGTCATTCAACAGGCTGTGTCTTTAGGAAAGCTACAGTCAGTAGTGGAACTACAGGTGTCTGCTATTAATGACTATGCTAACTGGAGTTTGTGGCAAAAACAAGGAAGAGTGAGAAAACCACTAGGCTTTTGGTTTAGGAAACTGCCCCCTGCAGGAGTTCAATATACTATGTGTCAGAGAGAGCTAAACCAGGGGAAAAGGGTGTGTCTGTTTTGCATGAACAGGTGGCACAGCTACTTATTAAACCATGTGACATGTCAGCAGTAATGGAGATTCCTGTACCCACCACTGTAACTGTTAGAGGGACTGGGGGCTTTGGCTCAACAGATAAACCAAGAGCTAAAGTTTGGGTAAGACAGGAAAATGGCCCTCCTCGTGCAGCAGAAATAATAGCACAAGGAGCGGATGCAACAGTCTCAGTGTTGTATTCAGGGGAAGAAAAATGGGTGAATGTACCTATAAATAAATGTTATATAAGAGAAAACTAATGATTCTTCCTCTATCTGTAAGCAGTACCTCTCGTCTTCACAGCTTGATGTTTCCTTGGTCTTTGCCGATTGGACAAGCGGGACCGCCCAGGAGCCAACATGGGAAAAGTTGGTGGCAGGCGCCCGTCAGATGGGAGTGCAAGCTGTTTGGGCAACATGTGCCATAGTCCTAATGGTCAACATCTCATCAACAGCACCAGGACATAGCCTGACGGAGGCTGAGGCTACACCATTGGATGGTGGACCAAGAACGGAACAAAAGGCAATTTAAACCAACTGGAAATATCACATCCGACTGTCCCAAATATGCATGCCTGAGATGTTTCAAGAATAACCATGTAATGGTAATACCCAGGGGGTGTCAGATGAAAGTAAATTCTGTGATTCCACTACGTGAGATGGACAAAAATCATGCATGCAAAACAGGAGGGGAAAATGGGACACAATTCAATCTTACTGCTAATGTTATGCAGTTGCAGATAGGAAATTCTACAGTGATTGAAAGGAAAAACGACACTGGTTTTTATGATATGGACTTTGCCTAACAACTCAGAACCAGAAGAGACACAGCTGGCTCTAGTCATAGAGTCATGCCAAGCAATGGCAAAATCCGTGCTGACAACTGATGTTCATTGGCAAGTACGTTTTCCATCAATCCCATCATGCTCAAGACAGAGAAGAGCATGGTATGATACTGTATTGGGAGGAACAGGAACTGTATTAGGAATATCCAACACCATCGACAACGAGGTCACCAGGACCATGCTGTCAAACACAGGACAGCATGCTTCACTAGCAGTTCATCAGATTGGTGTCTGGATGCCCTCAGTGGTGATGACTCAAGCAGAAACTGCAGAAATATTTATGAAAGAAATTGACTGGCAAATGAAAATGTGGAGCAGTATAGAAGAAGTGCTCTCTAACATAACTGCGGCTTTGAACTGGACTGTGTGTACCTTGCAATCTTTCCATGCACAGCTGCAGAAGGAGCGTTTCCAAAGGGTGGTGACTACATCCAATCATCACGAGTGGAGGCAGCTGTGGAATATTTCGAGTACACATTGGTTGGTTCTAAAAATGCAAGGTGAATGGTTCGAGCCACAGACCAATTTCACCTATGACTTAAGCTTATGCGAGAATGCTGATAAAGGAAGTGTATGTATGTTACAAACAGGTCATGTTAACCCATGTTTAACTAGAGACGGGGTGTTGTGTGATTGGACTCATGAACCAGCTAGGGATATGCTATGGCAAATCGGCCCACACACTTTGTGCTTAGCAACTATAAAGAGTCATCCTCAATTACCTAAGGTTCCTTTTTCTGGGTGTGTGTATGGTGTACATTTGTGGGATTGGAACAACCAGACTTATCAATTGACTAATTATAGTTCGACTACTCGCCTAACAGAGGTACAATGGCAAACTTTGCACGTGCCCTGGCGAGTCTCCCTGGACTGTTTCAAATGCGCATTGAATGAGTCTACGGAGCTAAAACATTTGATTGAATCTCATAAGTCTAACGTGTCTGATTTAATGATGTCCACCTTCATCGCACAGGGAAAGGTATTACATGCGGCTAAAATTGATAGAGCAAGCGTTGGCTCATCACTGGTGGGACATATTTACAGGAATGTCGTCCACGGTGCAAAAATATGTAGTACCTCCTTTGATTGTTTTGATTTCATGTATTGTAATACTAACATTATGTAATCTGGGTACTTGTTTTTATATAAGGAGGGTTAAAAATAGAATTAATCAGAAAATCTATAACACTGCTCTATGATGAAAATAGTTATACAGACAACTGATACATGGTTTGGTAGGGAGAAAACCATAGTTACGCTTAAACCAAAACACTTAGCAGATGTTTTAATTTACAATTATCATGTCAGCGGAAATGTAATAAATCGAGTGTTTCAAGGATTTGAAACCCGCTTGGATTTTCTTAACTTTGTGAGTGACTTTAGTCAAGACCGGGTTATGCAGTTATTTCCAGAACAATTTCAATTTCAGGGAAGTGATTTTCAGAGAAAAATGTCTAAATTGTCATTAAAGCAAGGGTGGAATGATATGATAATTATTTTTATGCTTTTATGTCAATTTATACTTAACTTATTTGTAATCAACTAGGAACTTGTGCTGCAGAAGAGATATACTCAAGAGGAATGCAGTGTTAAACCTCTGTGTGTTCTGACTGTGAAACTTGGCCCGTTTTTTCAGATACAACACCCAGAGTTTCCTGAAAAGCATGTTTTTCTCCATCAGGCTTGCATACCACAGCCTTGGTTCTGCAAAACATGTTTTTGTGAGTTATTGTTCTGGAGCACAATTATCTTGGTAAACCGGTAAACATGTTTTGCTGCTCGCACGCGATTCAGGAGTTTCAAGGTATAAAAAGGTGTAACACTCAGAGAAAAGATAGAGTCTGCTGGGGTTTCCGATCGCAACGCCCAGCTGTTTTGATGTCTGCCTTTACCCGGATCGTTCAGGCTCTCCGATCTAAGTGTCACGGTGAGAAGCATTGCATCATTACTTTGTGTTTGTACTGAATGTACATTGTTTTACTGTCATCTGTGGCAGATTAATAAATGACACTATTATTTCTAGCAGAGCAGTCTGGCTTTTATTCATTGTACCGACTCTTCTATTATCCTGCAACTTATTTAAAAGGGATTTCACAGAACATT
>NC_056507.1:19259804-19271469 GCF_014905685.2 Nematolebias whitei | reverse complement strand
TAAGCTTTAGAAATTGTACAAGCAGAAACAGATTTTATTTTACAACACAGGGCACTCATCTCTCTGGCTGTGTGTCTGCGCACACCTCCCACATGGCTTTCCCACCTTGTAGCCTGGGGCTGTCCTCCCTTTGTGCTGCATGCTCTGACGCTTTGAGAACACAGCATGTGCAGGCACTGCTCCTTGTGAGCTCGTGTGTGGGTTCCCCATGACTTTTAATTGAGCCTGTGCGATTTCATGTGAGCGTGCAAAGTCTATGGCTTTTTGTAGTGTTAAATCAGACCCTTGGCTCATCAGTTTTTCTCTGATTTGTGGGGAATTTGTTTTAAAAACAATCATGGCTCGAACCATTTTGTCACTGTTCTCATAACCACATTGATTGACGAGTAGCTTTAACTCTGTCACAAAGTGTTCGAATGACTCCCCTTCCTCTTGGACTCTTTCATAAAACTTGTATCTGGCAAAAATGGTGTTCGTCTTTGGCATGAGATGCTGTTCAAACCGTTCAAAATAGGTTTTTAGCTTCTTAGCTTCATCACTGGTCAACTGCCATGTGTTACAAATATTTCTGCCTCGTTTTCCTACCCACAGGAGAAGATAGCTGCACAGGACGTCTTCCGACTTGTCTTTTAGCGGACCGCTAAACATTAGTTTTGCATGCTGGACGAAGTCCTGCCAGGCTTCGGGGGGGTTAACTGCATCCCAGTCCATCTGCGGTGCGGGAACTCCGGACGAATCCATTTTGTAATCTCCAGCGGTCGTGCAGTTCGCGATACTCTGACACCATGTAATATTTCGTATTTGTCTTAATAAAGATAATCGACACGCTTCATGAGCCCGGGTCTGTTTATTGCATGCCCGTAACATGTACACTCGATCCTTACATCACATCCTGTCTACTATATGGCAAGCCCATGAGGACAATAATTATGACGGTTTACAATACAACATTGTAAATACAACACTCTGGACATAAAAAAAAAGTAGAAACGTTTCGTCTTTCATCCGAAAGACTTCCTCAGTCTGAGGTACTTTATTCAGCTCAGTCTTATAAATAGAACCTTCTCATAGTGGATCAACCAATTTGCTGCTGTAAAAGCTTAAAAATAGACCTTAAAAAGTGAATAAGTCTAAATTCAGCTGGAGACAGGAACACCTTTTAAAATCAAGCGTTGGTTTATTTTCTTTGCAGCAAAGGAGAGCTCGTTCTTGTCAGGAGCCTTAAAGCAGACTGAGCCTGGTCAAGAAGGAAGTCTGGATACAAAGGGGAGGTGTACACATTTTATACTTGTAACAGCACACGAACTTCCTGTGGGTGGATACATCATTACGTGGAAAAATGAACAGCAGTTTCTTCAGTCAGGACATGTTATCTTATCAGAAAGTGTTTGCTAGGCAGTTACAAAGGTCAACGGCTGACGAGTTGTTCCTCTGTGGTTGGAACGTTCTGGAACATCTGGACACTTGTACTTTGTGACATTTAAAATCAGACAGTTTGAGTTGAACAGTGGGCATTATTTTCTCACAGGTCAGATAAGCTTTTAATAACATGTTATTTCCTTTTGGTTGGAACACTTGGGTGCATCACTTCTGTAGAACAATGGAACATCCTGTGACAATTTGCTCGCTAAGGCAGTTTCTCATGAGGCGTGTTTCCTGTTTTTCTGCAGATGTTTCCTGTTGCCGAGGTGCTTGGAACAAGGCTGACACAGTTCGTCCAGGAGGCATCTCGAGGACCTTGAGTTCATATAACTTCAGCTCACAATGCATTAAGCATTAAACATTTTATCATCAACCAAAAAGTGTATGATTATTTTATTTTTCTAACACTGCTGACAGCCAAAACCAGCTGCTCACATGATCAAGGAGGACCATCAGCCTAACAATGGATCGTTAGCACACTGATGGCTGTTTACTATTCACAGGGGGCTGAGTGATAATAGCAATAACAGCATTGTAAGAGGGGGTCAGTTGAAACCGGAGGCCTCCGCCTGTTTAATAGGTGTTTACAGGTCTCTCTTGTAAATGAGCCCTCGAGGCTCAATGGGATTTACCTAAATAAAGGTTGAATAATGATGGATGGTTTCTTTTCACAAAGATGGTCTCCTTTACTCCTCTTTCAAACCATCGTTCCTCTATCCAGGATGTGAACATCTTCATCCCCGAACAAGTGACTGCTAGCCTGGAGATGAGTGTAGACTGCAGAGTCCTGGCCTGATGATGTTGATCTTCTGTGCTGGGCCATCCTTTTGGCCAGTGGCTGTTTAGTTTCCCCCATGTAAGACTGATCACAGCCCTCCTGACACTGAACAGCATACACAACATTACTCTGTTTGTGCTGGGGGACTGGATCTTTGGGATGATCCAGTCTTTGCCGTAATGTATTTTGGGGTTTAGAAGCCACTGGGATGTTATGTTTAGAAAATAAACATCTTTTTTTTTTTTTTTTTTTATGTCCAGAGGACCAGACTTAACTTTTTTAGATTTTTCTACCTGGATTATTGAGCATGCATCAGGATATCTTACAGGAAGTCAGCATGCGTCAGAACATCTGGGAGTATGGTCAGAGAACAACTTTTGGAGAAAACAGCTTAATGTGTGTATGCTGGTACCATGATTTATGTAAGCAGGAGTGTATTAAAAGGTTTGATAATGTCCTATTGGGGAATTCTTAATTTGGTCTGTGTGCTTTTCAGTTTAACTGTGCCTTACAATAAAGCCCCAACTTTGCTGTCAATCAGAACCAAGGTGTCATACTGATGAATCCAGTATCCATTGTAGTAACCACTATAAGAGTTTGACAGCTAGGCTAACTAACTATCAGAAACCTGTGTCGTTCAGGGACAAGATTAATTTTCAGGAACTTAATGACTTCAGAGTGTGGATACGGAAGTTGAATACAACTTAAAGTATGTTGTATTAACTAGCTTGTACATATGCAGGCAAAAAAGTACCAATACTTTTTTGAGTATAAACTCAAAGAACACAGCACCACTTAAAGTTCAGGTTACAGCCGTTTGAACTGGTTGGCTCAAATATTCATTGTTATTGATGGTTTCTGTGTAGATAAATCTAGGAGTAAAATAGTTAAAAATGTGAGCAAACAATGCAATAGTAACATAAAAACATCACATAACTTGCATGAATTATAATTTAGTTATTTTAACAGACTGATTATGGTTAATAATTCTGCAGCCGTCCAGAAGGTCAAAATTTCTCCTATTTTGTATGAAAGATGTCAAACTGGTGCATTATTTCTGCTGAAGCAATGGCGGGAGTGGTGGCGCAGAGGTTAGAGAAGCTGGGCCTGTGATCGGAAAGTCATAGGTTCAACTCCCAGTACCGTCAACATCATAATGTAGGTGGAAAGGGTGAAAAACCACACCTGCTTCCACCCTCATTTGCACCACTTTGGCCCCCTGAGCAAGGCCCTTAACCTCCACCTAAAAACAGGTCTCTCTTGAAAATGAGTTCTCGTGACTCAAAGAGACTACCTGTATAAATAAAGGGTAAATGACCAAAAAAACACCTCCCTTAAAAAATTGGCAGTTATCAAGGAATGCATGTTGAGTTCAGCCCCAAAAAAATCTATTGTTAGGCTAGTGAAGGAGTGTGCAGGCAAAGGAGTACACAGTAGTCTCTCACCTCTGCTCAGGGAACTTCAGTGAGGCAGATACCTGAGTGAGCGGCATAGATTGAAAATTTAAAATAATCAAGCAAGAAACAAAGTGAGCCTTTGGTCCATCCCCTCAGCGAACACTGAGCAGGCCAGGCCACCGGGAAATGTCCCGGCACTCCCGATGGCCAGTCCGCCCAAGCGATTGGATCAGTAACTGTAGCATCAGTCTGTCTGCTCGCTTTCGCTGTGCTCTTTTAGAGTATTTAGAACATTGTTAAGAACATTAGAACATTGTTAAGAACATTGCAAGAGTGTGGGAAGGGTTTCTAAAGCCTTAAAATATATATATACATACTAAAATATAATGTCCATACTTTACTTATTTTCACCTATCACGGGGGTGTCTGGAACATAACCCATGCTATAAGCGATGGGGAAAGACAGATCCCACCCCTCCTTTTTTTTTCTGAGGCCGTCTGTCACAGCAGAGCAGACATACAACAGGTTTTGTACCTACCTGTTATGTGTCTGCTCGCTGTGACAGCTTCAAAAAGAGAAAGGAGGGGCGGGTTGGGGTCCGTCTCTCCCCATCGCCAATCGTGTGTTGTGTACAATCTTACGTTGAAAACCCATGAAAGAGTGAGTCTGCAACATCGAACCGCAAATTATCGAGGGACTACTGTAATGAGTGAAATCTAAGTGCTGAATATATTAATAAAAATAAATTGTGTGTGTGTTTAAAGTGAATAAAGGAAATGAGTTTGAGTCTACTTAATCATAAGAGGTAAAAACTAAATTAAGAATCAAAGGAAAATTAATATGTAAATGAATCATACTTAATATTTTGTATTATTTTTCTTTGTAATCGAAAGATTAATGAGTCATTAAGTGATTATTACTGTATGTGCTTTAACCTTTTGTGTAATTTCTTTTTACAATCCCATGTTTTTGTGACCTGCAGTAAACTTAAGACAGATTGGGGAAGTACAAGTGGCTTTTGCAGTAGAGAGGTCAGGTATGGAGAAAAACAAGAAGTTAGAAGAGAAAACAGGAAGTTAACTTGAACAGATCAGAGTCAGAGAGATTTATTTGTCATACACACCACACATGGTACATGAGGTGGGACAAAACTATGTACGCAGGATCCCAGTTACATCCAACAAAAACACAAATTGTAAAGAAAAACATTAGTAATATCTGAGTCATGAACTAAGAATATCTTGCATTCACTAAACTAAGAATACACTAAGCACTAATGGTACAAAAACAATGCGCCAAAACAACAGCAGCACAAACATGAGTCTGTGTGAGCAGATGAGGACCAATGAACACAGCAACACAAAATAATCAGAAGCATGAGATCAGCATCATGGACAGTCAGCAGCACACATCAACAACCAAGTTGTTGCACCACTTCCGGTTCCGGCAAGCTGATGGATGGCAGCTCTCCCCGGATTCTCTGCAGTCTTTTATCATCAAACTGACCCGTTTTTTCGAATCGGACCAAAGTTGGTCCCCCTTCCAACCGAATTCGGTGTTCAGTGACTCAGAGAGCCAGACGGAACCATCCCAAAAAATATTTCGGTCCAGGACCGGCCGCTCCCACCCCACCAGTCACTCTGAGCGCACCCTGCCGGCCAGGTGAGCCCTCGAGCTCCGGACCCCAATGAACATCTCATCTGGACCTTTGTGGTTCTACCTTGTTCCGACAAGAATCGCTATGTGGTATTTTGCTGGTTTTCTGCTGGACTGGCCCCTCATGGTGTCCTCATTGGTGTGGGGGAAGTGTACCTGTGTCCCCCGAACTGGACCAGAACCGAACCGAGTTGGCTGTGGGGGACTTCATCTTTAATACAGCTGGTCTCAGCCTCAGTGAGCAGCCCGTTACCTTTTAATCAAGGACTGTCCACCTCTGTGGAATCACTGTGTTCGCCTGGAGGAGACGCTCTGATGCTTTGAAGAGCCGCCGGAACCAGACCAGAGTAGAACCGGGCCAAAGACGACTTCAGCCACTTCAGCCTCTTCACCTCTCGTGCCGTTGAGCGCCGGAGCCCGACTGGAGCAGAACCGGACAGGACCAGTGACAACTTCAGCCTCTCCAGTCAGTCTCATCGTTTTTCACCGGGGGTGTCTCTCGTGCTGTAGGGTGTGGAGATGACGTGCAGAGAAGCGGAGGAGCAGTGCTGCGTGGTGCTCGAGAGAAGTTTGGTTCGGAGTTTGCATCGGATTTGCTGCAGGCCTCCATCCAAACTCACCTGGATAATAATTATTTTTATTCCAGATCACGCTGTTGTCCCCTGTTGACCTGAAATGAGCTAGGACCATGCCTTTCATTTCAGGAGGATTTTCTGGCAGTTCGCTCTGCTATTTGCTGCAAATTATCTGTTTCTGCCTGTTGGTTCTGGACCCAGCTTCTGTTTCCCATGGGAGCAGCCATCCATCTTCGCAGGGGGGCCGGAGCCCCCCTCAGCCCAACTCAAACTGCAGTTGGGCCACCTCGTCGGATTTGTTTGCCCATTTGATTTGTGACACTTTATGATCTGAGACTTTTCTGCACCATTGTAGTGAACCAGATAACCTCAAATCTACCAGATGGACAGAGACTGTTATTTTCATTGATCTGAATAAGTCTGAACCATCTGATGAACTTTCTTTCTTGAATTAATCAAGCAGAAAAGACAATTCTTTATAATCATTACTGTCTTACAAATGTTTTGATAATCAAATTGTGTTAGTTCACTCAATGCTTTACAGGTTGAAAAGAACTACTAATTTTTATTTTTACATAAACAGTAAGTAATGATTTTTGTTCCTCATTCAGAGAAGAAATCACCTGAATATGCCTTTCTTGATTTTCTGTCTGAAATGAGCAAGCTGTCGTAAGTATGTTAAAGGTTGGTTTTCGGTCAACTAAAATGTTTACCGAGAAAAATGTCATGTTTTACTATTTGAAAAGATTACAAAGTGTGAGACTCCACGAAGTCTGCTGTTGCTGCAATAATCTTTTCTGTATGTTGTAAACAATCCTTGACTTATGATAACATCTTACGTCACAAATCCACTCCTCTTTCTGGTCCTTCCACGAATCAGAAAGCTCTAAATTGAACAGGAAGTCGACCCATTTAAAATGTGACAACTGCCCAGTTCATGTTAGATTCCAATAGAGAAGAGAAGGAATAGAGAATTATGGATTCCAGAATTCCAAGAGAATGAGAGTTCTGAGAGATGTTGGAATGAGAGCTGACAACAGGTCCGATAGTCCAACAGAATGAGCAGATTGAGAGTGCAACCGGTTATGAAGAGTTTGGAGTTATGAAGAACCAGGGACGTTTGGGATTATAAGTCTGTTTTGAGCTAACCACGCACGACTCTCCGAGGATTTTTAGCTGTGCTTAACGGAGGCGCTGGAAACAGTCTGAAGGATGCTTACTGAGCTGATCTATCGTCAAACCAGGTAAAGGCTTCTTCTTCGACTAAAGTGTACCGTGGACGGGCTGAGGATCTGACGGAGCGTGCAATTTCTGGTTAAACAGATTAAACTTCCCTCACACAGTTCTCTGTAAGATAATCTCCTTTCACTCTAAAACCCACCTCTCTCTCATAAATCAGTACAGATATGTTAGAAATATCTTAAGCAAAGTCCTCAAATCACCGCCGAGTGATTTGAAGTTCATTTTCTGTGAAACTGTCTGTTATTATTTTCATATTTTGCCAAATTAATGTAAATGTTTGATGTTAAACTTTGATTCTGAAAATAAATGATTCCATTCATTTGATGGGTCAAAGATAAACAACGTCTCTCGTTACATTTCTGTTAAATTCAATGCACGACATTTACAGTCAGAAAAATGAAGAACTCGTGAATATTGTATGCATATATATCCATATATTTGTCATACAACAAGTGACACGTACCTCACGTGTCTCACTACACCATTCATATTATTGTCATTATTTTCAGATCTCAGACTATCTGGAGTCACTGTATCTTGTTAATCTTATCTGTAGTGGGTTGTTATCGTCCCCCCTCAGCAACACCTGAGGCTCTGCCCTCTCTGGTGGAATTCCTTGGAAATTTAAAATTCAAAGAGATTTTTTTGGCAGGAGATTTCAACATTGACTGGGATGTCAACCCCCCTCTTTGATAAATTCAAGGAATGTTGCCTGTCACTCAATCTAACCCAATTGATTGACTCTCCCACTAGACCAAACAAAAACCGTCCTGAAAAATCTTCCATCTTAGACCTGATTTTAACTAATATGCCTCACAAAATCCCTGGTATAGGTGTATTCGCTGACATTTTGAGTGATCATTGTGTAATAGCGGCTCTCAGAGATATTAAACTTCCACCTTCTAAGTCCAAATTAATTCAAAAAAAGTATCTGAAACGTTTTTGTGAACAGTCATTCCTCTGAAATCTATCCCACTTTGACTGGCATCGTATTCTATTAACTGACAACATAAACACTGCTTGGAATTATTTTCATAATAGTTTCATTTATTTTGTGAACAAACATGCTCCTTTTCGTCAGTTTAGAATAAAGGGATGAGACAGCCCCTGGTTTACTCCAGAGCTAGCTGACCTCCTGCACAGGAGAGATCATCTTTGGGCCGCAGTGAGAAAATCTGACTCAGACACTGATTGGTTGAGTTTTCGACAGATGAGGAATAAATGCACAACTGCCATCAAAGCAGCAAAACTCAACTATTTCTTATCTCAGACCTCCAAAAATCTAAATGACCGCAACAGATTCAGGAAAATCATCAAATCTCTCTCAGGCAGCCCCCAATCATCTGACCTCCCATCACAACTTCTCGTTAACTCTGTTACTGTGTCAAATAAGCACGAGATCCTGAACTGTTTCAACAAACATTTTGTTGCTTCTAGTTCTTTATTTGACACAGTTACTAATGGAAAATAAACCACTTCACTTAATAACCAAACTTTTACAAATCAAATCAAATCCCTCCTACAAGTCAATCCTCAGTTAATCACACCCTTCTTGGTTGGGGGCTGGGTGTTGAGCTGGGGATCGGGTTGGGGGTCTGGGCGATGTCGGGGGGGGGGGGGGGCATGGGTCGCTGGCCCGAGTTCTGGTCGGTCCTCGGGGCTATGTGCCGGGCCGTGGCCTGGGTCCCTGGTGGTGCGGCTGCCTCCTGCTCCTGGATGGATGCACTGGAGCCTCCCTCCCCTGGTGGATCTCGGAGAATGGGGGTGCATATTAGGGTCAGTGGGGGAGCTGGCACCCTGGGAGGGCATTGCCACCTCAGTTGTTCCTCCCCATCCCAACGTCTTCCTCCACCTACTCCATCACACCACCACTCAAGCAGGGCCTTGGGGTTCAGGTGCACTACTGAGCTGCGGGGAGGATCCTCCATCTCAGTGGTTCGTGGAGACCTGGGCCCCAATTTTATCAAACAACCTAGACATTTGCATATAACATTCTCACGACACATGCATATATAGGGTCTGGAGTGGGCACATAGTGGCATATAGGGGTGGGATGTGTAATCATTCTCACCTCCAGGACCTGTGCCCACTCTCATATGTAGCATGTAGACATCTAGGGATCTGGGCA
The DNA here is from genome assembly GCF_014905685.2 of Nematolebias whitei. NCBI lineage: Eukaryota > Metazoa > Chordata > Actinopteri > Cyprinodontiformes > Rivulidae > Nematolebias > Nematolebias whitei. Next base: position 19,262,270 of record NC_056507.1, on the reverse strand, counting down.
AGGGTTGGGGGGGCGAACGGGCACTGCCTGCTCTCTGGGGAGGAGTGGGTCTGTGCCAGTCACCGCCTCATCCCCCCCATTTTAAACGCACTATATAACAACATGCATCAACATCTTATTTGAGTGGGGGGAGGGAGGAGTTGGGTCTTCCAGTTTTCCTTAAACCCTCATTCTCCGTCTGACATTTGGGATCGAGGGCAGGGGGGGTAGGCTGCCTGGTTGAGGTCTGGGCTGTGGGTGGGTATTGGGCCCTTGGGGGCGATTGGGGGTGGGGCTGGTGCTCCGGTTCTCCCTGGATTGTTTGGATCCTTTGATCGGGGTTCCTGGTTCTGATGGCCAGCCCTTTGGCTGGGGTGGCTGCCGGGTTCTGGCGGGGGGTCAGCTGTGGTTGTGTGTGTGGTCGTTGGTAGTGCGTGGTGGCGGTCGGGGGCATGGCTTCACTTCGACGGAGTGCTGGCTGGTTCGGCCTGATGTGACATTCACGGTGCAGGGTGCTGTGTATGTGTGTGTGTGTGTGGGGGGGGGGGGTGCATGGGTGGCATGCCGGGGCTTCTCTGGGCCTGTGGTGTGGGGCTTTAGGGATGCATTGATGCGCTGGGCTGGCCTTCCTCGGCTGGTGCTCCCTGCTGCTCTGGCCCCCGGCCTGGGGCCGGCTTCCGGTGCATTGGCAGCTCTCAGCAGCTGGGGCTGGGTGGTGGGGTGTGTGCAGATCCGCCCTGGTGGCTGCCTGCGGGGGCCTGGGTGCCCTGGCTCTGTCGGGCCTCTGTTGGGGGGTGGTATTACCTCGGGACTCGGGGCTTGGTGTCCATGGCCGGATCCACTCTGGAGGGGCGGGTTGCTGGAGGGGCCTGTTGACTCGTCGCTACAGCCTCCTGGGGGTTTCTGCATTGTGGTTGCTGGGGATCGCCCAGGGCTTCCCTTTGCTTCTCTCTCTGCGGGGTGCGGGTGTCCCTGTTGGGGGACTACCGGAGTTCCGGGCTTTGGGGCCGCTGTGCGTCTGTGGTTCAGGTCTTCCCTGTGTTACCTTCGTGTCCTGTGGGGACGGGTTTATGGGTCCCCATATCCACTATTGAACATTTTTGTGGAGAAACCTTATAGTGATAACCATGCATAAGATTTTTTTTTTCTTGCTACTCTACGGTGAAACCAGACGTGTTTTCCCTCTCTCCCCCCCACCCGCTTCCCTGCTGCGCTCTTTTATCCTGTGAACCCTTGAAGAGCCTCTTTTTTTTCCTGCATACCTCTTAATTGGAAGGATCAGCTGGTCTCTAAACAAAATAGATCAACTTCTCCCGACAGGAGTCAGGGTAAGGAGGACCCTCTGAACTCTGAAGGACAAATTGGATTCATGATGACAACTAGATTCTACTGTTTGGGTTGGTGAAATCTGGTTGTCTACAAATTCGTGTGGAGGTGTTGAAGCTTGACAGTGCTCGGACTGAATGTGGAGCTGTGACAGGGAATTGGAGCAGTTGTATCAGGACTGTGTTCTCCCTGGCAGCACTCATGAATGGTAGGAATAATCTGGAGAAGCTGTGAGCTCGACTTTTGGAGTAAAGGATCAATTCGGCTGTTTTGGAGTTTCCATCAGAGAATATGTACCAGTGACACTTTAAAGGCAGAAACAACAATTACGAGTTCTGCCTGACCCAAACTGTGGCCATGATGCCGGACTTATCTCAACTCCTCCTGGAATGTTTTGAAAACAACAAAGATGCTTTGACTGTTTCCTCACCCCTCCCTTCCCCAAGGCCGTGGACATGTAACAGAACCTCAACTGAGCTGAAGATGAATGTCACCTCTTATCTGGACAATGGCTGAGGGGGTGGGGCTCTGGACTATGCTACGACTTTCCCTTAAAAATTCAATGTTTTCACCGCCTATATGTAAATGTATAACGTCTGTTTATGTTGCTTTGCTGTGGTAGGTTTTTTTGATGCCTCAAATTGTGTCCTGTCTAGGACACGGTGTGAAGGATCTTTTTTTTATACCGTCTCTCCTCATGTTTTCTTTCCTTTTCTTATCTAAGCAAAATATTATTCTGAATAAGAATGCTGCGCTAATTATTTTAGCCGCAGCTTCGTGCACTCCGCCCATCTTCGGACGACTGTACGTACATATTTGCGCTGTATCTCGGTGCAATGCCAATAAAGTTAATTCTGATTCTGATGTTCACACAGGTGTTTAGATTCAGGTATTTATCAGATACACACTCAGTTGGGTTATGGTGGCCATCAAATATATATTGTATTACCATGTACTGTATAAAATACTTTCTAATGATGTTATAAGTATCATTATATAAGTTGTTTGTTGTTGTGGTTTCTTGGTTTTGTCGGGGGGGGGGTTTCTCTTTCCGCAGGTCTAGAGGCAGACTTCAATGATGTTTATTTGTGTTCTCTTTATCCCGCTCTCTCTCTCCTCTATTCATATCTCCTTCTTTACATTTTAACTCTTCTCTCACTT
>NC_056507.1:19250119-19259704 GCF_014905685.2 Nematolebias whitei | reverse complement strand
GACATCAAAACAGCTGGGCGTTGCGATCGGAAACCCCAGCAGACTCTTCTCTGAGTGTTACACCTTTTTATACCTTGAAACTCCTGAATCGCATGCGAGCAGCAAAACATGTTTACCGGTTTACCAAGATAATTGTGCTCCAGAACAATAACTCACAAAAACATGTTTTGCAGAACCAAGGCTGTGGTATGCAAGCCTGATGGAGAAAAACATGCTTTTCAGGAAACTCTGGGTGTTGTATCTGAAAAAACGGGCCAAGTTTCACAGTCAGAACACAGAGGTTTAACACTGCATTCCTCTTGAGTACATCTCTTCTGCAGCACAAGTTCCTAGTTAATTACAAATAAGTTAAGTATAAATTGACATAAAAGCATAAAAATAATTATCATATCAGCACTTTTAGTTTATATTTTGTCATTTTTCAATAATGGACTCGGCATGAGCAGAAGATGAGGCAGAAGACCATGGAGAATGTCGTTTTTCACACAAGGCAGCTGACTGCTCAATATGAGGTAAGAGAAATGAGTGTTTGTTTGCCCTGCGCTGTACTCCACTTCTTGCTTGTGGAGCGGGGCCCGGTCTGATTGCATTCACATTGTACTCGAACCGCGCTGGAGTTTTCTTCTACCGGAGCAAGACCTAGGTTTTAGCCTGGACCAGAGTTCGCCTTTTTGTTCCGTGACGGAGTTCCATGGCGCGTTCACACCTCCCCAAACAAACCGGACTTTCTAGGAAAACGAGCTAGAGTTCGATTAAAGCGGACTAAACAGGGCTGGTGTGAATGCACCCTGAATGTGCAATCGAACTCTGCTGTGGACCAAAAAAGTGTACTCTGGTCCGCTTAAATACCTAGGTCTCAGTTCCGTTGAAGTGAACTCTAGCACGATTCAAATGCATTGTGAATGCAAGCGGACTGAAGATCGCTTCAAAAGCAAGAAGTGGACTACAGCGCTGGGCAAACAAACGCACATTTCTCTTGCCTCATACGAGGCCTAACAATGGCTCGTTAATATCCTGATGGCCACTTGCGATTCACAGGGGGCTGAGTGATACTAGCAATAACAGCATTGTAATTTTTTAGTTTGGTTTTTAATTGTAGGTTTTTTATTTTTATTTTTTTTATTTTTTTTGTGGAATACTTTCTGTGGCCTAGCCTCGCCCAGACTCTTACCTCCAGTGGCCCCCAGGTAAGTTGAGTTTTAGACCCCTGCTCTAGAGCAATGTGGATATCCTAACTGGGCCTGAAAGCAGAGAAGAAACCCAAACAGGACTCCAACCATCAAGTGAAAAGGAGGAACCCAGACCAGTGGTCATTCCATATGTTGCTGGAGTTTCAGAGAAATTGAGAGGTTTATTTTCTAAACATAACGTCCCAGTGGCTTTTAAACCCCAAAATACATTACGGCAAAGACTGGTCCATCCCAAAGATTCAGTCCCCCGGCACATACAGAGCAATATTGTGTATGCTGTTCAGTGTCAGGAGGGCTGTGATCAGTCTTACATCGGGGAAACTAAACAGCCACTGGCCAAAAGGATGGACCAGCACAGAAGATAAACATCATCAGGCCAGGACTCTGCGGTCTACACTCATCTACAGGCCAGTGGTCACTCTTTCAAGGATGAAGATGTTCACATCCTGGATAGAGAGGAACGATAGTTTGCGAGAGGAATAAAGGAGGCCCTCTTTGTGAAAAGAAACGTAGGTTTTTTTTTGTATGTTAATTGGAGGAAAAGATCTGCGTTGACACGGACGGATTTTGTGTTTACATGCATCCGGAGGAACCCCCCCGCCCTTCTGAATCTACTGTAGTTACCATGCCAGGTCATTAGTTGTCGCTATGAATTACGTACCTTCACCTAATGCGCATGCGTGCTGCCTTGGCCCGTTCCTTTCCTCTGTGCTAAAAGCTCAGCTAACAACAACTTCACAAGTTAAAGCTGGATTTTGGATAAGAGTCGACAGATTTGATGCCAAGTGGGACTGCTTCATCTTAACAGCTCCACACCGGTCGTTGAGTGGACCAGAACAGAGTCGATGATGTCGGACTTTACTCCGCGATAATCGGTAGCTGATTTACAGCAGGTAAATCAATATGCTTAATGTTTGCTTCTGTTTACTTCTTTTCCTGAAAGAAGAAGCAAGTCTCCCACCAGGCGGACTGGTTCAGAACGAGGCTCGGCCCAGGTGCAGTGCAGGAGGACGTCAAAGGGAGAGATGTTGGATGAACTATTTATTTAAAATTCCCCTCAGTTCTTTAATTAAATCCATTCGATGTTTTAAGCTGCATTAATGAAAGGAGTGACAGCTTGAACGAGCCAGATGGACAACGTGGTACCAGATTCCATTATGAAAACAGAGTCCAGGTCATTAATGTAGTTTACAGTTGACGTGTTTGTGTTCCGTTTAATTATCAGTGTTAGTGTGATATTCAGTTTGTGGTTTTGAATGAATAAATAAATAAAAATTAAACCTGATGTCTTCATTTTCAACTTTAATAACACACAATATGTTTAGCATAATTTTAATCACATAATTTGAATTACGTAATGTCCAGATAGCTTCATTTAGCTCAGTGAGCTTCATTATACAGGTCCTTCTAAAAAAATTAGCATATTGTGATAAAGGTCATTTTCCATAATGTAATGATAAAAATGAAACTTTCATATATTTCAGATTCATTGCACACCAATTGAAATATTTCAGGTCTTTAATTGTTTTAATACTGGTGATTATCGCATACAGCTCATGAAAACCCCAAATGCCTGTCCCAAAAAGTTAGCATATCATGAAAAGGTTCTCTAAACAAGCCATTAACCTAACCATCTGAATCAACGACGTAACTCTAAACACCTGCAAAAGATTCCTCAGGCTTTTAAAAACTCCCAGCCTTGTTCATTACTCAAAACCGCAATCATGGGTAAGACTGCCGACCTGACTGCTGTCCAGAAGGCCATCATTGACACCCTCAAGCAAGAGGGTAAGACAAAGAAAGAAATTGCTGAACGAATAGGCTGTTCCCAGAGTGCTGTATCAAGGCACCTCGGTGGGAAGTCTGTGGGAAGGGAAAAGTGTAGCAGAAAACGCTGCACAACGAGAAGAGGTGACCGGACCCTGAGGAGGATTGTGGAGAAGGGCCGATTCCAGACCTTGGGGGACCTGCGGAAGCAGTGGACTGAGTCTGGAGTAGAAACATCCAGAGCCACCATGCACAGGCGTGTGCAGGAAATGGGCTACAGGTGCCGCATTCCCCAGGTCAAGCCACTTTTGAACCAGAAACAGCAGCAGAAGCGCCTGACCTGGGCTACAGAGAAGCAACACTGGACTGTTGCTCAGTGGTCCAAAGTACTTTTTTCGGATGAAAGCAAATTTTGCATGTCATTCGGAAATCAAGGTGCCAGAGTCTGGAGGAAGACTGGGGAGAAGGAAATGCCAAAATGCCAGAAGTCCAGTGTGAAGCAGTGATGGTGTGGGGTGCCATGTCAGCTGCTGGTGTTGGTCCACTATGTTTTATCAAGGGCAGGGTCAATGCAGCTAGCCATCAAGAGATTTTGGAGCACTTCATGCTTCCATCTGCTGAAAAGCTTTATGGAGATGATTTCATTTTTCAGCACGACCTGGCACCTGCTCACAGTGCCAAAACCACTGGTAAATGGTTTACTGACCATGGTATTACTGTGCTCAATTGGCCTGCCAACTCTCCTGACCTGAACCCCATAGAGAACCTGTGGGATATTGTGAAGAGAAAGTTGAGAGACGCAAGACCCAACACTCTGGATGAGCTTAAGGCCGCTATCGAAGCATCCTGGGCCTCCATAACACCTCAGCAGTGCCACAGGCTGATTGCCTCCATGCCCCGCCACATTGAAGCAGTCATTCATGCAAAAGGATTCCGGACCAAGTATTGAGTGCATAACTGAACATGATTATTTGAAGGTTGGCGTTTTTTGTATTAAAAACACTTGTCTTTCATTGGTGGGATGAAATATGCTAATTTTTTGGGACAGGCATTTTGGGTTTTCATGAGCTGTATGCCATAATCATCAGTATTAAAACAATTAAAGACCTGAAATATTTCAGTTGGTGTGCAATGAATCTGAAATATATGAAAGTTTCATTTTTGTCTTTACATTATGGAAAATAATGACCTTTATCACAATATGCTTTATTTTTTGAGAAGGACCTGTACATCTGAAACTTGAATAACAAATACAACGGTATTTATGTTAACATATTTAGTATGTTATGGTGTAGTGCGACACGTGCACGTTCCTCGTTCTATAAATGACATTAGAACTGGATCAGACTGTCTTCTAACACAGATGTCAGTCACAGCAGCTAGATTCTGATGGAATACATTTTTAATCTCGTAGTTAATCTATCAGTTGTAGTTCAGAAAGCACTGTCCGCCGCCATGTTGATAGAAATATGCTGTTGGTCCGCGCGTGCACATGTGATTTAACACAAAAGCCTCAGCTGGAGATGTTTACATGATCAGCCGGCAGTCTGCGAAAAACCTCCACGCTGGAAGGTGGGTTCAGAAACCTCCGGATTCAAAGAGGGGGGCCACTGGTGTCTTGTAAATGAACAGCAGAACCGCAGAGAGAAAGGAGCGGATTCACTCAAAATATGCGCCGTGTAAACGGCCCTGAAGTCTTTCAGATGAAAGACTAAATGTTTCTACAATTTTTAAATTTTTTTTCTTTTTGTTATTTGAACCAATCCAGAGGACCTGACTTAACATCTTTTGGGATGGTGCTGCTGCAGCTCACGCTGTGAACAAGCTAGATTCATATGCAGCTATCGATCGTCACAGTAGGTCTTTGTTGACTCAGAGTGGAGCCACTGGTGACATGGATGTTAATTCCTGATGGGTGTGTGAATGACTGGGTGGTTGCTAAAAAGGAGAGAGATGGTGTTCTCCAGGACAAATGACTGGTTTATACAGTACAGCGGCTCTGCAAACATTGCACGTTCCTGTCTTGCGGTGTTTAGCACAGCGGACATGTTACAATGAAAAGCTGGTTAGCCGTTAGCCACAGCGCTGTTCAGTGCTCAGCCCTCAGCAGAGCCATATGAAGAGTATTTACTCACGTTTTAGCTGGCTGTAAATGATGAAATGGATTTCCTGAATGTGAGGTGGGTCTTATTACTTACTCTGGGTTTCATGAGACACGCCTCCGTTCAAGAAATCCATTCCATAGTTTGAAGCCAACTTGGATTTTTCCGATCCAATCTGCAGAGATTTCCGATCCATGATGTTGATCCGGTACGTATATTATTCTGGTATCGGAGGCCGATATCGGATCGGCCCCATCCCTATTGAAGGGTAGATTTTTGTGAACTTAAAACTGAAAAAAGTTCCAAGTTTAAAATGCAAATGTTTAACACTTACCAACATTCTTTCTTTTCCCTTTTTAGGAAGATCTACCTCCAACAAAGCTTAAGGTACAAAAATGCATTCCTTTGCACAGATGAATGGGGAATACCAACAAATTGGACCTTCCCAACAAGCTTCACAAGCTGCTCCTCATCCTCCCCATGATGCAACAAGAGCTTTGTCTGCAAATAACTCACATTGGTATATGACTGTAAACTCGGGTGTCCAACCAACACAGAGCACTAACTTGACCTCGCAGAATCAAGATGTTACCAGCCAGATGGCAACAAATCGTGTAAATAAAAAAACCTTCAGAAGCAATCCTTTACTCAGTTTGCTTCTTTTAAACCCAGAAAAAGCTTCTACCGCACAATGTGTAAACTCTTCTTTGCCTACCTCCTGTGGATATCAGACTTCCACAATGCAAAATTCTCATCAGTATTCAGTAAACCAGAGGTTGCCCGATACTACCAGCCCAAACACTGCATATTCCCAGCAAGGCATGAAGGCGTTCAGGACACAAATTGCTACAGTGAATGAGAGACAAACTGTTAAAGCTTTGGATGCGTTTCAGAAATACAGAGCTTTGCAAAGTTTATACAAAAATGCAAACCAAGTCACGACAGGATCCCTTTCTTCATACACGGCAACTGCTCCCTCACCTCCTCAACAACAACAAATGGTCAACCTAAACACATTTGTGCTTGCAACCACACAAAATGTTCAGACTTCTCAAGTAGCTCCTATCCAGTTTGGACAAAACTGTGCCGAGGATAGATTAGCTTCAGGGTACCAAACAAGACAGGGTACAGTAACCTCTCAACCTTTTGGAAACGGAAATGTTGTAGCACAGTCGTTCTCAAATGGACAGGCTTTGCACATTTTCAACACGAGTCAAACTCAACAGCCAACAACTCATCTCTGCTCATATAACAGCTGGGGAGAACCTGTCAACTCAAGGAGCACAAATATGATGAACCAGGATAATTCTTCCTTTCTTGTAAAATCAAATGATGTTCCCTTAAACCCTGGTGGTGGATCACAGCAAATGCTGAGGTATCAAGCGATTGCAGACAGTTTAAGTAACTCTCACACTGTCAGCTCTGATGAGTGCCCTCCTTCTTATGACAGTCATCACTTTGTCAGTATTCCCCAAATGTCTACACAAAATATACAACCTGTGACATCGGCTCACTCTGAAAATTTTAACTTTAATACTACTCAGTCCTTATCACTCGATTCTGGACAATCTGGACAATCTTTATCTCAAAGTGCCATGTCAATAGGACATCTCACTTCAGATGCTCCACTTCAACAAATGACTTTACCGGAGGTCTTTAGTATCAACTCAGAAATAAGTAAAAGAAGGAAGACAGTCAAAGATCTTCTTTCTGGCAATACTAGGATCTCAAAAGAAACTCCAGTGGGATTAACAAGTTTGTCTTCACCTGTCAAACAAATTGACAAATCTGTTCACTCGATGCCTGGACACACCGGCACAAGGGCTGTTGCTATTGTGCAACCATTGTCACAGGAAAATGAACATTCTTCCAACACTGCAATCTATGAATCTGTAAATATTCCAGAGAAAGAGTGCATTAAACCTAATTTGTCAAAGGACACAGAGGCTCCTTGTTTGATGGAAGAATCTGATTTAAACCAAGAAAATTTGAATCCAGAAGAAGCCAGTGAAGCAGCTTCTCATGATGGATCTGTTTTACCAGATTATGAGCGTCGAAGCGCACTTGAAAGTCCAGCTCAAAAACCATCCGAGGTACCAGCAAATCAGACCTGTTCAAAAGTTCAAAAGGAAATGGTGTCCCCTCCACTATCACCTGTTCTTGATCTTTCTTCCCTCCCAACAAATGCATGGACTGTAGAGGGTCTAAATAAATTAATATTGGAGACAGAAAAAGCTCAACCTGAATCACAAGTTGATTCAAAGCAGTCAATTATTGTCAAATTAATAATCATGTTTTGGAATAAAAATGTCAAAGCATTGCTTCAAAACTACAAGGCCGGTGCAAGTTTTGCACTTAATGTTGAAAAGATCTGCACACGCTTCTCAGAAAAATCTGTAATATTGTCAGAAGTTAAGCCTGACTTTAAGGACCATTTGAAACAATACCACATCCTCGACAATGCTGAAATCTATTCAGAGCAACCTTACAAATCACAGTGGTTGAATGTCAATCATCAGTTAGATGACATAGACAAAGAATTTGGCTTCCCTTGGGTTCTGAAGCAACATTTGTATGTGCATGAGGTTGGCGGAAGTATTCCTGAGCAAATTATAAGTGAAGTACAAAACAAAATCTTGTCACGGGCAGAGCCTGAATCTGTTGACCTAGTTAAAGAAAAAGAAGTATGTACTGTTGAATCCACTCCACATTCACTATCTTCCAAAAAAAAGCCAGATGTCTCCTGTGACTCGGATCACTCATTTAAAATAGAAGTTTTACCTCCAGAAGAAGCCAGATCTATTTATGAGCAAGTACAAAATCAGACGCATCCAAGTACTAGTTGTGAGAATGTCACTGCTTTAAATGGTTCTTTGCAAACACAGGTAAACAAAGATGCAGGTGCTACATTAAAAACTCACAACATGGAGAACAAGTCAGATGATAAGATTAAAGAAATTTGCTGTCTTGCAAGGTTTATGGAAATGTATTCAATACCAGACCTGCCTTCTTCCAAATGCTTGTGCAAAGTGGAGAGAAGTTGTATTGGAAAATCTGTCAAGACCCCCAAACCTGACACTGACAATCCAGCAAAGAGCAAAGATGTCATAGACTGTCGAACCATAACACTAAGTGCTTCTGAGCTTTGCAGTAAACTTGATCAAATCATCGACTTGACTGAAAAGGATGACAAATCTTCCCCATCTTTTCAAGAGACTGAAACAGAGCAAGATATGGAGATAATTTCTCATAGTTGTAACAACAAACTTTTTCCATTTTCTCAAGAGACCGAGAATCTAGATCAAGAGGCCGAGAGAATTTCCAAGATCAGTAACAATAGTCAATTACACAATTTCTTGAAAAGTGAAGATGATGATCTTTCTGCTATTGACTTTGTAACGGCAAGTTCTCCATTCACATTGGAAATTTCTGAGACAGAATCTGAAGACAACTGTCAACAAGAACTAAAATCAACAGAAGCCATACAATTAAGTACTTTCGTCAGCAGTGCCAACAAAATTCAATCTGATAAATCTTGCAGCATAGAGACTGAAAATGTCTTGCAGTTGTCAGACCAAGAAGAAAACTGCAGGCAAGTTTATCTTAAATTGGTTGAGAAAGCAGAATCAGCTTTAGAAAGCAAGGGAACTCAAACAGCCTACCATCAATCTAGCCACAGTGTAAGAAATAAACAAACTAAAACAAAAAGGAACGGACAAAGCGGCCTTGATCTGCTTTTCCCAGAACTAAAGATGCAAAAGCAGTGCAAGCGCTCTATTGAGCTGGACTCTGACATTTCTGAAGCTCAACCTTCAAGCTCAGAAGCGAAAACTGTAGAGTTGGTGCTGTTTGGCTCAGGGCAAAAAGAGCAGGGTTCTCTACCTGAAAACAAAAAACGTGATACTTTATCTCCAAGTATTTTTTTTGTAAAATACAGACCTCCTGCAGTTCTGTCAGTAAATCTGGACCCTCCAAGGAGGAAATCCCTTGACACTGTTGGCCCAGAAACATACTCTGCCAAACAGCTGATCTATGAAAGATGGAGGAAAACTTTTCATCCAACTCTGAATGGCTCATTTATGAAAAGTCTCAGAAACAAACTAAAAAGACAGAAACATCTATCTGCATCCCTATCTTCAAGTTTAAAGAAGCAGCAGTGGTCAGCTTCATCTAAAGTTCAAGTCCCTGATGGAACAAGCAAGAACCCTCAGAGTCTGAAGAGGCGGCGGTCCTTCTCTTTGCTACGCAGACGTGAAAAGGTGAAGAGGAGGCGGTACAGTGTCACACTTGAACAGCCTGCAAATCGGGAAGAAAAGGGGACTCAAAATGGAAATCCTGCCGTCAAGCCACTTTTGGAAAACATTGTCTTGAAGTTCAGTGTTTTACCCGACACCTTCCACTTCAAAGACGAGTCCAGCAGGGTGAAGGATACCTCTGATTCTGTTTCAGGTAAACATTGAGATTATTGACTCTTGGGAAGTTTTTTTATTTTTTTGGGGGGGGTCAAAGAAACAAGAGATTTGGAC
>NC_056507.1:19245662-19250008 GCF_014905685.2 Nematolebias whitei | reverse complement strand
GGGGGGGGCAGCGGGGGCCGCTGACCGTGACACAAAAGACCTAAAATTGGGGTTTTCTGAGTAAATGTACAGTTTTGAGGCTGCAAAGTGGTGCAGGTGGTAGCACTGTTGCAGGTGTTAGAATCCCAGCCAGGGGTCTTTCTGCATGTGGTTTGCATGCTCTCCCTGTACACTGTAAATCCAAACAAGTTTCCAGAACCCAAAAATATTGAGGCAATCAAATGCCACAATTTTTTTGAGTTGAAAAACTTAAAATCACATGTTTTTTCCAAAACTTAAATTTTGTCAAGTGCTACTTCTACATTTTGATTCCAGTTTAATTAAAATTGTTCATCAAGTCAACTCAATATCTTTTTACTAATCACCATTTAAAAATTTTAGTTATATAAACTAAAAAATTTTTCATTTATCAAGACTTTACACTTTTTTAACCCAGAAAAAGGTAACAGAACTCAAAAATTTAAGTACAAGACGAGACATTTTTAAGTTAATAAAACTCAATTTTTATTAGTTTGCCATTGTTTTAAGTACAGAATACTCAGAAATGTTGACTTTGTATTAATCAAAGCACATGAAGCAAAACTTTAAAAAATTGAGGCAGTTGATTTGCCTTAAATACATTGAGTAGAATAAACTTGAAATGACCAAGTTACGGACATGTTCTAGAGGTTTTTCTTGGCTTATTTAAAATAAAAACACCTGCAAAAATAAATATTGGAAAAGAGAAAAAAACATGCTAAAACATTTAAAGAGAACAGTATAAAAAAATAACTACATTTACATAAAATGTACAGCTGCAACAATTTAGTAACTGATTAGTTGTCAATTGTTAAGCACCTATTTTAATTGTTTTGAGACATTATTTCAGATGAAAGCATCATATGTTCAGATTCTAGTGTCTCAAATGTGAACAGTTTCTGGTTTTATTTGTGAAAAAGTAAATACTAAGCAACTAATCAATTAATGCAGAAAATAAACTGATAAATAATGATATTAAATAATAAAATCAAATTAAAAATAGTTGCTGCACTAATCAAATACCAAAACAATGAGTACTTTCTGCATTTTGACTAATACCAGAGTAGGCTGAGAGATCAACAACTTGAATCAAATTACAATGTTTTAACTGTTTAACAACATTTGACATTGAAAACTAAAATGTGAATGTTACGTTAACTATAAAACCAGTTCTAAATGGGCACAACTTACAAACAGTTAAACAAGAACCCTGGCCCATTTGTGTATTTGGTCGTACGGGCTGAACACCTGCAGAGCAGCTTTTAAGGAATCATTTAGAAACCAAAAAAGCTTTGAACTCAAAAGAAATGTGTTCAATAAAACCCTTAATCTATGAGTTTTTATAAATGTATCATCAGGTCATTCTTGAGAGTTTGTAACCTGGGCGACAGTTTAACATCTTCTAGACCAGTGAAATCTTCTGAACACATTCAAAAGTGTTGGTAAGTGCTTTGGGATACCTGAGGAAACCCAAACAGCAGGAAGGCATCTGCAAATCTGGGACAGCTGACAATGATGTCACTTTCTATGACCACGTTGACTTTTACAGGCTGGTAGTGAACTGGATTTGTGTCATGGTCACTGGTCATGATAAAGGCCACTGCAACATCTCCATCAGCTCTGGCTCATCTTAAAAAGAATGAAAGAGATTATCAGAATCTATTGTTTTATAACAGTTTGCCTTTATTCTTGTATGTCCTTTTCTAATAAAGGTAGGTTTATTTATTGACAAATCATCTTTCTCAATTGATTAAATACTGGTGGTAAGAAATAATTGTGAATTGATCATATTTTAGCCATAACCATGTTTTGTTTAGAACAAACAGTTTTGTTTAGCCAAATTAGTCTTATTGAGATCACATATGTTTTACAAGGGAGCCCTAATTCTCTATAAGAAGTGTGTTCTGTACATACCAGAGAATCTGAGTAGCAGAAGAGAGACTGATACTAAACTTAAGAACATACAGGTGCTGGTCATAAAAATGGAATATCATGAAAAAGTTGATTTATTTCAGTAATTCCATTCAAAAAGTGAAAGTTGGATATTATATTCATTCATTACACACAGACTGATATATTTCAAATGTTTATTTTTTTTATTGTTGATAATTATAACTGATAACTAATGAAACCCCCAAATTCAGCATCTCAGAAAATTAAAATATTACTTAAGACCAATAAAAAAATTTTTTTTAGAAATGTTGGCCTACTGAAAAGCATGAATATGAAAAGTATGAGCATGTACTGCATTCAGTACTTAGTTGGGGCTCCTTTTGCCTGGATTACTGCAGCAATGTGGCGTGGCATGGAGTCGATCAGTCTGTGGCACTGCTCAGGTCAAGAGGCCATTTTAAGTGAAACCATAACATTTTTGTTTCATTTTTGCCATTTGTGTATGTGGCAACAGTGATCATTTTGTCCGACACTGAAGCCTTTTAAATTCAGTGTACATCTGTGTGAAACCACGCATGGCCACTACAGACTGCTACAGTCAACAGTTTGTCTGCTCATGCACAAGTACCAGTAGATGAACAACAGTAACAATGATGGATTGCTGTTTGCACTGCTCACTTTTTTCAATCAGAGCTTCTAAACATACTTTATATGTGCATGTCACACAGTGGAGACAAATTTCTCATATTCTATAAACACTGAATGAGTATGAGTACTTAAGTGGCTCACAACATGGGTGTGCCATTAAAATGCAAAAATCACATCGCCAGCTTGTTAATTGGCATTGAAATTATAGCAGATTCAAAGTTTTTTGTGGTCTTATCTACACGGTTATTGTGATCACGGCACTGAACACTTGTAAAGAAAAATAATCCATGTTTGAAAATCTTTACTGTTTCAAGGAGATCATTCACGTGTAAACAGGGTCTCAAGTTAACACACACTTTTGCTTTGGCAGGAGCAAACCACCGATCTGCTCAAGTTCTGCTCTTGTTGGTTATCCCTGGTCAACTGATCTTCATACATGTTATCCATCTGATGAAAGGAGGGCTCACATTGCCCAGTCCTCTCTTCACAGTCTTGTTTTTGTCAGCTTCTCTTGTTCAGGTGAGTCAGTTGTGTTGTTCCTTTTACCTCTGCAGATTTCAGCAGTGCTCATATCAGCAGTAACTTTACTTGTCTCTATCCATCAGGTCTTCTTATTACTCTCTGTAGCTGACTGTATGGCCCACTGTCTGTGGCGGAGGGGCAAGGACCCTGACAGTTACTCAATACCATACCTGACAGCTCTGGGAGACTTTCTGGGTACTGCATTTCTCTCTCTTGTTTTTCTCATACTATGGTCCATTGGTGACACTGGCAACATATAGAGTCACAACGGTGATATGAAACTGGAATTCCACTGTGGTGAGAATGTTAGTACCTCATGTGTTGAAGACAAAATATTTATATGTGAACAAAGAGTTAAAAACTCAACTAAGTCGAGGCTCAGTGGGATTAACCTATCTAAATAAAGGTTGAATGAAAAAGTTTGTAACGAGGAACAGACTTGCTACCATTGTTTTACTGTTGGTTCAAAATGTGTTGTTTTAGTACAATACTTTTTAAATGATTTAGTGTGTTTGCTGTGCTCAGATTGTGATGTGTTTTTTTAATTTTTTTTAATTTTTTTATGTATACCTAGATACATGGACATTTGCCTGACAATAAAACTTTTCTTGTACCCAACTGCAGAACATCAAACTGAACAAAACGCAACAAATATTCTAGATTTTCATGGTCTTTTTGCTTTGCCAAAAATAAAATAAAATAAAATCAAAAATATAGCTTTCTTAAAATTCATAAATTTTTAAAAAGTCATCAGATAACAAATTACCCTCTCCTCCACATCGAGAGGAGCCAGTTGAGGTGGTTCGGGCATCTGGTAAGGATACCCCCTGGATGCCTTCCTAGGGAGGTGCTTTGGACATGTCCAGCTGGGAGAAGACCCCGGGGAAGACCCAGGACACGCTTTGTCTCTCAGTTGGCCTGGGAACACCTTGGGGTCCCTTCAGAAGAGCAAGAAGAGGTGGCCGAGGAAAGAGTCTGGGTCTTCTTGCTCAAGCTGCTGCCCCTGCGACCCAACTTCAGAAGATAATGGATGGATGGAAGGATTAAATTACCCATTCCCCATTTTATCTTTATATCTGTATGTTTCTTAGAAATCATTCAGCAAATAAAGGGTTGGAAACTCAATCATCCAGGTAAATAACAGCAAAGAAGGTTAAATTATGTAATCTGGACCAGTTTCAACCAGTAAACTGGACATCTGGGCCACATAGTGTGTACATATATATATATATATATATATATATATATTGCTGCCCTTCCATACA
>NC_056507.1:19200959-19245562 GCF_014905685.2 Nematolebias whitei | reverse complement strand
GTGGCTGCCTGCGGGGGCCTGGGTGCCCTGGCTCTGTCGGGCCTCTGTTGGGGGGTGGTATTACCTCGGGACTCGGGGCTTGGTGTCCATGGCCGGATCCACTCTGGAGGGGCGGGTTGCTGGAGGGGCCTGTTGACTCGTCGCTACAGCCTCCTGGGGGTTTCTGCATTGTGGTTGCTGGGGATCGCCCAGGGCTTCCCTTTGCTTCTCTCTCTGCGGGGTGCGGGTGTCCCTGTTGGGGGACTACCGGAGTTCCGGGCTTTGGGGCCGCTGTGCGTCTGTGGTTCAGGTCTTCCCTGTGTTACCTTCGTGTCCTGTGGGGACGGGTTTATGGGTCCCCATATCCACTATTGAACATTTTTGTGGAGAAACCTTATAGTGATAACCATGCATAAGATTTTTTTTTTCTTGCTACTCTACGGTGAAACCAGACGTGTTTTCCCTCTCTCCCCCCCACCCGCTTCCCTGCTGCGCTCTTTTATCCTGTGAACCCTTGAAGAGCCTCTTTTTTTTCCTGCATACCTCTTAATTGGAAGGATCAGCTGGTCTCTAAACAAAATAGATCAACTTCTCCCGACAGGAGTCAGGGTAAGGAGGACCCTCTGAACTCTGAAGGACAAATTGGATTCATGATGACAACTAGATTCTACTGTTTGGGTTGGTGAAATCTGGTTGTCTACAAATTCGTGTGGAGGTGTTGAAGCTTGACAGTGCTCGGACTGAATGTGGAGCTGTGACAGGGAATTGGAGCAGTTGTATCAGGACTGTGTTCTCCCTGGCAGCACTCATGAATGGTAGGAATAATCTGGAGAAGCTGTGAGCTCGACTTTTGGAGTAAAGGATCAATTCGGCTGTTTTGGAGTTTCCATCAGAGAATATGTACCAGTGACACTTTAAAGGCAGAAACAACAATTACGAGTTCTGCCTGACCCAAACTGTGGCCATGATGCCGGACTTATCTCAACTCCTCCTGGAATGTTTTGAAAACAACAAAGATGCTTTGACTGTTTCCTCACCCCTCCCTTCCCCAAGGCCGTGGACATGTAACAGAACCTCAACTGAGCTGAAGATGAATGTCACCTCTTATCTGGACAATGGCTGAGGGGGTGGGGCTCTGGACTATGCTACGACTTTCCCTTAAAAATTCAATGTTTTCACCGCCTATATGTAAATGTATAACGTCTGTTTATGTTGCTTTGCTGTGGTAGGTTTTTTTGATGCCTCAAATTGTGTCCTGTCTAGGACACGGTGTGAAGGATCTTTTTTTTATACCGTCTCTCCTCATGTTTTCTTTCCTTTTCTTATCTAAGCAAAATATTATTCTGAATAAGAATGCTGCGCTAATTATTTTAGCCGCAGCTTCGTGCACTCCGCCCATCTTCGGACGACTGTACGTACATATTTGCGCTGTATCTCGGTGCAATGCCAATAAAGTTAATTCTGATTCTGATGTTCACACAGGTGTTTAGATTCAGGTATTTATCAGATACACACTCAGTTGGGTTATGGTGGCCATCAAATATATATTGTATTACCATGTACTGTATAAAATACTTTCTAATGATGTTATAAGTATCATTATATAAGTTGTTTGTTGTTGTGGTTTCTTGGTTTTGTCGGGGGGGGGGTTTCTCTTTCCGCAGGTCTAGAGGCAGACTTCAATGATGTTTATTTGTGTTCTCTTTATCCCGCTCTCTCTCTCCTCTATTCATATCTCCTTCTTTACATTTTAACTCTTCTCTCACTTTTCTGCTTTGTTATCTTCTTTGTTTTCCGTCCCCGTGTCCATTACATCTGGAACAAACCCAAAGCATATTCTAATAAAATTTAATTTATATATCAAGTGGAGCATTAAGGCCAGCCATAATGCTCTGCTTGTGAAAGTAAATCTGTTGACACTCGGACAATAATTCTAAGTGTCACAATGCCGGACAGGACAAGGGGAATAATTTTTTTTTTTTTTTTAAAAAAAAAAAAAAAAAAATTAAAAAAAGTCCAGCCGCTGCTCCAGTCCGAGAAATTGCAAATGGCGGATCATTGTTTTGAAAAGTTTCTGAAGGATCCAGTGACTCCGCCCCCGACTCTGCCCCCGACCAATCAGTGACCGACAGTGTTCTGACGTCACGTTATAGTACCTCTTCATTTGGGTTAGAATCACAGAGCCAAGGGTACTGAAAATAGTAGCAGGTGCTTAGTACCGGTACTAATGGAAAATCCTCAGAACCGGGCCAAGTAGGGTCCAGTCAGCCCGTACCAGTACTAAAGGAAAAGGGGCATTGGTGTTGCATACAAAACAGTCCGTCGCTGGGCAGTTTATTGCGAGACACAGAGTACGTGGTCGTAAAAATTTACCTTTGCACGGACAAAAATATCCAAGATGGCGCCCGAGCTGGTGGCTTGCCGTTCACCTCTGTCCACTCTGTTTCTTTTTTTGCTATTTTTATCATGTTTCTTCAATAAGATCAACTCACTACTGGTGTATGATCGCCAGCAACTGCTCAATCTACAATTTTCCACCACTTATCTCGCCTCCTATGAACATTTTGATCGGGGTTCTGGGCCTCCACCTCCGGTGGTTGGGAACGTACCTGGGTATCTCCAGCGCGCGGCCTTCGTGCCTGCACGAAAACATCGCTCTCGTCTCTGTGGGAGACGTGCTGGCCGCCTCGTGAGGCTCAAAGCTAGCCTCGCTCGTTCCTCAGCTACAGCTGTCCACCGGACTGAGGTTTCTCCACCTGGATGCCTCGCGGAGTCCTGCCTGCTGCAGAACATCGGGTCGGAGACGTGCAGCGAGCGCGCACCCAGCTGTGGTGTTTCCAACCGTATCCAACAAACCGAAACCAACCCGGGTCCAACAGCTGCACCATCTGCTATCCCATCGGATCGTACCAACGACCCTGCTGTGTCCGGCGGCTCATGGTTTCCGGCTGTTCGTCCCGTCTGCACTTTCTCCGGCCGGAGGAGGCGAGGACCCGACGTAAACAAACTGAAACCGCTGATCTGCGCCCCCCCCCCCAACTTCTCCCTCAGCTGCTGACCCAACAAAGTTTGCTCTCCTCAATGTGAGGTCTTTAACAAACAAAACCTTCATCATGAACAACTTTTTTTGCACAAATAATCTGGACTTCATGTTTCTGACTGAGACTTGGCTTCCTCCGGGTGAGTCAAGTGTGTTTTCTGAACTTGTGCCTGCTGATTGTACTTTTCTTAATTGCCCGAAGTCATCTGGAAGAGGTGGAGGAGTGTTGGCTGTTTTTAAGAAAATCTGGAAATGCAGACTGTTACAGACCCCATCTTTTCAGACCTTTGAACTGCTGCATTTTGAACTGGGCCGCTCCAACCCCATGTTGATTGCGGTGCTTTATCGACTGCCCAAATCCTCCACAGGCTTCATCAGTGAACTGTCTGTCTTTCTCACTGCAATACTGTTAAAATATGACCGTGTGCTGATTCTAGGGGACTTCAATGTGCACGTCTGTTGCCCTGAAAAGCCTTTGGTTCAGGACTTTCTAAATCTGATCCACTCTTTAAACCTGGTGCAAAATGTTGTCGGCCCCACACACCATCAGGGTCACACTCTTGATATTGTTCCGTCTTGTGGTGTCTCTGTGTTAAATCTGGAAATTGGGGATGCTGTCATGTCTGATCACAAACCAATCTCATTTGTAATACCTCTTGCTCGTGTCTCTAAATCTCCCACTCCACCCAGGACCTGTCGTATATTTAACCCTTCAACCGCTGCTCATTTTTCCTCTGCCTTTATTACCACTGCTGCTACAACACCCGAAACCTCTGCCTGTGTCGGTGCTCAGGAGCTGCTTAGTAACCACAATGTGACCTGCACTAAGATCTTGGATCTGGTGGCCCCACTAAATGTCAGGAAACTAAGGAGAGCCCAGTACCCATGGATGAATGAGACCACCAGGGCAGCGAGATGCCTGTGCAGGAGAGCTGAGCGCAGGTGGAAAAAGGACCAACTCCAGGTTTATTTCATTTTGCTCAAAACCTGTTTAAAAAATTACCAGAACACTGTCAAATCTGAAAAAAACAAATATTTCTCCCAACTCATCAACTCAAATAGACACAACCCCCACGCCCTATTCACAACAGTAAATTCCATTCTAAATGCCCCTTCGTATTCATGTATGGAGGCCTCTGTTGACACCTGCAATGACTTCACTAAATTCTTTGTTAACAAAGTGGAGTTGATTAGGGCCTCCATCCCCCGCTCCTTAGTCGACCCATCAGCTTTTGTTTCGTGTTCTGCTACTTTCAGGCAATTCAAACCAATCACACTCCCATTGTTAAACAAAGTTGCTTGTCACATGAAGCCATCAGGATCACCATCAGACCCCATCCCAGCAGCATTGTTCAAACAGGTTCTACCAGCGATTGGGCCTGCTGTTCTAACTATACTAAACAGTAGTATTGCTACAAGCGTGGTCCCAGAGGCGTTCAAACATGCTGTAGTGACACCGTTACTTAAGAAACCTGGTCTTGACCCTTCAGCCTGCTCAAATTACAGACCAATCTCAAAACTCCCTTTCTGTCCAAAATTCTGGAAAAGGTAGTTTTTACTCAGTTAAATCAGTTTTTAACTGAGAACAAAATCTTTGAGGTCTTTCAGTCTGGTTTCAAGCAGCTCCACAGCACCGAAACAGCTTTGGTTAGGGTTTGTAATGACATTTTAACAGCAAATGATTCTGGTCATTTTGTGGCTCTTGTACTCCTCGATCTTACTGCCGCTTTCGATACTGTTGACCACAGTATCCTCATCTCTCGGCTTGAACACTGGGTTGGGATTACAGGTGCTGCATTAGACTGGTTCCGCTCATACCTCTCTGACAGGAGTTTTTGTGTGAAAGTGGGTAAAAATCTATCCACTTCAATGCCTCTTTCCTGCGGTGTCCCGCAGGGCTCGATTCTCGGACCCCTTCTATTTTTGCTCTATCTGCTTCCGCTGGGGTCGATCCTAAAAAAACATGGTATTCCATTCCATTGCTACGCCGATGACTGTCAGATCTACCTGCCACTGAAACCAGCCAGTGCTTGTTCCGTCCACCCTCTCCTCAAATGTCTGGACGACATTAAGACATGGATGGCTTCAAATTTTCTAAGTTTTAACGACCAGAAGACTGAAGTCATTGTCTTTAGCCCTAGCTCAGCTGCCGCCTCTTATCCTGTGAACCTGGACTCCCTTCAGCCTTATCTGAAGCACTCTGTTAAAAACCTCGGAGTGGTTTTTTGACTCGGATTTTAAGTTAGACAAACAGATCAGTTCGGTTCTGCAGAGAAGCTTCTTCCAACTGCGGCAGGTAGCTAAGCTCAAGCCAGTGCTGTCTAGACCCGACCTTGAGACACTAGTCCATGCATTCATCACAACCCGCCTGGACTATTGTAATTCACTGTATGCTGGGGTTAGCCAGACCTCTATCTCACGGCTACAGCTCGTCCAGAATGCTGCAGCTCGGCTTTTAACCGGTACACCGAGGTATGAGCACATCACACCAGTTCTGTCCTCCCTACACTGGCTTCCTGTGAGAACTAGGATTGATTTCAAAATTCTCCTCCTGACCTATAAGTGCCTAAATGGCCTCGCACCCATCTACCTCTCTGAGCTACTGGAACCATATGTTCCCTCTCGGGCTCTGAGATCATCCGATCAGCTGCTTTTGATTGTTCCAAAAACACGACTGAAGCTCCGAGGAGATCGGGCGTTTTCAGTCATGGGTCCCAAACTGTGGAACAACCTACCCCCCAACATTAGGCATGCCACCTCCCTTCCTGTGTTCAAATCCCTGCTAAAAACATATCTGTTCTCTCTGGCGTTTCATACTGTGTGAGTTGATTTAGTATATCTTGTTCCATGTCTTCATTTTAATACTGTTGTTTTAATTTTTTAAGGTATATTCTTACTGCTTTTTATTTCTTAGTGTTACCATTAGTGTTGAGCACTTTGATAACAGTCTATCTGTTTTAAATTGTGCTCTATAAATAAATATGACTTGACTTGACATGGCCTGCTGGCATCCACTTCAAGTCTAATCAAGTACGCCCGAGTATGTGGGAGCCTTTAGCTCATGTCACAGTCACCAGGGGGCACTTTCTCTATAAGAGTTTGACGCTATTGTCATTTTTAAACACACTAGTCTCATAAGCCATTAAGGCAACCGATTTAAAAAATATTTTCCAAGAAGATACAAACTCCCAACATTGTTCCTGAGAATTGATTGAATTCATTTTGTTGGATAAAAACTATCCTATCATTATCAACTTACAAAAAGAAGCCACACAAAGACAGGAGAAGATTTTTAACCCAGTTTACTTGCAAGGGCAGACAATCATGAAACAGGTTTACACAGATGTTTCAAATTTACATGCTCAAAACGCCGTCATGAGAATCTGCAACCGGACAGAAGCAGGAATTGTTTTTGTAATGCTTATCAGCACGATGACCTCACCTCTTAGACTCGGAGGTGTCGGGTGTCTGCAGGCTCTCCTCTGACAGAAAAAAAAACTCTGATCTCATACACATTTTAACATTAGCAGTGAAAAACATCCATAAACTTTTCCTGGACACATTTATTTCAAATTTTCTGATAGGGCAGGCATACACAGCAGGATGTGTTGATAATATGAAATAATATTGTAAAATTTCACCTTCATATACATCACTAATCTCTAATTCCTACTCTGTAGGGCTTTGGAATTCACCTTATCTGAAGTTTAGCAGAGAGGAGAGGAGAGGAGAGTCGTCTTCCTGCTGCAGATCTGAGCCTTTTGACAGTAGGGAACGAACAACCCCCTTCAAGACCTTGTGTAACCGTAAGTCCCTCGAGTCGGCAGAATGAGCAGGGTCTTCAATAGTTTCAATTCCAGCGCCAGGATATAAAGGCATTCATTAATCCTCCTTTTCAGCTCTATATTCCTCAAAGATTCCAGTTTATCCAAGAAAGAGCTCTTCATGTGGTGTTCAACAGCTCACTCCCTCTATCCTGCATTGAATGTTGTAACCTCCTTTCCTGGTATTCATTGCTTTTTATGCCTCTTTACTGCTCATCGTCCTCACTGACCAAATATGTTCTTCCTGTAACTGTTTACATCTGACTGGAACATTCAGCTTACGTCATTCCAAAGCAAATCTGCTCTGACTTCCTGTCAGCTTCAGCTCAGAACACACTTAAAGCAAATAGTTTTTAACCTTTCACTGCATTTACTGATGTCACGAGAGGCAGACCTGGCAAACACCAACATATGAGTTACAGAAATCCACTAGCAGTGTAATGAACGCATTTTTCAAAATATTGAAAATAGAGCTTCATATTAAATAAAAGCCTAAATTAAATATAAATATATTACTTTATAGCTGAACTAATATGATTCTTTTACAAACAGCTCAAAGATATTTGGAAAGAAAACAGGTGACAGCAGAACTTGACCATGACTGAAGGTGTGTTGCTGAGAAGCTGAGATTGAGAAGTGAGTGCAGCTGGGCTGATTATCAGATGAGGGGCAGGTGTGTAATGAGCTGGACCCAAGAAATATGAGGGACATCATGAAACACAGAAATACACTCCTCACAAGACACCAGAGTTAGAATTTTAGTCCAGTTCAATTTATTTCTATAGCACCAAGTCACAACAGAAGTTATCTCAGGGCACTACAAAAACATTAACATACATTTGTAGAGTGAAGTCAATTAGTAACATTTTTAATATTGTACATCGCTTTACAACCTAGCTGTTTATGTTTTGTTTTTTTAATACCATTTTCTTCTATTTGTTCTTCTAAATTTGTATGCTTTTTATGATTGTCTACTGTTTGTTGCCATCATTCGTTGATAAAATCAAGTCTCTCTCTTGTAAATGAGCCCCCGAGGCTCAAGAGGATTAAACTTTATACATAAAGGTTGACTTAATTTATCTAAGATTAAGAAGCCAGCAGATTGCATTGAATCTTCACTTTGTCACAATCTCTCATC
The DNA here is from genome assembly GCF_014905685.2 of Nematolebias whitei. Lineage (NCBI taxonomy): Eukaryota > Metazoa > Chordata > Actinopteri > Cyprinodontiformes > Rivulidae > Nematolebias > Nematolebias whitei. Next base: position 19,237,581 of record NC_056507.1, on the reverse strand, counting down.
CTGAGCAAGCACAAAGGCGATAGTGGAAAGGAAAAATTCCCTCATAACCGGAAGAAACATCCAGCAGAACCAGGCTCAGGACAAGCGGACATTTGCTTTGACCGGCTGGGTTTGAGAGGACAGGAAGGAGAAACGGACACAGAGTGGCAGGTCCAGGATGTATGCAAGCAGGGGGCAGGTCTTTCTCTGGGAGGAAAGGCAAAAAAAGAAAGGAAATTAGGTCAATTTGTCCTCCAGTTGTCTAAGCCAATAGCAGTATAACATAAAAGATAGCTCAGGAAACCAAGCCAACCCTATAGGATTTACTGGATATGCAACAAAATATACTAATAAAACTCTAACATCAGGATAAAATCTGTAGTGAATAATGTGGATTTATTGTTATATTCAAACATGTGCTGTTTATTTTCATGATGTGATGTTTTTAAGTGAAGGAAGGAATGTTTTGTTTGGAGTGTTCACGCCAAGCAAGGGAGTGATTAACTACCGTGTGCATCAGGGAGCAGGAATGTGTTCCACAAAGGATGAATGCCTGAAAAGGTCTGAAAAACAATGTTGATGACCCACTTTCAGAGCATAAGAATGTCTGAAAGAAAACATTCATGGGTATTTTAGATGAGGACTGTTCAGACTTTTTGGGAGGGTTCAATGAACCCTAAATTTTCTGTTACCCTGACAAGATTCACCTGTGTTTTGAAACTGTTTTTATAAAGAAAGTATCATCTATGCATTGTCATCATTGTGTGTTCAACAACAAAATTAGTTCTCTGCATTTAACCTGTCACACATGAGAAACACACAGGTGGAGCAGTGTGGACAGCTATGTAAGCGCCCTGGGAGTAATTAGGGGTTAGGTGTCTTGCTAAAGGACACCACAACATGTGGGCATGGCGGGGAGTTGAACTTGCTACTTTCTGGTCCCAAGTGGGCTGCCCTGCCTCAGGGTTCTTCAACTGATTTCTCATGCTCAATAAACAATTCGATCACTTTTCTGCAGCCACTGTTTTCTACAGATTTGCATCTCCAAATTCTTATCAATTTAAACTTTTAATTCCATTATTTAACACTAGAAGTCCCAGGAATTTCGACCTCCCCCCAGAAGTCCTGAAAAAGGGTCAAAAGACCCTTAGCACTAGAGTGACTAGATTTTCAAGATCCTGAGGACAAACCCCCTCCTTCTCCTCAACAATTTGCGGGCCTTTAACTGCCATATGTTTTAAATATGCACACAAGTAACTCAGACACACCCACCTCACCAGACTGCATTCCAATGTCCAATCCAGGGAGCGGGGGATTTAGAAGCCAGGTTCACTTGCGCAAAAAAGCGCAGCCTTAGTCAAAGTAGTGCTCCAAACCGGACAACTCTGATGGCTCCAATTAGCATCCTTTCATTTATAAATGTGGCCATTGCCTTAGGAATCAGCAGGGGAGAGATAAGCTGAACTCACACAAACGTCCGTCTAATACTCCAAACAGATGCGAAATCAACTGGTTATATTTTGAACTTATATCTCTTGGTGGCACGTTGGTGCACATTTTGAACAAATTGAAGTCGATTTACCGTTTATTTTTCAATTGGTTTGGCTCATTTCTGGCAGCACGGTGGCGCAACTGGTAGAGCTGCTGCCTCTCAGCGAGCAGGTCCCTGGTTCAAACCCCGGTCCAGGGGCCTTTCTGGGTGGAGTTTGCATGTTCTCTCCGTGCATGCGTGGGTTTTCTCCGGGTACTCCGGTTTCCTCCCACAGTCCAAAAACATGCATGTTAGGCTGATTGGTAACTCTAAATTGTCCCTAGGTGTGAGTGAGAGAGTGAATGGTTGTTTGTCTCGTTTGTCTCTATGTGGCCCTGTAATGGACTTGCGACCTGTCCAGGGTGTACCCCGCCCCTCGCACAGTGATTGCTGGACATGGGCACCAGCGACCCCCGTGACCCGAAATGGAATAAGCGGGTAAAGAAAATGGATGGATGGATGGCTCATTTTTTGAAACCGAGATGACATTCTCAAAACACCATGTGAAACACAACTCAAGAGACTTTGCATTTTGAGGTTACTGACAATTTGTATGAAAAAACTGAGATGCAATTTCCCTCTTGAGAAAACAAACTTTGTGTCTCTTGAGTTGTGTTTCACATGGTGTTTTGAGAACATCATCTCGGTTTCAAGAAATGAGCCAAACCAATTGAAAAATAAACGGTAAATCGACTTCAATTTGTTCAAAATGTGCAACAACATGCCACCAATATATATATAAAAAATCTTCATATTATAAAATACAATAAACTGAATATAACTAACTAGAAACTAAATGGCTAAACTCAATGGAAAACAGTTAGTTGGGAGTTAAGCGTGCCCCCTCCTGTGGTGCACCAGTAATGGCCTTATTTACAAAACAAAAGCGCCTGTTAACAGCTCATTATAGGATGTTAGCTAAAATCCTTCAGGTCACTCGACCCGTCTCTGGGTTCCAAAGGTAGAAATGTTAAATGACCCTTCTCTGGGACTTCTAGTGTTAATGGCACTTTTGGGGAAGGGTTTGAGGTTTGTTTAGCATATATCTTAGATCCTTATATACCATTCTTTATTATTATCATATTCTTTTTACATTTTATATTTTTGCTATTTTGGGGTTTAACTGGGATTCTGAGTACATAATTTCGTTCCACCTCGTGTACCACATGTGATGAGAATGACAATAAACTTGACTTGAACTAAAATACACCAGAATGCATGAAATGGCATCTACTTTATTCAACATTTTCTAGGGGAGGACCCCCCCCCAACCCCCTGCCCCACCAGTGTGTGTGCCCCCACCCACATTATGAATGCTTCTGACACCATTGGCCACCGTGTTAATCAAGCCAAGAGCCATTGCCAGCACTGGGGGCTAAGCACCCCTAAATGTCAGATTCTAGAATCTCCCGTTTTTAACCAAACTGAAAATAAAACCATCTATTGCAAACAGTGTGCATTGACCAAGTTCTTTAACCGCAAGTAAAATATAAAAATGGGAGTGACCTTTTTGATAAAGGTAAGGGTAAAAATAGACACGTTATTTGAGGCATAAGAGTATAAGGAGTAATACATTTAAATGGAATTGTAGCGAGGGAGAAGAACAGCAGAACGAGACAAACATGGCCACGCTTTTACGAGGGCTGTAAATATCAGATCTAATCTACATCTTTGACATTTATACAATTGGTTGGGGACACAGAGTCTGTCCTTTCTGAGACCTCTTCCTTTGAAATAGATAAGAAAAACTTTGATGCCCCACTTGGATTATCAAGAAGTTGAACTGAGCTTCACATGTGCAAAAAGGGATAAACAGATGTCAAAATTTCCTTACACCAATGATAGGGTTGGGTATCGAGTATTGAGAATCGATTGGAACTGGGACTAACGTTCCGGTTTTCCCGGAATTGTTTGAATTATTTATTTTCTATTCATTGCCTAGTCCGTCGACCGGAAGTAGACTCCCGCCGAACACCAATGAAGAAGAATCTACCAGAAGTGTGCGCATACATGGACATTAAGTGGCTGAAAGCATGGCTTAACTTTAATAAAATAAATGACCAGTCGGCTCAGTGCAGTACTTGCAATAATTTTATGTCGTGCAAAGGAGGGTGCACGGCCAACGCTTCCAGGTTAATGATGTAGAAGTAACAGAGTGCTCCGTCTTTGACGTGCTGCGCCAGACTATTGTAGCTGCTGCCTCCTCCAGCTCTGACCCTCAGAATCAGGTAAGTAAAACTATGTCTCATACCAACATTAAGGCAGTTACACGTTATATTCAACTTAAAGTGGTAGGTCTACTCAAATTCAAACACCATGCTAACGTTAGCTCATGTATTTTTTCCATATAAATGACCTGAAATGGCTAATAATGTTAGCCAGTCTCTACCATGCGCTCCTCCGTTCACCATAGTGTCCAAGGGAAAGATGTTGGTGCAACTTATAGAGTGCCACAGAAAGGATACAGCATATATTGTGAATAGGTTGCATCCCTTTTCAAATGTGGAATCACCAACATTTAGGTTAGTTAGGCAATAACAATAGAGCTCAGCTAATTAATAGTCCATCCTAAGCTAACGTTACGGTAACAGTGATATTACATGTTTGTTTATATGTTTGCAGGGACATGGTGAAAACCATCCACCCAAGTACACACCACCTACCATGGACCACTTGTCAAATAAGTTAATCCCGTCTTGGTATAAGATGGAGAAGTCCACTGTGTCCACTGTCCACTGAGCTGCTCTGCACTTTAAACAGAAGATGGATGATGGTGTCTGGGAGCAGATCCAGAGAAAGCTGACTGAACAGGTGAAATGTCATTCATGCACTACTGTCCTTTTCTGCTTTAAAATCTGAAATCTAAATACTAGTAATGTTCTTTGTGGTCACCAAAGGAAGACTGGAGATGATGGAGTCACCACGCAGTCTTAGGAAAGGCCTGCGAATGATCATGCCTTTAATGATCCTTTTTAATGAGAATACTGATGAACCTGTTTGTTTAGGAACCATCTCCCTGCAATCTGTCCAGAAAGTCTCTACTGGAGGAGCTTTTTGCTGAGGAAGAGGCACAGAATGTAATGTCACAGCTCCATGTCCATGACGAAACAAGTAGAGAGAGGGTTGCAGATGTACCAGGAAATTCCACCAACCGTTCTGAGGACCCTGCTGCTGGTGGTGGAACCAACACAAGACTTATCCTTTGCTGTCAGATCTCGCTTTCTCATATTTATGCATTCAAGCTTCTTCTACACCCAGCAAACATGCGTTCTCTACTGCAGGAGACACTGTCTGTCCAGAACGCTCACACATACTGCCTGAGAAGCAGATATGATCATTTTCCTCAACAAGAACCGTTTCTGATTTTATACTGTACCTGCTGCTAATCTGGACAAGCTGTGCAAATTGTTCTTTTTTGTTTAGTATTCTGCACCAAGTTAGCCCATCAGTGGGAGCTCAGCAACATGGTTGCAGCATCAGACAGTGGACATGTGGAAATGTGTTTCCATGAGGTTTTCAAAAATAAAGTTCTCTTGTGAAAGTGTACCCCAGTGAAAAGAAAATTCATAACATTTATATTAAAGTTCATAAGTTTGACATTTATATACAGGTTGAAAATAGCCCTGTGAGAGAGTCATAGTAAAGTTAATAAAAAGTAAAAAGTTCATAGAATTAAAATTCAAATAGAAGTTCAAATTATTTCATTCAGAAAGGACTCTGGCTAAGTACCATAGCTCATGTATAACATGTGACTTTTTTCTTTTTTTTTTTACTCTGCCGCTAAAAAGAATCGGAATCTGGAATAGACAAGGATCGGAATCGGAACAGGAATAGTTCAAAGTCAAACGATGCCCAACCCTAACCAATGCGAAACTACAGCAACTTCTAGATGTGTCAGATCAGTTGAGGTGGTTTTAAATGAACCTGGCGTTATTTCAGACCTTATTGTTCAGGAGTTAATGTCGTGGATTTTAACAAAATAGTGAGACAAGTTTTAAACCAATAAAGGAAAAGAACGATCGTTTTCCAAGTTCTTTATTTGAAGGCAAAAATTTGCATTCAAATTACGTCTCTGTGCTGTGATACAGACAAGGGAGCAGAAGAGCCTCAAATGAAGTTACAAGCATGCTTTTATACATCAGAGCACAGCCTCGTGTTTTCTAAAAATAGATACTGTTACCAGGGAGTTTCCTCCATCATGTTACGCAATGGGGCAGAAAGCAGGTTTTATCAGGTGGAGAATGCAACAGGTAGAAACAAGCGTACATCAGAAGGTTTCAAGGGTGAGGGACTTTATCATCACGCCATGTACCGTAACAAAGGTCATTGGAGAAGAACATCTTACGCAATATGTAAATGTAAAAAATATTGAAAAGGTCAAACCAGCAGGTAGAAAAAAACAACAACATGATACATTTTATATTTCTGTTACAGTGTTTACCTCAAACCAAATCTCAAGGCTAAATTGGTGGCTTTATCATACCAATAAATGTTTAACACAAACATATCTTTGAACTAAAAGTTAACACTAACATTTTCAGGCCATTTAAATAATGTCTTCTATCAGACTTTTAACTGCAGTAGACATTGACACTTCAGTAAATTATTCTTTATCGTGCCTTTATTTTATTGATTTTGGATTTTATTGACTCCTCCTTGAATTGCCACCTTGTTGTTGTGGAGGAGGTGGTGCGACAGAATGATCCTAGGAGCTATGCTGTCTGCCCCATGCGTCTCCCAAGGCAGATTGTTCCTAGGTGACATGCCAGACAAAAAACTATTCCAAAGACTTTTGATGGACGATAAAAATCAAGGAACTCAGTGTGCCTTGCCCAGACGTGGGTTACCGTGGCCCCATCCTGGAACCAGGCCTGGGGAAGGGACTCATCGGCATGCGCCTGGTGAGTTATCTCTACCCATAGGACCTGGTTGGGCTCAGCTCGAAGAAGAAACATGGGTTTGCCTTCCTGTGGGCCCACCACCTGCCAGAGAGGTTACGTTCCATGTCCCAAGAGTCAGCTTTGTTAAGCCAGAGTCAGAGCGTCTCTAGGCCCTCCCATTTGGCCACTGCCCATTGCATCATGCACTTGACTTTTATGGCCCCTCCAGCAGGGAAGGAGCCTGAGCTTGCGCAGGAGGTTAATAGGTACTGACTAGATATAGTTGAGCTCACCTCAACGCACAGCATGGGCTCCGGAACAATCTCCTTGAGAGGTGCTGGACCTTATTCCACTCTGAAGTTGCCCATGGTGCAGTGCAGTGGCGGCTCGTTTGTAAGGGGTGCTTGGGCGCTGCCCACCCACTGGAACCACTCACCATTTTACAGTGAATACTTAAAAAAAAAAAAAAAAAAAAAAAAGAAATAATAAAATTAAAATATTTTTAAATATATGTATATATATTTTTTAGTTGTGTAAGATAAATATTTTATAGTTGATGATGAGTTAAGTTGTTTCTTACAGTAATAAGATCTGATATGTGAACTAAAAAAAACATCAACTAAAAATACGCTAAGCACTAAGTACAAAAACAATACGCCAAACATTAGCATGAACATGAGTCTGTGTGAGCAGATGAGTACGAATGAACACAGCAGCATTAAATAAATCAGCAGCAGCATGACGTAATTTTTCACAGTGATTATCCTGGTTAGAGATTCGTGAGTCTAACAGCTTCAGGGTAGAAGCTGTTCCTATGTCTAGTGGCTCTACACTTAAGCCCCCAGTATACTGCCGCGTATGTCCGTTCATGCATACGTACGTGTGTACTGTACGCAAAGGGTTCAGACGTTGTACTCCAGCATACACCCCGAGCAGCTGCAGAGGCAGAGCAGCTTCACAGACAAGGGGCGTTTACCTTCGGGATAAATTGAGGTCGCCGATTGGTCATTTGCTGACAAGCCTACTGGATTGAATGACAGGCAGGAAAAAAGGAAAAAAAGCACGCGCTGGCAGACTCAGCCACAGCGGTGTTCTGTGTTTATATGTTAATAAAAAGATCTAAAAAAATTTTAAAAACAGGGAACGCTGGCTGTACAGCCCATACATCAGACCAGCCCACCAGGAAATCTCCAGACCCTCCTGCAGCCATGCTGGACCTGAGTTTAATTTGCTCGTGATAAATTCCTTCATTTCTCACCATTTCAGTCATGGCATCAACGGAGGAGGAAGAGATCACTTGCCTCTTGGCAAAAATACAAAAGAAAAGGCCAGATCAGGGATGAAGAAGGGGAATTTAATACATTGGCGTCACATACAAAACAGTCCTTCGCTGGGCAGTTTATTGTGCGACACCGCATATGCGTATGCGGTCGTAAAAATTTGAGCTTTGCACGGACATGCCGTGGGGGGTACGCTCGTACCTCTGCGTATGTACGTGCGTACCTCTGCGTATGGACGTACACGGGAGTATACTGGGGGCTTTAGTGCTCCTCAACCTCCTGCCTGAGTGGTGTGGGGCAAAAAGTGTGTGTACTGGGTGAGTGAGGTCCTTCATGATGCAGAGGGCCCTCTTCCTGCATCTGGAGGTGTAGATGTCTGTGATGATGGGGAGGCTGACTCAAACAGTCTTCTGTTCAGCCTTCACCGCCACTCTCTGCAGAGCTTTTCATTCTGCAGCTGTGCAGCCTCCATGCCACATGTTGATGCCGGAGTACAGGATGATCTCCACTGCACACCTGTAGAAGGTGGTGTGGACTGCACACATGGGTAATTACAGTGTGACCTAGAGGGGCATGATATACCCTTTATTTATACAGATAGTCTCACTGAGTGATGAGAACTCATTTTCAAGAGATACCTGTTTTTTGGGAATAGATTATAGGGGTTAAGGGCCTTGCTCAAGGACCTAGAGTGAGGCACATGAGGGTGGAGGCAGGTGTGGGTGTTTCACCTTTTCCACCCACATTTAATGTTGTCAGTCCAGGGAGTTGAACCTGTGATTTTCCAATCACAGGCCCATCTTCTCTAGCTTCTGTGTCACCACTCCCCAATGTCAATGTGATTGGGAGGAAAGGCCTCACTGATTTGAACCTGAGTGTGTTCTGTTGTTGGACTTCTGTGATAGTCATAGTCTGTTGTAGAGGAAACGGGTCCTCAGATCGTTGAGTTTTTATTAGTAATTTTATTCTGAAGGGGCACCACTTGCTTTCCGGTTCTTAGGCAAGAAAATTATTAATCAGACTCAAGTTTTGTGCTTTGGGAGTTTTTTCTCGTGTTTAAAGGGCATCAAATCAGTAATACACACAGATATGCCAAAATAATCACAAATTTAGTTGATTTTATGCATTTTATTACAAAAATAATGATCTGTGATATATCTGATAAAGATTATTCATAACAAACAAATGAATAACAAAATAGCTTTGTATCAAAGGTCTACTTGATTATTCAAATCTGTGAAACTTTTTAAAAAGGCAGATTTTTGGACTGGTTCCATTTGTGGAGTAATTGAAATTGTCTAAATTAACTGTGGTGTATATCAAGCAATATTATTGTGATGTATGATCACTAGAAAGGCATTAAAGGTCTCTTGTCCTACCAAAATGATATGGTCAGAATGGTCCAGCAGCTGCTTAAAAATGGTACTAGTCCAGATGTTCTGGTGACTGAGAGGCTGAGTCTACCTCACAGTTCACCTGTCATCTTGGAGGGACGAGGGTCCATATGGGAGTCAGCTGGGATTTCCCCACTCTGCGGTTCGATGGCTCTGGTAACAAATCTCAGGTTAATGCCAGGTTCTGCTTCTGGTCCTCTTCCTCCCTAGGACATCTCACTAGGAGGAAGTTTTCTTTTCTGAAGTTTGCTTGCAGTTCAATGCTTGAAAAAGATGTGATGAAGGTAGATGTGTAGAAGCATAAGTGAAGAAGTGTAGAAATGAAGCTTAACTTAACTGTCTGTGTGTTACAGACTGACTTTGGTCCTCACCTCGTAAGAGGGGGTGGTCCTAACTCTTTGTCATGTTTTATAAAATCACAGTCCATTTTCTCGGTCTGCCTTTAAAAAGTCACTCTTCTTTTTAAAAGGAGAAAAATAAAACATGATTATCTTAAAGAGATTACTTAAAACACACATTTTCATAAATAAACATTCAGATATGACATATTTTGAAATAACATGCAATGTTCATCAAAAGGTGTCGCTGTTCATCTCCTGGAAAGAAAATGTCATGAAACAAAGATTTCTTTAAAAATGGTATCTCCATGGGAAACTATCCTGGGAGTAATACACCTTTTGATAAAAGTTAAAGTCTCGGCAGATGTTTCACTTCAAAGTCGTTGAACCACAAGCTCTCATTAAAAGGATTTGTCCGTTTTGTGGGAAAGGAGTTCATATTGAAAGTGGTTAACACAGTGACAGTTTTTTTTTTATACATTCACATTAGTGTCAACTAAGGAGTTTGTGAGCCGAGTTGAACACCTGTAAAATAAAGTCTGTTTGTTCCCAAGGGAATAGATGCATCTTATTTTAAACAGTTCAAAACACAAAACACATGAATGATGTCCGTTTAAGTTGAGGTGAACTGTTTCTGAGGTGGTGTTCTGTTTCTGAGGTGGTGTTCCCCTACACTGTCCATCACTAACACCATGTTCGAACATAAGGGTGTTCATAAATGCACTTCGCACCGGGACACCCTAGCTCATAGATCGGTGATTGACTTCAAAAAGTCATGTCATCTAATTTGTGGCAGTTTGTTTTGGACACTCGGGATAAGAGAGGAGCTGAGCTGTCAACTGATCACCCACTGGTAGTGAGTTGGATCAGATCGTATGGTAAGATGCTGGATAGACCTGGTAGACCCAAATGTGTAGTGAGGGTTTTTTGGGAATGCCTGGCAGAAGAACCCATCAGAGAGATCTTCAACTCACACCTCCGGGAGAGCTTTAACCACATCCCAGCTGAGGCCTCAAGGCAGCCACTTCAACAGTTGAGTTTGAGAGAGCCATGTTCTGTGACTCAATTGTTGAAGTGGCTGCCTTGAGCTGTGGCCACAAGGTTGTCAGTGCTTCTTGTGGTAGTCATCCAGTGGTGGACACCCCAGGTTAGAGAGGCTGTCAAGCTAAAGAAGGAGTCCTATTGGGCCTTGTTGGCCAGTGGGACTCGCAAGGCAAAAGCTCGGATGTGGGAGGAGTCCGGTGAGGCTTTGGATAAAGACTCTCGGTTGGCTCGATTTGTCCGAGGACATTCTGGCAAACCATCAAGTGGCTGAGGAGGGTAAAACAACCTTAATGCTGTGTTTAGTTAAGGTGGAATGATGTTAACTTTAACCAGTGATGTTGTCAGGAGGTGGAAATAATATTTTTGGACCTTCTCAATCCCACCGACATGTCTTCCATGGAAGAAGTGGAGTCGAGGGACTTTGGGGTTGGTCTGTCCATAACCTTGGCTGAGGTCGCCAAAGTAGTTAAAAAGCTCTGCGGTGGCAGGGCTCCGGGGGTGGATGAGATTCACCCCAATTTCCTTACGACTCTAGATGTTGTGGGACTGTCATAGTTGACATGCCTTTGCAACATCGTGTGGACATTGGTAGTAGTGCCACTGGATTGGCAGACTGGGGTGGTGGTTCTCAAAATGGGGGACCAGAGGGTGTGCTCCAATTATATGGGCATCACTCTCCCTAGCTTCCCTGGTAAGGTCTATTCAGAGGTAATGGAGAAGCGAGTCAGATCATTAGTTGAACCTCAGGTCCAGGAGGAACAATGCGGGTTCCGTCTTGGCTGTGGAACACAGGATCAGTTCTTTACCCCCACTAGGGTCCTCAAGGGTCATAGTTTGCCCATCCAGTCTACATGTGTTTTGTGGACTTGGAGAAGACTTTCAACCATGTCCCTCGAAGTACACTGTGGGGAATGCTCCGTGAGTATGGGATTGGGGTCCCGTTACTACAGGCTGTTCGGTCCCTATGCAAGCCGTGCAAGAGTTTGGTTTGCATTGCCATAAGTAAGTTGGATCCTTCAGGGTAAGAGTTTGATTCTGCCAGGGCTGCCCATTGTCACATTGTTCATAACTTTTATGGACAGAATTTCTCAGTGAAGCCAGGAAGCGGAGAGTGTCCAATTCGGTGGCCTCAGGATTTCTTTTCTGCTATTTTTCATTCATTCAATCTTTATTTAGACAAGTTAATCCCTGCAGATTTGCAGACGATGTAGTCTTGCTGCCATCATCGTGCCGGGATCTTCTGCTTTCACTGGTGCAGTTCACAGCTGTGTGTGAAGCGGCTGGGATGAGAATCAGCACCTCCAAATCTGAGGCTTTGGTCCTCAGTTGGAAATGATTGGATTGCTCCCTTTGGGTCAAGAGTGAGGTTCTGCCTCAAGTGGAGGACTTCAAGTATCTCAGGGTTTTGTTCACAAGTGAGGGAAGAATGGAGCGTGAGATTGACAGACAGGTTGGTGCAGCATCTGCAGTATTGCAGACTCTGTGCCAGTCTGTTGTGGTGAAGAGGGAGCTGAGCTGTAAGACAAAGCTCTGTTCACTGGTCAGGTAAGGCAAAGCTCTGTTCACTGGTCATGGTCAGTCTGTAGGATTTAAGTTTAATTAAATTAATTCAACCTTTATTTATACAGGTTAATCCCATTGAGCCACGTGGACTCATTTACAAGAGAAACCTGATTTAACAAAGTGATGACAACAGTAGACAACAAAGACAATAATACACAATCATAAAGGGCAGACACAAGTTGAGTTTTTTTTTTAACAAATTAAAATAAAATGGTGTTTAAAAGAAAATGTAACAAAAAAAACCCAGCTAGATTATAGGGCGGTGTAGAACACTAAAAGCAAGAACATGTCTACATTGGTTTTTGCCAGGAACTTAACAGATGTTTGAAGCCACTTAGAGAGGTCAAGGTCGAGAGCTTCAGATCTTTTTGTAAGATATCCAGGAAACAGGAGTGGAGTAAGAGAAGGCCCTTTTGCCTAGTTCAGTCTGCACTGAGAGAACACTGTATGTAATAATGTCCTGAGAGCGCATGCTGTAGCTGCACTCATGCAGACATGTAGAAGGAGATATAACAAGGTAACAGACCAAGAAGTGATTTAAAGATGAAAATGTACCAGTGAGAGAGTCTGTGTGAAGTTAATGATGTCCAGTTAACCAATGAATACAGGGTGCATTGATGGGTATGGTGATTACAGCCAGTTATGAATCTTAGTGCACCATGATAGACAGCATCCAACATCTGCAGAGTGCTGTGTGGGGGCATTCATGTAAATAATGTCACTGTAGTCAATGGAGGGAAGGAAAGTTGCAGTCAAAAGGCGTTTCCTAGCATTCAGTCAAACAGGATCTATTTCTGAAAAAGAAACCCAATTTAACTTTCAGCTTCCTTACTAGGTTTTCCACATGTAGCTTAAGAGATGCAAATTAATCAAGATACCCAAATATTTGTACGAATCAACAAACTCAATAGGAGCACCATTTTAGGATAAAATCAAAGGAAAAACTGCTGGGACTGCTGGGACTGACGTGACGTCCTGTTGGAAAAAAAGCCTCTCTTTGGTTTTGTCGGCATTTAGGACAAGTTTGAGACGGAACAAATCTGACTGGATGATGTCAAAAGCGGATTGCAAAAGCTGGAAAAACTTAGTAACTCTTTTAGCGTGACAAACAACCATCAGCATAGAAATGTAAGGATGTATCATGGATGCTCTGACCTACATCACCTATGTAGATTGTGAAGAGGGTGGGTCCTAAGACAGTGCCTTGTGGTGTAAATGAGTAGGGCATTCAAGGCTCTGTGAGGAAGGCTGCATTTTTTCTGGGTCAATCTGACCTGTTCTTTCTGGAAAGAATGTGTTTATCTTACAGGAAGTCAGCATGCGTCTGGGCACAACCAAGCAAATTTTTCAAGTAGGGAAAAGTACTGATAAAACTAAACAACTTTCTTATATGGAATGTTATATAATCTTTGACGTCAGTGGAAGGTATGAGTGAACTGAGCTGTATTGAAAAGGGGGGGTTCTTCATTTAGTCTGTGTGCTGTTCAGAGTTCAACTGTGCCTTACAGTAAAACCCTCGCTTTGCTGTCAATCAGAACCAAGGTGTCATACGGATTTATTTAATGATTCCAATATCAATTGTAGTAAATAGCCACTACAATTCTACATTCCTACCCTCACCTATAGTCACAAACTCTGGGTAGTGACCAAATGAATGAGATTGCCGATATAAGTGCTTGAATTGAGATTCCTTTGCAGGGAAGCTGGACTCTCCATTAGAGATAGGGTGAGATGTTCAGTTATCCAAGAGAGACTGTGTAAAACCGCTGCTCCTCCACATTGAGAGGAGCCAGTTGAAATGGTTCAGGTAAATAATAAATACGTCTTTCGTTTGGCCTGGGAACACCTTAGAATCCTTGCAGAAGAGCTGGAAAAGGTGGCTATGGAAATAAAAGTCTGGGCCTCCCTGCTCAAGATGCTGCCCCCATGACCTGACTTGGGAACAAGCGGAAGATAGTTTTATTGATTTTTTTTTTTTTTTTTTTGCCAAATAAGGCATGTTGATGGATGGCATGGTGTCACAGTTGGTAGAGCTGCTGCCTTTCATTGAGGTCACTGGGTCATATCCTGGTCCGGGACCTTTCTTGGAGTTTGCACGTTCTCTCCGTGCATGCGTGGGTTTACTCCCACAGACCAAAAACATGCACGTTGGGCTGATGAGCAACATTAAATTGTTCCATGGTGCGAGTGTAAATGTTTGTCTCCACGTATCCCTGTGATGGAATTGTGACCTGTCCAGGCCCCGCCTCTCGCACAGTGATAGCAATTTTTATAACTTCATTTCTGCTGCCGCTACGTGCATTCTCGCATCTTCTCTAACTTCTGCTGTGGTCACAGCAGTCTTCAGTTAACTTACCGTTTTAACTCTGCCTTCCTGTTTTTAACTATCACTATCCCTTCCCTATTCTATTTAACACTTCCCCATCACTTTGAAGAAGTTCAATTCATTTATATAGCACCAAGTCACAACAGAAGTCCACATTTCTAATCAGAAAAACATACAGTGCCTTGCGAAAGTATTCGTCCCCCTTGAACTTTTCAACCTTTTGCCACATTTCAGGCTTCAAACAAAGATATAAAATTTTAATTTTTTGTGAAGAATCAACAAGTGGGACACAATCGTGAAGTGGAATGAAATTTATTGGATGTGTCAAACTTTTTTAACAAATAAAAAACTGAAAAGTGGGGTGTGCAATATTATTCGGCCCCCCTTGTGTTAATACTTTGTAGCGCCACCTTTTGCTGCAATTACAGCTGCAAGTCACTTGGGGTATGTCTCTATCGGTTATGCACATCGAGAGACTGAAATTCTTGCCCATTCTTCCTTGCAAAACAGCACAAGCTCAGTGAGGTTGGATGGAGAAAGTTTGTGAACAGCAGTCTTCAGCCCTTTCCACAGGTTCTCGATTGGATTCAGGTCTGGACTCTGATGGCAGCCCCTCCCTGGGCTGCCACCTTACCGTGGTGGAGGGATTTGAGTGTCCCAATGATCCTAGGAGCTATGCTGTCAGGGGCTTTATGCCCCTAGTAGGGTCACCCATGGCAGACAGGTCCTAGGTGAGGGACCAGACAAAGTGCAGCCCAAAGACCCCGATGATGACACAAAGAAATGGACCTAGTGTTCCCTTGCCCGGACGTGGGTCACCGGGGCCCCACTCTGGAGCCAGGCCTGGAGGTGGGGCACGCGGGCGAGCGCCTGGTGGCCGGGCTTTTACCCATGGAGCTCGGCCGGGCACAGCCCGAAGAGGAGACGTGGGTCCCCCTTCCCATGGGCTCACCACCTGTGGGAGGGGCCAAAGGGGTCGGGTGCAATGTGGGATGGGTGGTGGCCGAGGGCGGGGACCCTGGCGGTCTGATCCTCGGCTACAGAAGCTGGCTATTGGGACGTGGAATGTCACCTCACTGGTGGGGAAGGAGCCTGAGCTGGTGTGTGAGGCTGAGAGGTTCCGGCTAGAAATAGTCGGACTCACCTCTACGCATGGCTCGGGCTCTGGAACTAGTTTCCTTGAGAGGGGCTGGACACTCTTCCACTCTGGAGTTGCCCCTGGTGAGAGGCGCCGAGCAGGCGTGGGCGTACTTATTGCCCCCCAACTTGGTGCCTGTGTATTGGGGTTCACCCCAGTGAATGAGAGGGTGGCCTCCCTCCGCCTACGTGTGGGGGGACGGGTTCTGACTGTCGTTTGTGCTTATGCACCAAACGGCAGTTCAGATTATCCACCCTTTCTGGAGTCCTTGGAGGGGGTACTGGAAAGTGCACCTTCTGGGGACTCCCTTGTTCTGCTGGGGGACTTCAATGCTTATGTGGGCAATGACAGTGAGACCTGGAGGGGTGTGGTTGGGAGGAACGCCCCCCCTGATCTGAACCAGAGTGGTGTTCTGTTGTTGGACTTCTGTGTTCATCATGGATTGTCAATAACGAACACCTTGTTCAAACATAAGGGTGTCCATATGTGCTCTTGGCACCAGGACACCCTAGGCCGCAGTTCGATGATCGACTTTGTCATCGTCTCATCTGATCTGCGGCCACATGTCTTGGACACTCGTGTGAAGAGAGGGTCGGAGCTGTCAACTGATCACTACCTGGTGGTGAGTTGGCTCCGATGGTGGGGGAGGATGCCGGTCAGACCTGGCAGACCCAAACGTATTGTGAGGGTTTGCTGGGAACGTCTGGCAGAGTCTCCTGTGAGACGGAGTTTCAACTCCCACCTCCGGGAGAACTTTGAACATGTTCCGAGGGAGGTGGGGGACATTGAGTCTGAGTGGACCATGTTTCGTGCCTCTATTGTCGAGGCGGCTTACCAGAGCTGCGGCCGCAAGGTTGTCGGTGCCTGTCGCGGCGGCAACCCTCGAACCCGATGGTGGACACCGTCGGTGAGGGATGCTGTCAGGCTGAAGAAGGAGTCCTATCGGGCCTTTTTGGCCTGTGGGACCCCGGAAGCAGCTGATGGGTACCGGCAGTCCAAGCGACATGCGGCTCGGGTGGTTGCTGAGGCAAAAACTCGGGCATGGGAGGAGTTCGGAGAGGCCATGGAGAACGACTTCCGCACGGCTTCGAGACGATTCTGGTCCACCATCCGGCGTCTCAGGGGGAAAGCGGTATGCCACCAACCCTGTTTATAGTGGGAGTGGCGTGCTGCTGACCTCAACTCGGGATGTTGTGGGTCGGTGGGCGGAATACTTTGAAGACCTCCTCAATCCCACCGGCACGTCTTCCACTGAGGAAGCGGAGCCTGGGGACTCTGGGTCAGGCCCTCCAATCTCTGGTGCTGAGGTCACCGAGGTGGTTAAAAAGTTCCTCGGTGGCAGGGCCCCAGGGGTGGATGAGATTCGCCCAGAGTTCCTTAAGGCTCTGGATGTTGTAGGGTTGTGTTGGCTTACGCGACTCTACAATATTGCGTGGACATCGGGGGCAGTTCCCCTGGATTGGCAGACCGGGGTGGTGGTCCCCCTATTCAAAAAGGGGGACCGTAGAGTGTGTTCCAACTACAGGGGAATCACACTCTTAAGCCTCCCTGGTAAGGTCTATTCGGGGGTTCTGGAGGAGGGTCCGTCGGATAGTCGAACCTTGGATTCAGGAGGAGCAGTGCGGTTTTCGTCCTGGCCGTGGAACACTGGACCAGCTCTACACTCTCAGCAGGGTCCTGGAGGGTGCGTGGGAGTTTGCCCAACCAGTCTACATGTGCTTTGTGGACTTGGAGAAGGCGTTCGACCGCGTCCCTCGGGGGGCCCTGTGGGGGGTACTCTGGGAGTATGGGGTACCGGGCCCTTTGATACGGGCTGTTAGGTCCCTGTATGACCGGTGTCAGAGCCTGGTCCGCATCGCCGGCAGTAAGTCGGGCTTGTTCCCGGTGAGAGTTGGACTCCGCCAAGGTTGCCCTTTGTCACAGATTCTGTTCATAACTTTTATGGACAGAATTTCTAGGCGCAGCCAAGGTGTTGAGGGGATCCGTTTTGGTGGCCTTAGGATTGCATCTCTGCTTTTTGCAGATGATGTGGTCTTATTGGCTTCATCAGGTCGTGATCTACAGCTTTCGCTGGAGCGGTTCGCAGCCGAATACAACGCGGCCAGGATGAAGATCAGTTCCTCCAAATCCGAGGCCATGGTCTTGAGCCGGAAAAGGGTAGAGTGTCCTCTCCGGGTCAGGGAGGAGGTCATACCCCAAGTGGAGGAGTTCAAGTATCTTGGGGTCTTGTTCACGAATGAGGGAAAAATGGAGCGTGAGATCAATAGGCGGATAGGTGCAGCGTCTGCAGTGAAGCGGGCGCTGTACAGGTCTGTCGTGGTGAAGAGAGAGCTGAGTCAAAAGGCGAAGCTCTCAATTTACCGATCGATCTACGTTCCCACCCTCATCTATGGTCACGAGCTTTGGGTTGTGACCGAAAGAATGAGATCTCGGATACAAGCGGCCGAAATGAGTTTTCTCCGTAGGGTGTCTGGGCTCTCCCTTAGAGACAGGGTGAGAAGCTCGATCATCCGGGAGAGACTCAGAGTAGAGCCGCTGCTTCTCCACGTCGAGAGGAGCCAGTTGAGGTGGCTTGGGCATCTGTTTAGGATGCCTTCTGGACGCCTCCCTGGTGAGGTGTTCAGGACACGTCCCACCAGAAGGAGGCCCAGAGGAAGACCCAGGACACGCTGGAGGGACTATGTTTCTCGGCTGGCCTGGGAACGCCTCGGGATTCCCCCGGAAGAGCTGGCCCAAGTGGCTGGGGAGAGGGAAGTCTGGGCCTCCCTACTTGGGCTGCTACCCCCGCGACCCGACCCCGGATAAGCGGAAGAAAATGGATGGATGGATGGATGGATGGATCTGGACTTTGACTTGGCCATTCCAACACCTGGATAGGTTTATTTGTGAACTATTCCATTGTAGATTTGTCTTTATGTTTTGGATCATTGTCTTGTTGGAAGATAAATCTCCGTCCCAGTCTCAGGTCTCTTGCAGACTCAAAACAGGTTTTCTTCCAGAATGGTCCTGTATTTGGCCCCATCCATCTTCCCATCAATTCTGACCATCTTCCCTGTCCCTGCTGATGAAAAACCGGCCCAAACCATGATGCTGCCACCACGTTTGACAGTGGGGATGGTGTGTTCAGGGTGATGAGCGGTGTTGCTTTAATGCCAAACATATCGTTTTGCATTGTGGCCAAACAGTTCAATTTTGGTTTCATCTGACCAGAGCACCTTCTTCCACATGTTTGGTTTGTCTCCCAGGTGGCTTGGTGCAAACTTTAAACAACACTTTTTATGGATATCTTTGAGAAATTGCTTTCTTCTTGCCACCCTTCCATAAAGGCCAGATTTGTGCAGTGATTGTTGTCTTATGGACACTCTCCCACCTCAGCTGTAGATCTCTGCAGTTCATCCAGAGTGATCATGGGCTTCTTGGCTGTATCTCTGATCAGTCTTCTCCTTGTTCGAGATGAAAAGTTTAGAGGGACGGCCGGTCTTGGTAGATTTGCAGTGGTCTGATACTCCTTCCATTTCAATATGATTGCTTGCACAGTGCTCCTTGGGATGTTTAAAGCTTGGGAAATCTTTTTGTATCCAAATCCGGCTTTAAACTTCTCCACAACAGGATCTCGGACCTGCCTGGTGTGTTCCTTGGTCTTCGTGATGCTCTCTGCGCTTTGAACAGAACCCTGAGACTATCGCAGAGCAGATGCATTTATACGTCGACTTGATTACACACAGGTGGATTCTATTTATCATCTTCAGTCATTTGGGACAACATTGGATCATTCATAGATCCTCACTGAACTTCTGGGGAGAGTTTGCTGCACTGAAAGTAAAAGGGGCCGAATAATATTGCACGCCCCTTTTCAGTTTTTTATTTGTTAAAAAAGTTTGACACATCCAATAAATTTCATTCCACTTCACAATTATGTCCCACTTGTTGATTATTCACAAAATAAATAAATTTTATAACTATGTTTCAAGCCTGAAATGTGGCAAAAGGTTGAAAAGTTCAAGGGGGCCGAATACTTTCGCAAGGCACTGTATGTAAGGAAAATGAACAATTACCATTAATCATTTTAAAGGCACAATCGCTTAATGAATCATTAATTATTTTCTATATTTTGATTATAAAGCGAAACTAATCAAAAAATTAAGTATTTGCTTTATTATTACAATTTGTTTCTTATACTTTTGGTTGTTAATTTTATTTTACCCCTTATGATTAAGCATACTTATTTCCTTTACTCACTTTAAACACACACGCACACACACTTTAAGATTTAGAGTACTAAACTATTTCCCTTATACTCCTTTACCTGCCCACTCTTACTGGCCTAACAACGGGTTTTGGGGCTGATCTCAAAAGCACATTTCTCAACAGTATACTGACTACAGTACGTGCATACAGCAATCATTTCCAATAATTAATTGTTTGGTGTTTGAGCTGAGACGCTGCAAACAAACAAAAAAAAATTAAGTTGCTGACTGATTTAAAAAAATAATTTCACATTTAATCAAGTTGTGATTTCTGCTTCTGTACAATGACAATAATTGCACAACAGGTAATTGTTGTAACATGCATTTATTTACCGGCAATACAATTTTGTTGCACAAAAAACCCAGACATTTTCAAAATTTGAGCTTCAACATAGTGTACGTTCACATTAACAATGGGTTTTCCCACAAATGAAATCTTGATATAGGCTAAAAAAAATAGACTTCTTGGTGTATAAAAAATGAAAAAAATTCAAATACTGTACAGCAAAATGTCTGTCAAAATGTCAAATATAAATTCATAGCAGAAAGTCCTCAGACAAAGTTAACATTTAGTTGTTGTTTTTTTTTTTTTTTGTTTTTGGGGGGGGGGGGGGGGGGAGCATATAGCAGGAAATTGGAATGAGACCTGAATCTCCTCCAAGGTTGTAAACAATATAAAAATAAACACAGGCTTAATCTCTGCAGATACAGTACAAGGACAATTTCACTTTGAGCAGAGTTAAAAAAAACTCAGAAAAATATACATTCAAGTTATAGTTCACAAGTCATTTGGTTCATCTGTGGATAAATGTGACTTCTTATAAATCTTCTGATATTCATGAAAGAGGCTGTCCATCTGAGGGGCAGGTAGGGGCTGGCACTGCTTGGTAGTTGAATACCATACATCTATTATGCAGAAAAGTTACAAAATATTGGTATGTGGTCCGTATGAATTTCATTTTCAGAAAAACAGGAAAAAAAAAATCTAAAGTTTGTAATTTTAAGCATCACCTTTTGACGTGGCATTATTTGGGTCAGACTTTTGGGGGCTCTGGTCATCTTGTGGTTCTGGCATGCCTGGGAAAAAAAAAAACAATAAAACATGAGTAAAATAATTCATAAATTTGATTTAGAGTCAGTGGTGGCCAGTCTTTATATCAAAACACAACATCAAACGCCTGACTTTTTTTTTAATGAAGTTCTGTGAAGTCTTTCAGACATGATGAGGCATTCCCGTTTTTCATACAAATAAATATTTCACACCAAGACTGTAGGAGCATGTTGTTACATCTAAGAAAAACTGAGATGAACTGAACTGAAAAGCTAAGCATCAAGGTTGAATGAAAAAAAAAAATCAGTGGCTACAAGTGTTTTGAACATGAACCCAAAACAAAGTGTTGCTGTGAAAAGCGATACAGTTTCCATTGCCTACCTACAGAAGAGGAATTGGGAAGAATGTGACTGAAAATGTGACTGAAAATGTTGAACTTGAGACCACCAAAATGTATGTGTGCTCATGTAGAAGTATTTATCAAACTTAAGAGTTCAATAAATTCAGCAGACTGAAAGAACTTTTAGTTGGTTTTATTTTCTTTGCAGCAAAGGAGAACAGCACCCCATGAAAACCTCAGTGAGTTCTGAAAATAGTGTTAAGCTTACACATTTATACAGTCCTTCACACGTCATAAAACTCTATTCTCACATTCCTGGCCCCATAGGGCAGTTGACAGGTTCCAGATGGTGGATCCTTTGCCTTAAGGGCTTACAAAATACAAAACCAAGAACAAGACAAACAGTTCCTTGTTGGTCGGGTCAGGCGCATCCCTATTGCAGTAATTTATGTGCGAGCAGTTTCTGGGAACCAACATTCTGATGGCTTCACACACTCAACAAGGCCCCTCTGACTTCCTGCCCCATGGTGTGATGAGAAACGGATGTTTCAATAGGAAATGGCATGCGGATGGTCTCAACCAGATGGACATCACAACTTAACTAAATATTATGCATAAGACTTGACTAAAACAATACAAAATACTTTATATTCTTTTTCCTCCACACTCATTTCACTTTGTTGACAAACAGCCGACGGAGAAAAACACATCTTACTTTGTGACTGGACTACGATAAAACACTGGAGAAGAGAGGCCAGATCCACAGATTGAATACAGTGTGACAAGAATATCAGATGATTTTAATTGTACGAATGGCACAGCATTATAATATTAGTTTGTTTTGAGTTTTATGATTTTCTCTGCACTTAACCCAAGCTCTGTGATGGAGGACTTTAAGGCTTTGGTTGGGCTCAATATCTGCTTTAAGGTAAATAAGATTGTGTCCCATCTTTTAACAAATGCGACCGACCTTGTTACAGTGTAGATACTAATGTGTCTCAAAGCTTTTCAGGCTGCTCATGGCATCACTGTCGGAAGCAACAGAGTCAATGAAATAGCGAAATATGCAAAAGTATGTCATCTGCAGCCACTTCTTCAGGTCGCTCTCCCATCCCTCGTTTGCAGTAGGCAGCGGTAGGGCTGGGCGATATCTCGATATTTACAAAATATCAAAATAATTTCAAACGCGATATGAGACTACAGTGAGGAAAATAAGTATTTGAACACCCTGCGACTTTGCAAGTTCTCCCACTTAGAAATCATGGAGGGAGTTGAAATTTTCATCTTAAGTGCATGTCCACTGTGAGAGACTATCTATAAAAAATAAATAAATCCAGAAATCACAATGTATGATTTTTTTTTTATAATTTATTTTTGTGTTACTGCTGCAAATACGTATTTGAACACCTGCCAATCAGCAAAAAATCTGGCCCTCAAAGACCTGTTAGTCCACCTCTAAAAAGTCTACCTCCACTCCACTTATTATTCTAAATTAGAAGCACCTGTTTGAGGTCATAGCTGCATAAAGACACCTGTCCACCCCACACAATCAGTAAGACTCCAACTACTAACAAGGTCTAAGACAAAAGAGCTGTCCAGACACCAGAAACAAAATTGTAGACCTCCACAGGACTGGAAAGGGCTATGGGGCAATTGCCAAGCAGCTTGGTGAAAAAAGATGAACTGTTGGAGCAATTATTAGAAAATGGAAGAAGCTAAGCATGATTGTCAATCTCCCTCGGACTGGGGCTCCATGCAAGATCTCACCTCGGGGCGTATCAATGATCCTAAGAAAGGTGAGGAATCAGCCCAGACCTACATGGGAGGAGCTGGTCAATGACCTGAAGAGAGCTGGCACCACTATTTCCAAGGTTATTTTGGGTAATGCAGTAAGACGTCATAGTTTAAAATCATGCATGGCACGGAAAGTTTCCCTACTTAAGACAGGCCAGGACGTGTGCTGATTTAAGTTTGCCCATGACCATTTGGATGATGCAGAGGAGTCATGGAAGAATGTCATGTGGTCAGATGAGACCAAAATATAACTTTTTGGTCTCGATTCCACTCACCATGTTTGGAGGACCAAGAATGAGGAGTACCATTCCAAAAACACCATCCCTATGGTGACACATGGGGGTGGAAGCATCATGCTTTGGGGGTGTTTTTCTGCACATGGGACAGGACGACTGCACTGTATTAAGGAGAGGATGACCGGGGTCATGTACTGCGAGATTTTGGGTAAAACTCCTTCCCTCAGAGCATTGAAGATGGGTCTTCCAACATGACAATGACCCAAAGCACACAGCCAGGATAACCAAGGAGTGGCTCCTGTCTTTCTACCCAGTGAAGTTACCACTTGAGTTATGGCCAAAACCCCACTGCAGCCTCTCCTCTAAGGGGTATCACAAACTAAATCTAGCACTTAAGTATTACCCAGAGTGACCTTAGGTTAGTTCTACTTAAGTAAATAGATTTAGTGTTTTTGTTCTATGATCCTATGTTTTAAACTAGAACTCCCAGACCTTTGTCATTTGTCAGTTATACCTTTAAATCCCAAGGATTTGCCATTTGGCAGGTTTGAACTTGACTTTGGAAATAATTCAATTTAAATTCATTCAAATTCAGCCCGCTTGCCTCCATTGTTATGTAAATGAGGCCATTACATTACAAAAATTTGCTTTGTTTTTAATGAAAATTAATGAATAAACTAAATGAATTAAAAAAAAAAGTGGCAAATTGTTTAGTCAAAATAGCTCTGATTTTTATTAAAGTAATTTTGTCTTAAAAATTTGCCAGTAGCTAAGATATTTTTACATAAATTTATACAAAAAACCCTCAGCTACTTGAAAAAAAATAAATTTTTAACTAAAACATTCATAAAACCTTAAGTAAAAACATCTTATCAGGCCATTTGTATTGTTTTATGTCAAAATACATATTGAACAATTTTAACTTATCAAGATGGTACTTTTTGCAGTGTGTCTCTTCCAAAACCACAATAGACATAACCGGCAAACAAATATAGGAAATTAGGAACTTTAGGAAATCTTACCAGAAGAAATTTCAGAGTCAGAACTCAGCTCAAGGGTTATTTCTTCTCCCTCGGAGTCACAGGGGTTGACATGGTTCAGAATCATATCCAAAGCCTGCTGTGCACTGTAAACCTTTGCCATCTTTGCTTCTCAGCCAACAGAGTAAGTGAAATATATGTTGTGACATGGCTTTTTATCCACCTGGAGTTGGATACAATCGAGGGTTTTTTCTTCTCCATCTGAGTATCAACATCGTTCACACTATCACCCATCCCCCCCCCCCCCCCGTTTAGCATTTGCCTGGGACAGCATTACCTGTACACAACAAAAGGTGGTCTAATGGGATGCAAATTACTCCAACTGCCATTTGGCAGTCTCTGGTAGAAGAAGGAGTCATTTGAAAATGTTGGGAGTCCTAGTGTTAAATGCTTTTTTTATTAATTCTTCAGTTATTATTTGTGTATTGTATTTTTTCTCATTAATTTTACTCCCATTGATGTTGTTGTTAAGCACTTTGATAACAGGTTCTGTTTTAAATGTGCTCTATAAATAAAGTTGACTTGACTTAAGGCTGTGTTGAAGGTGACTCACCCAGCTTTGTTAATGACCATCATTTGCAGGTCACACCCATATCTCACCCCGTGACTTGCCCATAGCAGCTGGGGTTGAATAGTCGCTCACGGGGAAACCTGCATTCATGGCCACCCACCTTCAGTTGTAGAACTGCTATTCTTACTGATCTGGTCATTTTTAGAATCTAGGAATAAGACTCCAAGATGTTGTTTATAGGCTAAGAAACCTTTAAAAACCTCCCATTTTTTTGTTAGAATTGAACCAAGCTTCTCAAATCCATGAGCACAAAGTGATGAATTGATAGTCCAGAGTTTTACATTTTATGCTTTGCTTTAATTAATGATTTGCAGGGGAACAGCGTTATCAGCACAATCCAAAATAATTACATATAATTATTCGGTAAAATCAGTAATAAGGAGTTCATACAAGGCTTAAGGGAGAATCCTGCTGGCCGATTTTGATATCCCATGGGTTGGAAGTCCACTAAAGTAGAGATCTCATTGGCTCCGATGAGCAGAGTTGTTACGGGTGGAGACTGCTATGCATTTGGAGGCGTACCAAGACACCCAAAACCCCTAAGATTATTCAATGAGCCAACAAGACTTCTAACTAAGCTGTTATAATCAAACTTAACACAGTTTGTATGATGACTTTTCAAGAACGCCAGATCCAGGACATTACTCTCTAAATCTAATATCTTCATTTAGTGATAAAATAATCACTATTATTTTGTATAAAAATTTATCTCAGAACAATATGTTAGGGATCGCTCACCAATTGTCTAAAGACTTCTTTTGGATAATGCTAAGTGAAGTTTCTCCACCAGAGCCCTGGAGGAAATCACCCTTGGCCCCAAGAGCAGTCCTAATTCCAAAGGGGCTGGTCTGACATCAACCCGGGCTGAAGTAAAAAAAAGAAGTATTCCTATCTTGACAAAAAGAAGTTCCTTTTTTGAGCTGTCCTTTTTGAGTGGCTCCTAGGGACAAAATCAATATTGTCCTGTCACGTCAAGTCCCCGGTTCGTTTCAGCCCTGCTATGCAACCTCGTTACGGTTTATATAGACTGCCGACTGGCCAAAACCAGTTTAACGAGTCCTTAACATATTCATTTTCAACACTGTTGTCTGGTGTGACGCTCTGATTGGTTCTAGCACTCTGAAAAGCATTTGTTTCTCTGAACCTAAGGGGACATTCTGTTCTTTAAAACCATGTCCTTTTAAGATGTGTTCATTCCCATCCTGTCTCTGAAACGTTCTTTCCGTCATCAGATACACGAGTTACATTACACTTGAGTTTCATACAACACATTTTTCTTTTCTAGTAATCATTAGTAACGATCCCACCTCTCCCAAATTACAAGTTTGCTCTTTTCCAGCATGTAAGTTTAAAAAAAATTTTATTCACAAGAGTAGCGTTCACTATGAGGGTCTCAACATTTATCACAAGAGACCTCATACATTGCTTTGTGAGACCTCGCGCCATCATGCTGGGACTTGAGGCCGAGAGAGGCTAAGAAGGCCCTTTTACCGCTGCTTGCAAGGCCTCGTGATGTCATGCTAAATATGCCTAGGGCATGAGGCCAAGAGAAGCTTAAGAAGGCCCTTTTACCGCTGCTTGCAAGGCCTCGTGATGTCATGATCGTTTGTCATCCTCAGACTCGCAGCAGGAAAACAGGGTCACAAAATACAGTTTTAATCTATCATAATTTCAACATACAGTTTTAATCTATTCTAATCACACAATATAGTTTTAATATATCGTATAGTCTCTTGTGGGCAAGGGATGATTTCATTAATTGTGACTTTATTTGACACCCCCTTCTTGAAATCAGAATCTGCCCTTGTAAGCCAGCAGTCTTCAGATGTATCCAACCTCAAAACGTCCTCTTCATTGCTCAGTTCAATCGCCCCTTCGTGTTGTGACACAGGATCTTAAGTATCACTGGATTCAGGGCTTCCATCGTTTTCATCAGCAATGTCCCATGCATCCAGCACTGACATTTCACTCAAGTCAACGTCTGTTACTCTCCCTCTGTCCGGCTAGGCGGCGGCCATTTCCTGATCTTTCACTGCAGCTGGAGTTCCAGTCCTCTCTGGCCCAGGTGAAACCTGAGGGGTGAGGTCCTCCTCGTCCTGAGCAGAGCTTTTCAGATCACTGCTCGACACGTGTCCCAACAGGAGTAATGGGTTCAACGATGCGCCACCCAGATGATGATTGGGCTTGTTCATCGTGATCCATCCCCAGCTCTTGTGGGTGCTCCAATGTAGGCACTTCAGGGGTGATATTGGGCCCTTCAAGGGTCGGTGCGTCAGGAAGGTTACCGTCTTTGCTCCACCAGTTGTCAAGATAGGTCTCCAGGGAATGGAGAACAGGGCGTTCCAGGGTGAGGACAGGTGGTGACATGACTTCCTCATGGTTGACCTCCAGCATTAGGTTTTGCCCTGGGGAGGCCACCATCTCATCTGTGCGAGTAATTTGAGGCTGTATTTCAATGTGAACTGGGCCACCAAAGCCAGGCAATTCATCAGGTGCTGCTTCCAACTGTCTGAGCGTCGCTGCCAGGGCTGGTGCCAATGGGATGTGGGTGTTAGGATCATTGGTTAAGGCGTGAGCAGCTGGCATTACCAGTGTAGGGACCAGAGGAGGAGTCGCTCCAAAGCTCATCCCTAGATAGACTGGAACATTAGGGGGCAAGGGTTCCAGCAACTCAGGTGTGATTTTTAAGGATGGCCCGTGGACTAGGGTCTATCCAGGTAACAGGTGTATGGCCACAAACCTGGTAGCATCTTCTGGGTTCTCCCATAACATCGTTATGACAGGATAATACAGGCTTCGTGGCTGGGTACCTGTTATGGATCCAATACAGCAAATAATACACTCCCCACATCAAGCCCCAAAGCACAAGAGTAACCAGCTTCAGGGTCCAATGTCTTCTGTTTGTTCTGTGGTTGTAAAGACAGGGTCTGGTTCAACAGATGTGCTAGGACTGTGATGAAAATTGCTCCTTCCATCACTACCACCACCACCATGCGTCCACCTGCGTTTACACAGCCTGGGGTAGGCAACGGTGTGGGATTTTGCTTTGCCACGCACTCGAGGGTCAATACAAGGGAATCCACAGCCAACCACACCATGAGCACGACAAGTTGTCGAAAGTTGGGCTTGATTCGTCCCAGCAAGTAAGTAACAAACATGGACTGCAGCAGCTCAGTTCTTCCGAGCAACACATGCGAGACAATCAGCTTGGCATAGCTTTGGATAGCCATGAAGTAACGCACAAGTCTGCTTGCGTCCCATTCCCCCATGTGGCAATAACACATCCATGCGAACAACAGTAGATAATATTCTACCTTTCCCCCTTTAAAATATGTTGGACAATGTGGCAAAGTGGGTGAAATATTTGCTATGGTGAAAGGTGTCCATAGCATTGTACTCACTTCTGGTATGGCAGAGCTTGCTGTCTGGCTCTCTGAGTTGGACATTATGACAATGAGTTCTTGAGTCTTGCTTGCTGTTGCTCGGGGCAGATGCGAGACCGCTTCCTTAACCTCCTGGTGTTCTGCTGGGCCAACGCCCGGGTCAGGTGGGAGTGGCTTGTAGTTCCTCCCCCATGGGCGGCACATGGCTCTAAGACACTTTTGGAGGAGCATATGTCCTAATAAGGCAATGGCCACCACTCCAACTAGGCTTACCAAATAAGGTCAAATCTAAAGGAAAAGATCAACCATCCATCCACCCACCCTTCAACTGTCTTTCCTCCTTCCTTGATCACTTCCCCAACTTCAACTTCACTTTGCAGCCCACTGTGTAACTTAGTCTTATACAATGCACAACGGTGTTCATTTTCTCCTTTGCCACCTTTTTATCAGGTCTCCTCTGGATACAGACAAGTGAGATTAGAATAGATATTGTTTGGGCCTACCCACTCATAGCCCCGCACCTCATCACCGAGGCACAGGCGGAATCTCACAGCATGCCCTTCAGCTAGGGCGATCATGGAGTCTGAGACGAAGGGGACGATCACTCCTTGAATACTTTTCCTGGTTTTTAACTGGTGTCCTAAAATTATTTGTGTGCAAGTTGATCCATTGGGTATGGACCATCTCCATAGGTTGCCATACTTTTTCCACACTACCTCAGCTGTATGGGTGGAATATTCTGTACCGTAAAACCGCTGACAATAGTTCTCCCATCCAAGAATCTCATTACAGGGTCTTCGGGCCAGGTTAACTGTACATTCTGTTAGCTTGTCGTTCCAACTCATGTGCCATGGTCTTGGACCAACATACCTGTCTGGGTGGTACAAGGCACTGGACCAAATGTCCTGCTCTTTGGAATATACAGTTGCTAGGAATTGGCATCTAATCCAATAATTAAAAGAATGGTGTAAACAGGGGGCAACCCATTCTCTTATTATTTCTTCTTGAAATTCCCACCAGGTGTGTGACTTGTCTCTATGATGATACTCATGCTAAGCCTGGAGTAAGATTTTAATAGTTCTTGCTCTCAGTAATTCTGTGCAATCATAATGCCAGGTTGACATGATAGCTACTTCTGTTTCCCACAGACGGCATCTAGGCGACGCTCCACTACTTTCTCACACCGAGTTGTTAAGGCTATTGAAAATATGTTCAGCTACACATCTGTCTATTCTGTCAAAATCTCCCTTCGGTGCATTAAGGAGCTAACTGGGTTTTGGTAGCCTCTGCACGTACATATCAGAGAAATATGGTCCCTAAAGGCCCAAGTGCGTCCTGGCGTGCCCCTCCACAAAGTCTCCTTCAAAGTGGGGCAAACCTGGGACCATCCAGACCCAGGGTAAAGTCATATTCAACCAATCTTCGTGTCAGGCATTAACAGGATGGAATATAGCTGTCCAGCTCTAATGTTGATTCATTACTGGGGTTACTGGCAAATCTGAAATTTGCACTCACCATACAAGTTCCAGTAGCAGATTGAGAGTTCTTTCAACTTGTATGCTTTACAGTGTTCTTTTAAGGCTTTTAGCACCCCCCTGGTGTGATTTGACAATTTGTCTGGTTGTTTCTGGGGGCGAGTGTGGGGTCGTCCTATGGTAGGCACCAAGTCTAAGCACCTTCTTATGCCTTTTTTTGTGAATATATTTTAGACTTGTTGAATTTCGAGATGGCCTGGTAAGATTTCGAGGTGGGATTTTCTCCAAGTGAATGTTGCCCCAGAACTTCCAACAAGAGAATATCGTTTGACAGCTATCATCCTTTGGTGGAGCGGGATAAATCACCTCAGCTTCCCAATAGCCCTGATGACTTAATCCCAACAGAGCTCGACAGCCCCAGTAACAATGCCATTCTGGTTCTTTGTCCGGATGGATCCAGTTGCACCTTGTCAGTCTAACGTGTTGCCTTAGGAGCGCTATCCAGATTACCACTCCATCTTGCAGCAACAAGTTAGATATAAGAGTCAAGAGTTTCTTTATTGTCATTCGCACCTCATGTGGTACATGTGGTGGAGCGAAATTATGTACACGGGGTCCCAGTTACATCCAACAATAAATATATGGTCCAATCGTGTCCGGTCAGATTTTCGACATCGATGGCGGTCAGTCACTCAGGCGTCTCGTGAAATTTCTATTCCCAAGCTTTGAAGTCTGCCTTTCGTATTCGATTCAATGTCGTAGTTTAGTTCAGGAGAGATTCATTGTGGTTCCATGGTATGAACATGTTCCTTGATGTGATGTCCCAGCAGGTCATGTTGGCATACTTGGATTTTCCATGGGAGATTTTTAGGCTCCATGGTCTGATTCCAGAATAGTATAAAACAACAAACAACATTACAAAGCCTATTAACACCACGAGTCCCCACAGCAGGGTTCATAGACAAACTACTTTATCCAAAATCGTAATCCTTGGGCATTCCTTATGTCGGTGAGGGGTGTGGCAATCCTAGCGCCAATCCTCTCCACACCCACTTCCACTGGAGAACATCCCAATATTTGGGCTCAAGCTGAGGTCCTTGCAGAATGCCACTTTCGTGCTCGAGTGGAGCGACTTCAAAGTCTTCCAAGAAGTTCTGGTGCTCTGCTGAGACTATCTTTTCCATATATTGGCGATAAGCTTGGCCTTCCTCCACCAGCGTGGCCACCTTAATCACCAATGAGTGCCCTCTGTATGATACTTTCACTCTATGACCGATTCTTACTAGTGGACTGGACCAGTCATCGAGTGGAGTCATCATTCGGTCTATCATTAGGAGAGGGAGGTTTGAGTTTTCAATGACAACTAGGTCTGGATCACACTCCCTCTCGGTAGATGGCCCCTTGCATGGCTGGGCTGGTCGTCCAAATCACCATTTCTCATATGGAGATCTCATAGAACTCGTCTTGGTAGGTTTCAAGGTAATTAGAGCCCCACTTGAGCTTAACTCTTTTCCCAGCCGCCTCCTGATAGACAACATTAAAGATCCATGGTGTTCTTAACTGACCTGAATCCTGTGGTTCTCCCGTAAGGTCTGGCATCAACACGATCTGAGGGTTATATTTAACCGGAGCTTCTGTCAGATCCTTTTGTCGGTTATATTTTACGTTTGAATTGAAGTAGTTGCTTGTGCGGTTACTATACATTGAATAGTCTTACAGGTCGGTCCAACCTCACTAGTTTATTGCAGATGACTAGGGCAGGTTCGTACGGTTCAGTCCTACGCCGTTGAATTAACAGCTTCCACTTGTCAGTTTCAATTAATTCTGGTACCATTTTGTAGTTTTTGCAAAAGGGAATTAATTTCTACTTCCAAGTCAGGCATCTTCCGATCCTTCTTGGTAGTTTTATATTGTCCTTTTCTTGCCAAACCCAATTAGGCCATCTCATAATCTGCTGTCAGTCTGTTACCTTTATTCCAGTTCTTTTCACGGAGAGATTCATTGATTTTTTTAGCACCCCTCCGTTTTGTTACCAATTTCCCGCCTTCTTGTCCTTTTGCATCCATTTCTTCTGAAACATCTTGCAGGCTCAGACGTTCAGCACACTTCGTCTTCTCTCAGTTTTGCTGGATTGGGACTTTTTTCCCCATCGTCTTTACCTTTCTCAATCAGGCTGAGTGTTGTTCAAACCGAGTACACTCCCCTGTATGGCACTACGATCATCTGCATGGAAACTAACTCTCTGGATGGAGTCTGGCCTTATGGGAGTGTCCACTCAATATGCCGCAGTTCCGGGGATCTACAGCACTCCGTGTCACATCCATTACAGCTGACTGAAACACATTTGGAGAGTTTTTGTACCCCGTGGTAATCGCTGCCAGTCGTAACTTTTCCCTTTGTGAGTAAAAGCGGTTTTCCCTAGTGATTGTTTAACTAGCATAAGTGAGAAGAATCCATTTGCCAGATCAATGCAGGAATTGTACTTTTTTACTTGCAACGTTTTTAAAGTTCCTTGCAGGTTAATCAGGCTTGCTCGGTTGGCTACTGTTCATCGATTAAGGGCTTTAAAGTTGATTACTGGTCTCCAGGTGACTCTGGTTTCTTTACCGCTTGCATGGGGCTGTTAGTGATAGGATTAACTTCTTCTCTAATACGGTCTTCCCTGTGTTACCGTCGTGTCCTGTGGGGACGGGTCTGTGGGTCCTCACATCCTCTATTGAACATTTTTATGGAGAAACCTTATAGTGACAAGCATGCTCACACAGGTGTTTAGATTCAGGTGTTTATCGGATACACACTCAATTGGGTTGTGGAGACTACTAAATAGATCTTGAATTACCTTGTACTGTATAAAATACTTTCTAATGATGGTATAAGCATCATTATATATGTTGCTTATTGTTGTGGTTTCTCGGTTTCGTCCGCAGGTCTAGAGGTCGTCTGTCTGTCTCTCTCTCTCTCTCTCTAAAAAAAAAAAAACATCTCCAATAGTCCCTAGAGCACTGAATTCTCTTACAATTTTGTTCATTTCCTCCACTGCTCCAGGGTTCAGGGGGTATTGTCGTACAGGTGGATGTACTCCTTCAATGAGATGAACAAACTTGGGACCGAGGTCCCCACATACATTCTTGAACCTGTCCACTGAGGCTGTCTCTTTCCCAGCCGGGGAGAAGTTGCTCTCATCTAATTTTTGTTTCATCACTTCAGGGATATTTACAGGTGATATAGAAATGATTATTTTAATGCTTTTATGTCAATCTATACCTATATTACACTTATTTAAACACACTTATACTCACTTTTGATGCAGCTTATCTGCTTATTCAGTCATTCCTGTGCTGCAGATGTGTTTTGGAGTAATTAAAGTTCTCTGGGGGATGCTCTAACCAGAAGATTGGGCCCAATCTTAAGGTTACAGTGACCCAGGTTTTGAAGGACATGTTTTTATGAAGCCATCGCTCTGTTGCACAGACTGCTTTGAAGATGGGAAAACAGATTTAATTAAATCTGCCCTCCTGACAACCATCACTGCTCTCACGCGATCAGGGGGAGGTATATAAGAAATGTAACAAACACAGGAAGTCGGAAGTCCTGTGTGGATCAGCCGCGCGCTGGTGCCATACGCCATTTTGATGTGATTCTTCTTTACCTGGGTCGAAAACGACTTCCCGGCCAGTGTCACGGTGAGAAGTTATTTCATATCAATTTGTGTGTTAAGAGTGTACGAGTGTACATGTTCTTGCTTGACTGTTTTCTGTGGCAGGTTAATAAAGGACACTTATTATTCCTAGCAGTAACAGCCTCCTCTGTGTTTTATTTTTCCTTCTTGTCTGAATATCTGTGCCGACCGTTCACGAGCCCTTTTGATAAAGAATTTCATAATACAACAGGCTTATACCAGTCTTCAACTACATGCTTTTCATGAGTGGGCCCTATTCTTACCAACCTTGACATGAGCTTGTCCATGTATTTATTTAAGGTACTGCGGTCCTTCTTTGGTTTACTTAGACCATTTAAATCTCTTGTGATGAGATTGTAAGGTCCTTTAACCCATATTATTCCTTGCCATATTCCAAAAGGCATTTTGTGTACGGTCCCGTTAGCCAACTGAAACACGAGGTGTCCTTTAGTTTTTAGGTTTCTGCGAATCATAGACACTTCTGCCCCGGTGTCTATTAGGTAGGGTTCTCCATTCACTTTAGAGTAGATTTCGTCTCCATCCCAAAAGACGTTTTCTAGGATGACCCGCGGCCTCTCAGCCATTATTTTGCTGGCCCTCCGCTTTCCTTCATGCGGGATTCACGGAGGGCTTTCTTCTCTCTAGGTTTGAGTTTGGCAAATTCTTCAGGAGGCATGCATTTTTCCCACGTTTGGGGTGTGGAAGTTGATGCAGGAGCTTGAAATTTCTTAGGTTGTTCATCTCTGTACCACGGCTCTGATGGTCTTGGGGAGCCGTTCTTTGTATTGTGGCTGCGGTGGAGCCTTGAGAGTGGCCTTTGTTGGAGGTTTTTCACTCTGTTTAGTTTCTTTTTTCCAATGTTCTTCCCAATACTGCTGTTCTAGATCATATGATTTTACTGCTTGATCTAATTGGGGAACTGTAGTTTCATGTAAGGGCATTTTAGCTAAATTGATTTCCCCTCTTCTCCCTTGTGTTACTATCATTAATGCTTTCACATATCTGGTAGGTGGAATCACCTGTTTGAGCTGATAGACTGGTGTGAGGCATTGTCTTTGGTCCATACGTACTTTGGCTCTTTGAATCTGTGAGTCTTCATCGTCTAGATCTTCCAGAGCCAACCTTTCGAACCAACCGATTCCCCCTTGCCTACTGCGTTTGTGGTGACATGATCCAGCCACAGCTTTTTAGCTGCATCACAGTCAGTAGAGTTAACAACCATAAGCCACACATCTTTGATGTAGTCTTCATTACTCTTATGGTCTTTTCTCTCTTACCAAGGTTTTCAGTTTTTTGTACTCACGATAACCGTCAACGTCTGAGCTGGGGGCTTGGCAATGATTTGCTCATTCAGGCTCAGGAGCTAACTGATGTGCATAGGACAACTGATGTGTCTCAATCTGGAACGGGTGATCATCCTCATCTTTTAAGTTTCTTTTCTGTTTCTAGAGCATATTTGTAAGCGGTTTTCTTCATTCTTCATGCCACCCATCTCCCTCACTGAATACAAACCCGCCCTTCCCGGCTGCTTGCAACCTATATGCAGATATGTCTTTGTTGACTCAGTGGGAGACCCACTTTAAATTCCTGATACGCGTGAAAAATGATGGTAGCTGCTACAAAGGAGAGGTTTGGCATTCTCCAGGAAATTAACTGGTTTAGGCCCCATTTACAATGACACGATGGGGGAGGAAACAGTTTTTTTCATATGTTAATTAGAGGAAAAGATTTGAGTTGACAAAGTTGAAAAATATTTTGTGTTTACATGCATCCGGAGGAATCCCCCCCGCCCCATTGAATCCGCTGTAGTTACCATGCCGGGTCATTAGATGGCGCTGTGAATTTTGTACCTTCACCTAATGCGCATGCGTGCTGGCTCGGCACACTCCTTTCCTCTGGGCTAAAAGCTCAACTAACAACAACTTAACAAGTTAAAGCTGGATTTTGTATAAGAGTCGACAGATTTGACGCCAAGCAGGACCGCTTAATCTAACAGCTCCACACCGGTCGCTGAGTGGACCAGAACAGAGTCGACGATGTCGGACTTTACTCCGTGATAATGATTTACAACAGGTAAATAAATGTTCTTAATAATGTTAACTTGTATTTACTTCGATTACAAAACAACCAACAGAGTTTTTATTTTTTATTTTTCCTAAAAGAAGAAGAAGTCCTTCCACCAGGCGGACCGGTTCTGAATGAGGCTCAGCCCAGATGCAGTGCAGGAGGACGTCGAAGAGAGAGATGTTGGATGAACCATTTATTTAAAATTCCCCTCAGTTCTTTTATTCAGTTCAGTTCAGAAACCTCCGGATTCAAAGAGGGGGGCCACTGGTGTCGTGTAAATGATCAGCAGAACTGCAGAGATAAAGCTGCGGATTCACTCAAAATACGCACCATGTAAACGGCCACTTAGAGTGGCGCGGTATGAAGTCTCATTAAAAAACATGGAAAAAAATATCTAGTTCAGGGTGATTTATTTGCTGGGTTTCTTCTAGTATTTATGCACAGCTGTAACCAGTAAAGAACAAACAGAAGCTCAAGGCTCAGCAAAAGCTGCAAGGCTCAGTCCGTGTCGGGAGAGAAACAAACTCCGACCGACACATGCAGCTCTGCACTTTGTTTACACAGAGCAGTGCGTTCACAAACATGACAGCCACAGTACATTCAAGAGAAACAACTGGTACCCATCCCTACTCAGCCCGGTTTATGGGACCACCTTGTTCATGGTTCCAAACGACCTGCTCCGAGAGGACAATTTTGACCTAAGCAGACAGCAGCTGCTGATTGGCCAACTGATTGGTCCAGCTGGTAGGCCTTTCAAGCAAAACTGCAAACTATGCCTGAACCTCCATTTCATATCCGAAACTTTTCTCTTCTTGTGTTGGCGGATGGTGCCACAAGAAATTAGTGCATTTACAGAGATATTGAAGGTGATGGTACAGCATGTACCTAGACACCTAGACTTATAAGCAGTGCCAGGATAAGCTAAACAAATTGAAGTCCAATTATATGGCGATTAAGGACCACAAAAGGGCAGAGTGGCCCAAACACAATGACCAGGTACAATACCACCCACTTGGCTTTGAAAATCCCACCCAAAGAGCAGGGAAACGTCACTGTAGCAAATCACCAACACCATAGAAGAACCAATAAGACGAGAGTCGAGGGGTGTCGTACTTATCAGTAGCAAAGTGTAAGAATATGGGAGCATTTAATAAATTGACAGAAAAAAAAAGTTTAGAATTTTTAGGTTTTGTCAGGAAGTGTAGTTATTGGCATAACCCATATATATATATATATATATATATATATATATATATATTTATATTT
>NC_056507.1:19169351-19190959 GCF_014905685.2 Nematolebias whitei | reverse complement strand
GAAGCATTGCATCATTACTTTGTGTTTGTACTGAATGTACATTGTTTGGCTGTTATCTGTGGCAGATTAATAAATGACACTATTATTTCTAGCAGAGCAGTCTGGCTTTTATTCATTGTACCGACTCTTCTATTATCCTGCAACTTATTTAAAAGGGATTTCACAGAACAAGTGCTAAAACTTGAAGCCACTCCTTCTTCTTCTGGAAATAAAAACAAAAATGAAGTGTCTTCTTCAGAAGTTTTTGTATAGTTTCTTTCAGTATTTCTTGGTGCAGCTCCACCACAGGCAAGTGGGGGAACAGGTTGGTTCGAACAGGTTGGCTCGACTGCACAGTACAGTGTGAATGCAAACACAACAGCTCAAATGTAAACAAAGCGTTATGAATACTGGTCCCCAACCGAACAGTCTACCGGACTATCAGGTGTGAAAGCAACCTCACACCTCCCCAAACGAACCACACTTTCTAGGCAAACAGAGTTCGATTAAAGCGGACTAAACAGGGCTGGTGTGAATGCACCCTAAATCTGAACCATCTCCACATAACAGAGCCATTAGCACAAGCTGCTCTGCGAATGCTACGTGCCGTCCCAGCTGGAGAAGCAGGGAATGGAGGGAGCGGGTGTGTGGGAGAAAGAGAAGACGGCAAGCGGATTTTCAAGTATAACACTATATTGTTTATATCAATATAGTCTCCCTCTTATATAGCAAATGAAATTATCTCAATATTTTTAAAATATTGAAATATCACCCAGCCCGACTTCTCTTCACTGGCCATCTGTTAGATTTAAAATTAATTTTAAAATTTTAGTCTTGACTTTTGGAGTTTAAATGGACAGGTCCCCCAATACATCACTGAAATGTCGATCCCTTATTCTCCAGCCCGCACCCTTCGGTCTTCAGCACTGAACCTCCTAAAAAGGTCCCCAAGACCTGGTTTAAAACCCAGTGTGGCCCATCCGTTCAGGCTGTAGCACCCAGGCTGTGGAATGCCCTGCCCCTGTCTCTTCGTGTGGCTGTCTACGTTGAATCGTTTAAAAAGCAGCTCAAGACATTTTTATTCAGACAAACTTTTAAATGTTTTATTTTTATCAGCCATTCTTACAGGATTTTTTTTTAAACCAGATGTTCTTATTGTTTTTGTTTTATTTTAAGCCTGCATTTTGTAATTCTGTAAAGCACTTTGTGATTTTATCTATGAAAAGTGCTATATAAATAAGCTTACTTACCAAGACCGTTTAGAAATGCCTATCTAGTGATGGGCTGTCTGTATGTGATATTTTTTGATACATGCCCTAGACCTAGGGCTGGGTACCTTTCTAAAAAAATAAAAAATACAAATAAAATCTAAAAATAAAAAATAAATAAATTAAAAAAAAAATCTATCTGTACCGGTGTCGGTACCTTCACTTCGGTGTCGGTTCCTGGCCGGTTCTTTTTTCGGTACCAATTTTGCAATTACTCTTGATTATAACAAGAATGAAATTATGTTACACATTACAGTACAAACGTTGGTTACGTACTGTAATCCCAGATTCTATGAGTATAGACTTAGCCCTTTAAGGCTGTCGCTGATGGGTTTATCCCGGTATGCGAAGCATTGCACTGAAAAATTTAGTCCACGCCCACCTGCTGTGTGGGCCCCATCCGGTCCGTATAAATTATATTAAGAGCAGGTAATCGGCTCCCAAATGGCTTTTTCTTCAGCCATTTAGGAGCCAGTGAGGCCCGATGCTTAAAGGGCTACGCCTGTACTCATAGGATCTGGGGTTACAGTACGTAACCGACATTCTATTTCGTATAGGCTTTGCCCTTTAAGGCTGTCGCTGATGGGTTAAGGGCGAAGCGGATGTTGTCCTCGCCTCACTGGGTCCATTCGAACACCGTATGAAGCAGAAGCTTGCCTAAAAAACGTCTCGTCACTCAGCTCCACATGTGCGTAATTACGCATTGCAGAATTATGTGTGCCATGCAGACGC
Organism: Nematolebias whitei; assembly: GCF_014905685.2. Taxonomy (NCBI): domain Eukaryota; kingdom Metazoa; phylum Chordata; class Actinopteri; order Cyprinodontiformes; family Rivulidae; genus Nematolebias; species Nematolebias whitei. The sequence continues at coordinate 19,188,980 of NC_056507.1, read as the reverse complement.
ATGTTGTGTAACTATGCATTCTAAATGCATGAACGCCCCGGAAAACTTTCAACGGGGAGGGAAAAAAGCTGAAAAGAGCCATGAACCAACCAGTTTACGGCTGAACAGTATGAACAGATTAATAATAACAGGAGAGCTGATTATTAATCAAATGAACTGATTAGTGACAATAGAATCAAAATAACAATCACAACTTGTGACTGATAACATCTCGCACTGTAATGCATGCAGACAGATGCGAGTTAAATGGAGTTCCATGAAACAATATTCATTCTGTAAACACTAAGGACAGAATGCGTCATGGAACGAGCCGTCACATCACGTAGATAAAATTGAATGAATGAGCAGGGTGTTGACCACGCGGCCGCAGTGCAAATGTCCTGCATCGTCATACCATTATGCAAAGCAGTCGAAGATGTGATACCCCTGGTCGAGTGTGCTCTGAGGTTGACAGAAGGCTCTAAATCTGATGCTCTGTAGGCTTCAGAAAAAAAAGTGTCTCACACAGCCAGTATGACAAGCGCTGGGTGGATAACGGGCAACCTGCAGATGCATCTCTAGATCGCAAAAACAAATGTTGAATTTGACGCATTGCAACTGTGCGCGCTATGTAACACATCAACGCCCACACCGGACAGAGAAGATGGAAAGACGCGAGCTAGATGGAGCGATTGGAGGGTGGTTTGGACACGGCCACTGCTCTACTTGAATCATTTATAGAAGATGGTGTGTTTTCTAACTTTAAACATATTTTAAGTTACTCATCTCATCGGTTCTGAACATATTTTTAACTAACAAAAGAGGCTGACGCCATAATAGGACAACGTCTGTGCTGCAATGCTAAGCTAATTTGCATAAACGCTAACTGTCCTCCGGTCCCGTTTCTCACTGTATTCCATCCAGAACATTTTTCAGCGTGTGACGTTTCATCTCTAAACTCCACATTAAACCCTCCAAGCCTCCCGGCTTCTGTCCCTGCTCCATCAGCGGAGTCTACACCTGACAGAGCTCCATCACAGCCCAGCTGCACCTCACAGAGCAGCACAACGCTGCAGCCTTCTGTGCTCGGTAAGAACCGATGCAACATGTTCCATATCCCTTTATTTGTGCCGATAAAGGACTTGATTTTATTTTATTTTTAAAGTAAAAAAAATAAAAAGTTGAATAAATACTGAATTGGGATGAAATTATGTACACAGGGTCCCAGTTACACACAACAAAATGTAAAATAAATAACCAGTAATAAGATCTAAGAAATGAATTAAGAAAAATAAACTAAAAAACATCTACTAATAATACACTAAGCACTAATAGCAGTAAACAATCAAAACAATACGTCAAACAGCAACATGAACTAGAGTTTGTGCAGCCTTATGAATATATAACACTGAAGAATCACATGTTGCTGCTGATCCGTTTCATGTTGCTGCTGATCCGTTTCATGTTGCTGTGTTCATTCGTGCTCGTCTGTTCACACAGACTCATGTCCGTGCTGCTGTTCGGCGTATTGTGTTTATTGTTTTTATGCTATTAGAGCTTATCATATTTTTAGTTGACGTTTTTCTTAGTTCATATCTTAGATCTTATTACTGTTTTTCTTTTATATTTTATTGTTGGATGTAACTGGGACCCTGTGAACATAATTTTGATCCACCACTTGTACCACATGTGGTGCGAATGACAAATAATATCTGTATCTGTATAATACTTTCTGATTCATATATCCATTGTTATTATATCATTTTCATTATTTTTAAATCAATTTATTTTTCATTTTCTTATTTGATCAGTTTATTATTATTAAATATATCTATTATAGCTGTTAGCAGCACCTTTCTTTGTTTTATGCATTTATTCAAAAACAGTATATCTTGAATTAACCACCTTTTTCTTCTTTCTAGTCAAGAGAAAGAGAAAAGAGTCCAGTAAAAAAAAGTCTTATTTCATCACTGAATGAACATGAAGAACTGAACCGGACACAGCAGGAACAACACGTGCGTCTTCTTCTGGATGAAGCCCGTGAGACAAGGGACAGGCAATCATTAGTTGGATGCAGTATTTTTTATTTTTGTACATTTTTCCCTTGTTACTTTTCCTATTAAACAATTTTTTTCTTAAGTGGTGTCCTTTAACATTAAATTTCCTAAACACATTAAATTCATACTGGAAGTTGAGAAAAATTTCCAACTGCATTTGATCTTTAATTTATCCTAAGAAAAGATTACTAGAATCTGCTCAACTGTTATTATGTTATACATTTTTTGGTTTGCTGCTCCTTTCTTTAATGTGGGCAAATCTGAAACATTGTCACATGAACAAATGAGATAAAACTGGCTCTTCAAGTAAGTTACATCAGCTCTTTTTTATTTATTTTTTTTTTTTTAAACTGAAGGTTTTTAAGAAACAGCGTTAAATCTACTGTCAAACAAGAAGATTCTCTTTTGTCCTTGGGTTGTAGGCTGCACCTGACACAGGTTGGCTTGAGTGTGGTCTGGGTAAAATGAAATATGAAGCATCTGAAGTGAAACCAGGCAGCACGGTGGCGCAACTGGTAGAGCTGCTGCCTCTCAGCGAGCAGGTCCCTGGTTCAAACCCCGGTCCAGGGGCCTTTCTGGGTGGAGTTTGCATGTTCTCTCCGTGCATGCGTGGGTTTTCTCCGGGTGCTCCGGTTTCCTCCCACAGACCAAAAACATGCATGTTAGGCTGATTGGTAACTCTAAATTGTCCCTAGGTGTGAGTGAGAGAGTGAATGGTTGTTTGTCTCGTTTGTCTCTATGTGGCCCTGTGATGGACTTGCGACCCGTCCAGGGTGTACCCCGCCCCTCGCACAGTGATTGCTGGACATGGGCACCAGCGACCCCCGTGACCCAAAATGGAATAAACGGGTAAAGAAAATGGATGGATGGATGAAGTGAAACCTGCTCCCACTTGTCCAAAAAGTCTGGTCTCAAATGAGTCCTATGACGAGATAATGGCCCAAAACAAAAGCTAAAAACAAAATTTGTTCTTTAGAAATGCTCTTCTATGAGATCTGATCCATGAAAGGAGCTGAAACATGGAGTAGGGTTGACCTTTAAAATTTGAGACAGCTGAGGAAGTTAACCAGTAAACAGAAATACCTGCTCCAATTGCAGAAATCTTACAGAAACTGACGATCACTCATCTGTAGTGACTGCAAGTTGAACAAGAAAATGTGAAGTTAAAACATCCTTTGTCCCAAGGCCAGTTTAAGTATCATTAATATTTTTCTTTTTTTTATGAAATTGATTGTAACTTTTTTCACATTTTTCAACAACCAAAATGGAATTTTTTTTTAATGTTACGGCTAGGTATTAAAAAAAAACAAAAAAACTTAACATTTAGCCCTCCCCACTACCCAGTTATGTTGCTCTTATTTTGAAATTTAACCGGAAGTTCTGTGTTGAGAGGCGGAAAAAGAAGTCATGGAGACACCGCTAACGTCGAACCGAGACGCTGCCAGTGTTGAACCTGAGACGCCGCTAATGTCGAACCGGTTACCACCACAGACATAATATGCCTGTGGTTAACACAATCTGCCAATAACGCCTTGTTTTTAGACATAATGTGTCTGTGGTTACGGCATTTATCGTTCAGCCTTTTTTTTTTCCCATCGTCCAATCAGATGTGGCCGGCCAGACACGCCCATTTTTCTATTGTCAAATCAGATATGGTTTTTTTTTAACGGTGATTTCATTTTTTTTTTTTAAAGCTATAAAAAGATTGCTTTTTTGTCTGTTCTCCTCACACCAGGGTCAGAGGCTCCTGTGAAGAGAACATTAACATTATTTGTACAGTTTTTCTGAGGCTTTTTGTTTATATCGATATTGAATTATATTGTTAAGACCGAAATTAAGAAATATATCGTGATAAAAGTTTTGACCATATCGTCCAGCCCCATCTCAAAGCCCGAGAAGGAGCATAATGATGAAGAAGGTACTCGGTTCTTTTGTGGTACCGACCCAACTGTTTCGTTCGGTGTTGAGATTAAAACATGCCTCTTCGTTCGGTGTCAAGTTTCGGCGATTGGCTGTAACATGACACGTGGTTTCAGCACGCAGCCAGGTAAAACACAGATATATGGCAAACAGACATACGCGTTTACGCCCAGAGCTGTATAGAACTGCTGTATTGCCATTGGTCTATGGCGCTGGATACGCCTATAGACGGGGTTCATGTGTGCAGCGCATGTGTCGAACAGCTTCAATCTACGAGCGATAAGTTGCTCCGTGTTTGACTGGAAGAAGAGGACCGCAGCCTCCTCCTCCTCCTCTCAGCGTTAAAGTCAGCCTGTGAGTGTTAGAGCCTGAACGGCGTGATTAAAAATCTCCACGACCGGACTCTTCATTCAGCTGGTTATTTTACATTTGTTAGTGTTAATGCAGCTTAATACGTGCATTGCGGTGAGTTAAACTAGGATCCATGTAACACTACTTTTAATATATTATTGTGTAGCTTTATTTTATGGCTATGTAACTAGCTAAAAATCAAAAAGTTAACTAAAGACTGACAGTAACGGATGAAGCTTAGCTTGTAAAAATGTGCTCATCCATCCGGTCAGCTGGTTAAACAGTTCACCTGTTCACCATTTATGTTAATATCCTGATGCATGCTCAATAATCCAGGTAGAAAAATCTAAAAAATAAATAAATAAATAAATAAAATAAATCTATACCTCTGGACATTTATAAAAAAAAAAAAAAAAAAAGTGTAGAAACGTTTCGTCTTCCATCCGAAAGACTTCTTCAGTCTGAGATGCTGTATTCAGCTCAGTCTCTTAAATAGCACCTTCTTAGAGTGGATCAACCAGTTTGCTGCTGACAACCAAAACCAGCTGCTCACATGGTCAAGAAGGACCATCAGCCTAACAATGGATCGTTAGCACCCTGATGACTGTTTGCTATTCACAGGGGGCTGAGTGATACTAGCAATAACAGCATTGTACAAGGTGGACAGTTGAACACGGAGGCCTCCACCCCCGTTTAATGATGGAAGATTTATTTTCACAAAGATGGCCTCCTTTGAGAGAGGAGTAAAGGAGGACATCTTTGTGAAAATAAACCTTTCCAACATTTTTCAATCAAGTCACCTGCACAGTTGTTTTTTTTTTTGTGCTGAAACGTTTCGCCTTCAATCTGGAAGGCTTTATCAGTCAAGGAAACGACACAAAACTGATTCTTCCCACAACAGTCAACAAAGAAGGGGGCCAGCAACGGAGGAGGGGGTGTACCAAAGAGACCATCTTAGCACCAGCAAAACTGGTTTGTTCCACTTTGGAGTAAGCTGTTGGGGGAAGAATCAGTTTTGTTGTGGGTTTCCTTGACTGATAAAACCTTTCGGATCGAAGGCGAAATGTTTCAGCGCCAAAAAAAAAAAAAAAAAAAAAAAAAAATTAATACAAACTGTCCAGATGACCCGACTGCAAAATGTTGGATTGTATACCTAGATTATAGAGCATGGACTTTGCAGTTAAGCCTTTATCTCCCAGCCTAGATAATGTTTGAGCAATAACACAACCATGTTATTGTTGATGTTTTGTGTTCTAATGTCAGGGAGATGAGAAGAGCCCTAAACCTCAAGAGAACCACAGAAAAAAATTCAGGAAGAGACACGGAGGTGCAGAAGTCTGCCATCAACCCTAGCCTCAGTGAATCCAGTGACCTGGTGGTGGAATATGAGACAATACGCAAATGCTGTCAAACTTTGCAACCAGGTATCTGTGTGTGCAACAGCATCATCCACACCCTCAGAGCGAACATTTTCTACTGCTGGAGACACTATCAGCCAGGAGCAGGCTTGTTTGTGTCCAGAGAAAGCAGACATGTTGTTTCTGAAGATAAACTGCTAAGTGAAAAAGTCCTCAATGTATCGCAGTGAGCATTAGGACACTGACATGTCACTGGTTTGTAACTGTTCTTTTGAGATGAAAATTGTTTATTTTTATGTAAGAAAACTGCTTGGAATAGAAAAATACCAAAGTTAAAAAAATAAAACTCACGATTTGTACTGTAATGTGTAACACAATATTATTTTTGTTAGAATTAATATCAATTACAAAATCTGTACCGAAAAAAGAACCGTCCAGGAACCGAAGTGAAGGTACCGACACCAACACAGATTTTTTTAGAAAGGTACCCAGCCCTAGCGATCTGGCATCCATCAGGGCCATTCTCATAGAATCCACCACAGGAGGAGATGATTGCGGTGTCCAGTCCAGCAGCCTCAGATTTGCAGAGTTCGACCCGCGCCTCAGGCAGGAAACGCAATCGCACACGGGCCCAGTGTGATGATCAGACCCCGCCAACGGGACCAGACAGCACGCCACAGGATCTGTACAGCGCCAGGATCGGAGATGGAAATGTTGACCATCAGCTGGAGAGGATGATGCAAAGCTTCACCAGCCAGCCAGCGCGTTTTCCCCGGCGTCTGGAGCAATGTCTCCGGGGAGGCAGGTGTGCAGCACGCCGTGGGTAAACTGGAACGTCCGCCAGCAGCCGGGGGGGTGGGGGGGGTGGGGGTGGGGGTCGCCCATATTGCTCAAAATAAGTATGTTGGTGGCACAAAGTCGAAGAGCCAAAAGTTGTTGTCGTTCATATTCCAGCAGAGAGTTGATGTCACGGATGAGAAATGAAATAAATAAATACTAATACAGTCAGCAGAGGTGGATTGCAAGCCATGTACACAGGCACCATCTTGCCGGAAGTATGTACCCGGATTACAGAGTATGAACTTTGTTTTAAGACACTTTGACTGTCTTCCTCAGAGGAGTTAAGGGGAAGATGGCGGGCCCCAGAAATTTAGCACATTTAATATATGTTATACTATACTCAAGCGCAACACGTGAAATATATGCCTCAACAGGCTTGTTCAATACAAGGTGATTTTGAACGCGAGCCGACTGGCATCTTCTTTCAACGCAGAGGTCGGTCACGGCACCTGCATTCTGGCGTAGATTAACTGAGACCCAAAAATATATTCTATCAGTCATAGCGCAGAAATCATTATGCTATACTCTGGCGCCATTGATGTTGATAGATATGCCGTTGGTTCGCGCATGCGTGAAATATACGCCTGTAGTGCGCAAGTGCAAACACCTCAGCAGGAGCTTTTCACAACACAGTGGGGGGGTCCCCCACAAAAATCTCCACTCAGACCTGGGTTTAAAAACTACCGGATTCAGAGAGGGCGAGGGCAGGTGTCGTGTAAATGAACAGTCAAACTGCAGAGGAAAAGTTGTGGATTCACTCAAAATACACGTTGTGTAAACAGACACCTAAAACGTCTGAGTCATGAAACCTCAGGGCTCAAAATGAGTCCCACTCATTCATTCACCCTGAGCACAACAACAATGCAGCTGTCCAGTTCATGCAGTGGTTTCAAACTCATTTTTATACATTTGGCCACAAGTGGGCGCCAAAGGGAACTGTGTTGAAAACGTTATACCAGACTTACAGAAACAAGCTTCAGCCTTCAGAAAGATTTATTTGCCAGCCCATCATTACCTCAATCCTTGGTATTTTTGCTCAATTTTTTTAGAATACATTTCAAAAAATATATATAAAAACACAAATATTAAATAAAAAATTAAAAATATACATCACTCAGCTAGGTTTTTCTCACCCACCGCTCTTTGTCGCCAAGACATTAAAACAGTCACTTGAAAAATGCATTTTAAATTCTCAATCGTCTCTTCAAAATGTCCCCATCTTTTTCACAGAAAACGGGCACTTTCACACAAACAACTGGTAGCTGCGTTGCATGTCTGAAACACGCAGAATTACGACTTACAAAAATAAAATGTACAAAAAACAGAACGGCGCAAACGTTCAGCCCTTCTTGTGCAAGACACCGCTTCATCATGGCCGTGCTGACGTACTTCGAAGTAAAGGAGGGGGGAAAACATAACGTGGTTCACCGTTTGAAATTACAGCATCATTCTCAGCTGGAAAACCAGGGGACTCAAACCACCGTAAAACACAAACTGCAACCGAACGTGAAAAACACAGGCTACAATTAGCCGCTACTTACTTGCATACGAGGGCCGGCTTGGCATGACCATCCGTTTTTATCATAGGCATAGGTGCAATAAGTAATCCGTTCCCCGTCCTCAAACGTAGGTGTGGTTCACGCGCAAACAGCCTTGCTCATAATTTTGACCCTTCAATGATCTAGAAGCCGCGCTTCCTTTTCTTTTTCTGCCTTTGCTAGTTGCGAGAAAAACAGGAAAAACGAAGCTCTGCTGTTGTGGGCGGAGCTAAAAGACAACAGGCGGGGCTATAATATGGTGACGCCCCTCTGTGATCATTATAACTGGTTTCAGGTGTGGGGAAATTACTATAAAATCGTTTCAAAATCAGATATACTGTGAAAGACTGCACAAAGATTTTGGGACACCTGGCAGCCTTTTGTTTCATATGTTAAAAACATGAAAATACATAAATTAAGACGTTTATGTATGTATGTGTGGCTGATCTGGTGTGGGTGGGGTGGGAGAGTTCCTTTTTTAATTTTATCTGTTCTGTGTTGGTGTTAAAAAAAAAAAAAAAATGACCTTGATTTAAAAAATAATAATAATTTCATCATGTCAACCTTAATATAATCATGAGAAAATTGTGACTTCATTAAAGGCTTAAAGACATCATGAGACTAGTATATCCTGAAAGGTTAATTTTGTCAAACATTTCATATGTGTAAGTACATACACAAACACACACAATCAAACATACAAGGGCGTCAGAAGCATCTATAACGTGTGTGTGTGGGGGGGGGCACAATGATGTGTGTAGGTGTGTGTGTGCATGCGTGCGTGTGGGTGCGTGTGCGCGTAAAGAAGTGTAAAAAAAAAAAGCAGCATTTCACCTAGATTTCCTTTAATTCCACACATTCAAAGTATGTTTCTCATCAAGTTTGTGTAAATTCAGCTGTGGGTTTTAAACACATTTTAACTTTAATACACTTTTAACACACAGCCTCAGATCAGCACTATTTGTGTTTATAGAGAAATTAAAAAAAACATCACCACTAGACTTTTTTTTACTTGTGTTCAACACTACTCATCTAAATGATGTTTCTCATGAAGCTTGAGGACAATAAGGTGTAGGGTTTTAAAGACATTTCAACTTTAATGAACCTGAACACACAGCGTTTCTTACACCTGTAGCGTCTCTTACACCTGCAGCGTCTCTTACACCTGCAGCGTCTTACAGCGTCACAGTTACTGCTAAGCTAAGATGCTACAGACATACAGACATAGCTCCTCTCAAGCATCCTCCTAACTATGTATATATGTTTATGATCATTCCCCCCCCGGTCAACAACTGTCTGCACTAAGCTTACTAAACTGGCGAGCGAGCAACACAGAGGTGTCTCCATCTCCTCCACCTGTGCTCGTTTTCTGCCGAAGCAGGAGACTCGTCAGTCTGCTGCTTGCACACTTTTTGCTCTGTGCTGCGTAGAGTTGGAGGTAACCAGGAAAACCTGGAGTGGAGTTTTAGTGGCTTGAGTATTCTCCTATTCAAGTGGCATGGATTCGTTCACGAAGAAAGGGAAACTGCCCCACCTGAACTAGTTTCATAGTAAAAGTGTGTGGGGGTGGGGGTGGGGTGGGTTCAAATGAACGTTTTTTTTAGTGTGGGGGGAACATGTCCCCTTCACATATAATGGTTGTGACGCCTATGCAAACATATATATATATATATATATATATATATTCAGTGTCATTCAGGCTTAAAGACATCATGAGACTAGTATATCCTGAAAGATTAATTTTGTGTTGAACATTTCACATGTGTAAGTACATACACAGACACACACAAACAAACATACAAGGGTGTCAGAAGCATCCGTAATGTGTGTGTGTGTGTGTGGGGGGGCACAATAATGTGTGTAGGTGTCATTCTAAAAGGTGTCATTCAGTGTCAATCTTAAATTTTCTTCCAAGAAAGCTCAACACACTCTTTCCTTCCGTAATATTAAGAATATCAACCATGACATTATTTTGTCTCATATTAATAATACCTTCTTCACCTTCAATTCTTCTAACCCGGATGACCTTGTCACATTCTACAATAACAGCCTCACCAACATCCTTAACTCTGTTGCTCCTTTGAAAACCCGGTCTGTCTCCTTCTCCAACTCTGCACCCTGGTTTACTCCAGAACTTCAGTCTCTGAAATCCAAAGGTCGGAGGTTGGAACGACTCTATAAAAAATTCGGTTTCTCAATTCACAAGGAACTCTATAGCCCCTTATCCACAGGGCCTTTTGGGGCTCCTATGAAACTAGTTCGGACCGATTGCGTGGTTTATCCACAGTGCCTTCAGCGGTGGAACCCACCCCATTTTTGGGACCTACTTCTCTGAGGTCCCAGGTCTGGTTCTTGTTGGGTCTAGATGTGACATCAGCGCACTGTACAAAACCAAACTCCACCCACCCACCCTCCATCCTCACCGACTGTCTCAATGAGCTAAATCATTGGTTTTCTAACAATTTCCTACAACTAAACAGTGACAAAACCGAAATCATTCTTGTCAGTACCAAAAACTCTATTTCAAAATCAGAACATCTTCTCATCCCCCTTAACAACTCTCTGTATCCCCCTTGCCTCAGGTCAAGAGCCTTGGTGTCATCCTCGACACCACTCTCTCCTTCACTTCACACATCAACAATGTTACTCTGCCTATTTCCATCTCAGAAATATTAACCGTCTCCGCCCTTCTCTCACACCCGCTCCACAGCCATCCTTGTGCACAGTCTTGTGACTTCTCAGATTGACTACTGCAACTCCCTTCTTTATGGCCTCCCCAACAAATCTCTTCAGAAGCTGCAAATGGTCCACAACTCAGCTGCCCGTGTCATCACTCAAACCTCCTCCTAATCACATCACTCCTGTCCTGCAGCAGCTCCACTGGCTCCCGGTTAAATCACGCATCGTCTTCAAAATTCTTCTTCTCACTTTCTAAGCTACTGTATCCACCACCTTGCCCCTCCTTACCTATCTGACCTCCTACACATCTCCATCCCCTCTCGCTCTCTCAGATCCTCGTCTTCACTACCTCCATGTACCCTCTGCCCGCCTCTCCACCATGGAGAGCAGGGCCTTCACCTGCTCTGCCCCTCATCTCACATCTCTTTAGACTTGCTTATCCTTAACTTTGCTGTATGTATTTTATATTCTTTATGTATTTTATATTCTTTATGTATGTTATATTATTTATTTACCCCGTGACCCAAAATGGAAGAAACGGGTAAAGATAATGGATGGATGGATGTATATATACAGTAGTCCTTCGCTACTTTGCAGTTCATTTATCGTAGATTCGTTATATGATGGTTTTTCAAAGTAAGATTGAACATGACACAATTGGCTGATTGATGGATGAGCCATGGGTTGTTTGTTTAAAATAAATTATTTTAATGATTTTGCACCATGTGTGCAGCCCACAAGTGCAGGGAAATCTCCCTCCAACTGATCAGCTGATTTCCTTCTCTACCACGCACACATTTCTCCTGCTGCAGCTTTGTGAAAGGTTAATAACCCTTTGCTGTCGAGATGCACCCATTGACTTTTGTCTTCCAACTTAAAATTCAAAGTGTCACATCGTGAAATCATCATAATAACAAAATATAAAAGTGTTAAAAGTTATTTTTAATTATTTTAGAACTTCTATGTTCAGTTGTTGAAGTGTAATTGATCAAGAAGTACATTTCTGCTCCATGCTGCAGAGCTGAAGCTGAGTGACATCCCTTTGATGTCCTGCTGCACTTCTCTTATCTACAATTTAAATACTGTCATATTTTAAATAAACAATCCTTGCAGCATGGATTGTTTATTTAAAATGTTACAGTATTTAAATTTAAATTGTTTATTAAAGGAGGGAGATTGGGAGTGACAGGTGATGAGCTAACCCATAAGTAAGACGCTGGGTGAGAAGGAGACAACTGTTGGTGCAATAGTAAGAAAATGGAAGAAATACAAAATGACTGTCAATTGACATCAATCTGAGGCTCCATGCAAAATCTCACCTCATGGGGTATCCTTGATTATGAGGAAGGTAAGAGATCAACCTAAAACTATACAGGGGGAACTTGTTAATGATCTCAAGGCATCTGGGACCACAGTCACCAAGAATGGATTAAAATCCTGCAGTGCTCGCAAGGTCCCCCTGCTCAAGAAGGCACATGTGCAGTGTCAATAAGGCCTGCTACAATGGAATCAGTCTGCCCCCAGACATGTCCGGGCATTCTCTCATTTCATGTCCGGGCATGCTCTTGTTCCAGGCTAGGATAATGAGAAGCAGATGCTGAAGGCACATACACACTCACACATACACACTCACACACACACATTCACACACACACACTTACACACACACACACACACACATGCACACACACACACTCGAGCACACACACGTAAGCGGGAGGAATGGGGAGAGAAGGGAAAAGTGAAGGATGGAGAACATTTCCCTCAGCTGAACCTGATAGAAATATGATTTGTTTATTACAGGGGACTCAAGTAAAGTTAATGAAGTTGACGATGTAATCTTTTGTGATTCTAAAAGTGTACTCTGTATTGTTTTATAATGTTAAGAGTTTAACAAGGAAGTGAACCATGTTCTCAGAACGTGTTTTTTCACAAATGTCTTACGAGTGATGAGTTATGCAAGAAAGAAAGTATCACAATACCGAACCTTAAAGCAGCTCCAAGCAAAACATAGACCCTTATAAGGTAAACAAAGAGAAAAACAACTCAAAAGTTGAATCAGACAAGTCCGGACAAGAACCGGGCAGAATAAGGTTACACCCAGATTTTAATATGTATGAGTATGAGGTAATCATCTCCCATAGAGATGCATGAGAATACTGTAACAAATCCGACCAAAAAAGGTGGGATTGAACGGTGGCATGATGTTTCGGGGGTGTTACCCAGCACTCGCCCTATAAAAATAGATGACTCTGTGAAACTGGGGCTGTTGGACCACTGAAGTGTGTGGATGTACAGGACAAGTCTTGGACGGTTCCAGCTGAGGAAAAACGAGGGCAGATCCGATGGAAAGGCTTCGTTTGGAGTTATTTCCTTCCACAGCCTGGATCATTATCCGGACTCTTTTCTTCAAATTCTGAACAGCTGTGGGACCAGGGACGGCCTCATTCAGGTGTGGGTGAGGTAATCTGCTTCTTACTGAGCTGGAATTTTCAGGAATTCCACCAGAACGCTATGGTAAGAAGACGTCTCAAAGATATTGTCCTTTATCAAAATTTATCTCAGTTCAGAGCGGTAGCTTACAAAATTGCAAGCAGAAAGATCAATTACATTTTAAATTCGATTGCTTGGTGTTGTCAAAGGTTGGTTATTATGGTGAGAGATAACATATTGGGGCAGGTAGTGAGTGTGGGGAGACTGTGGAGGTTTTGGAGCACTTGAGTGAGTCAGGACGACCTCCTAGGGCATGGCCGGCCAGAAAGAAAATATTTAAGGCTGAACAGAGCAAGCCCATAGCTATCCTCCAGCTCCCCTCAGGAACAGAGAACTACTTTGCCCAGGAAAGATCAACCTCTGGAATAGAACTAAAACTCTGAGTATTAATCACTATGTATCCTCTTTGTAATCAAATGTAATCACTGTGTTGGATTGTGCATACCGCTGTTCCCCTGCAAAATCATTGATTAAAGCAAAGCAAAACATAAAATTCTGGATTCTTATTTCAACACCCCTTTGTTCCTGGAAATGGAAAACTTGGTTCAATGTAACAACAAGATCATGGGAGGTTTTTAAAGGTTTCGTAGCTTTGATTATAAAACAACATCCAAGAATCTTATACCTAGATTCTAAACAATGCCAGATCGGATAACAATTGCAACGCTAAATTAGGAGGTGAGCTACCGTGAACGTGCGCTTCCTCGTCTGTCCAACGTCCCCACTCCTGCTGCTAGGTCGTGCGAGACATGAGGTGAGATTCTGGGTGTGGTGCACGGATTGAAGGTAGTTAACAGTCTGGGTGAATCATCTCAACACAGCCGTAGACTAAGCCGTCCTGGAAAATAGCTACGGGTAATACCTGAGTCTCAGGATTAGTTTCAGACCCCTTGGAGGAGAAGGCTGCAGTGAGGGCGTGGCACATGTCATGTGTCTACCTCACTCGGGTAAGCGAAACAGCAGGCACGTCTGAAATTTGCCATTGAACACCTGGATGATTCTGAGAGTGATTGGGAGAAGGTGCTGTGGTCAGATGAGACAAAAATCGGGCTCTTTGGCATTAACTCAACAAGCTGTGTTTGGAGGAAGAGAAATGCTGACTGTGTTTGGAGGAAGAGAAATGCTGACTATGACCCAAAGAACACTGTACCCACTGTCAAGCATGGAGGAAGAAACATTACTTTTTGGGGTGTTTCTCTGCTAAGGGCACAGGACTACACCACATCAATGGGAGAATGGATGGAGCCATGTACCGTAAAATCCTGAGTGACAACCTCCTTCTCTCCACAAGGACATTGAAAATGGGTCATGGCTGGGTCTTCCAGCACAACAATGAGCCAACACATATAGCCAAGGCAACAAAGGAGTGGCCTAGCCCGTCTCCAGACCTTAATCCAATCGAAAACCTATGGAGGGAGCTGAAGCTCCGAGTTGCAAAGCGACAGCCTCAAAATCTTAATGATTTAGAGATGATCTGCAAAGAGGAGTGGACCAAAATTCTTCCTGATGTGTGCAAACCTCATCATCAACTACAAAAAACATCTGACTGCTGTGCTTGCCAGCAAGGGTTTAGCCACCAAGTATTAAGTCTTGTTTGCCAGAGGGATCAAATACTTATTTATCTCTGCAAAATGCAAATAAATGTATATAATTTATACAATGTGATTTTCTGGATTTTATTCTCTCACTGTTAAAATTAACCTACCCTTAAAATTATAGACTGCTCATGTCTTTGTCAGTGGGCAAACTTACAAAATCAGCAAGAGATCAAATAATTATTTCCTTCGCTATATGTATATGTATGCACTATATATATATATATATATATATACATATATATATATATATAGTTTTTCTACCCAGCGGAGTTACCACATGAGTTACAGCTTACCCCACTGCAGCCTCTCCTCTAAGGGGTATTATGAACCAAATCTCAGCACTTGAGTATTACCCAGAATTACCCTAGTTTAGCTCTTTTTAAGGCTGTGTTGAAGGTGACTCACCCATATTTGTTAATGACCTCCGTCTATGAGTCACACCCTTATCTCACCCTGTGACTCGCCCAACTTAGCAGCTGGTGTTGGATTGTTATCCACAGGGAAACTCATATTCCACGGTCGCTCACCTTCGGTTGTAGAACAGCTATTATTACTGATCTGGTAATTTTTAGAATCTAGGCATAAGATTCCAGGATGTTGTTTAATCAAAGCTAAAAACAACCTTTAAAAAACTCCTTTTTTGTTAGAATTGAACCAAGCTTCTCAAATCCATAAGCAGGAAGTGATGAAATGATAGTCCAGAGTTTTACATTTTCTACTTTGCTTTAATTAATGATTTGCAGGGGAACTGCGTTATCAGCACACTCTAAATTGATTACATTCAATTATGCAATAAAATCAATTATTAAGAACCCATACATTATTCCAGGGAGAATCCTGTTGGCCAGATTGGATGTTCAGAAGATTGGAAGTCCACTAAGATGATGATTCCCTAGCTCCGATGAGCTGAGTTAGGGAGTCATGAGTCCTGGAGCATAGGTGGTCCACTAAAGAACAGCTTTCTATTCCTGGGGTAGTCTGTTATGCATTTGGAGCCCCAAAGTGTATTAAGACCCCCAAAATCCCTGAGATTGTCCAATGAGCCAACAAGACTTCTAACCAAGCTGCTACAATCAACCTTAACAACACACAGTTTATATGGTAACTTTTCAAGAGCGCTGGAAACAGGACAGTACTCTCTTAATCCAACCTCTTTATTTAATAATAGAAAAATCGCTGCTATTCTGTATAGAATTTAGTATTTGAACAATATATCAGGGGTCGCTCACCATTTCTGTCTGAAGACCTCTTGGGTAATGGTAAGTGAATTCTCTCCTCCAAAGCTTTGGAAGAAATCACCCTTGGCCCCAAGAGCAGTCTTAATCCCGAAGGGTCTGGCATCAGCCCAGGCTGAACTAAGGAGTATTCCTATCTTGACAAAAAGAAGTTCCTTTTTGAGCTGTCCAAATCCCTCTCAGTGCTGTGGAGGTTCTGGGGTGGGTCCAACAGGGGCCAGTGCCCCCGTAACACTGAGTCTGGACCCGCCTGTGCCCCCCCCCCCCCCCCCCAAACGAAGATTATACAGTTATTAATATTTTGATATTGCGTTGATGCAAAAGGCAGAACCAATGCGTGTGGCACAACATTGTAGGATCCTTTAGTGCCTAGTTCACTATATAGCGGACTCCGGTCCGGATGCGTGCACTCCTGACACAGGATGAAGAACAGTTCAGTGAAGCGAGGCACTTGGAAACACCCCCTCCTCTCTGAGTGCACAGCGCTGCCTCAATCAATCAACCTTTATTTATACAGGTAAATCCCATTGAGCCTCGAGGACTCATTTACAAGAGAGACCTGATTTCAACAAAGAAAGATGACAACAATGGACAACAGCAACAACAATAAGCAGTTATAAAAACTCATACTATAGTTTTTTTTTTTTTTTTTTTTAAAAAAAAAAAAAAATTTTTTTTAAAAAAAAAAAAAAAAAAAACAACAAAAAAAAACTGTAGTATGAGTTTCTCATGATGTCATTGCTATTTTAACTCACCACTTACTTCCAGTTAAAAAAAAATACGGATTACCATCTTGTTCTGCAGTATCTACCTTTGGGAGTCACATTTTAAATTCTTCACATTCTGGTGACAGGTCTGTTTTTATCTGCATCAGTTCTGGTCACGTTTTCACGAAGCTGTCGGCTTTTCAAATACAAGGTGAGTTTCAACACAAATGTTAAAGCTCTGTTCCTCACGTAACCAATCTAGAAGCATGTTTAACACCTTGTATAGGTTGAAATCTTTAAATACAAGGAGATTTGATGTGATTTACAATATCAGCAACCATCTTTTGAAGAGCTGCGGTGCAGGAGGAGCGCTCCTCCATTTGTCTCTGTGTGAGTTTTCCTCGCCTGGCTTAAACAATGATCTCATTGTTTTGAAAAATAACCACAAATGATAAAAAATGTATTAATGTTTATTACATTTTAAATTTTGCTCATTTTATTTTATGATGAACAGAATCAGGTTTTTGATGAAGAGGTTTTTTTTTTTAACCTAATCCATAAAGATAAAAACTTTTTTTCTAGTTTTAAAAATGCATGCCAGAATGTAATAAAACTAATTTGGATAGTGTTTTTCATTCAGTTCTTTAAGAACGAAGAAAGAAGGAAAGAGAGACAGATGAAGATCCTGAGAGTGAGGAAGCTGAGACTGAGATACAAGCAGAGTTTGAGACACGCACACAGAGAATATATGTGCATCCACAAGCGCTGGACCAACAGGTTTGTGATGTTAAAAACAAAACAAAACATTTGTTTGTTAATGGTTATTTAACAGGGACAATACAGACAACATTGCCTTTAAAAATGGGAAAATGTGATTCAAATAAGACATCTAGCTTCAGCTAATTTGCAGTCTTTGAATACATAGCGCTTTAGAATACAATGAAATAATGTACTGATTACAATAAAAATGCAATTAATAAATAAAATAATAAATTAATAAAATAATAAATTAATAAAATAATAAAATAATAAATTAATAATAAATTGAATGTGCCTCTCTGACAAAACCTCTGGCCCCAGCCAGGCCCCCTCAGCAAAACTGTTGTAAAACCGCCACTGTCTCAGTGGCTCCTGGGGCGAAACCGATATTGTCCTGTCACGTCAACGCCGCGGTACATTCAGCACTACCCTGTAGCTGTGTCTGGTTTATATAGACCGGTCGACTGGTCAGAACCAGTCTGAACCAGTTCTCAGTTTTTAGTAAGGAATGTGCTCATTTTTATTATTCACAAAGAGGAGTAATCATCACTTGAGCTGTAACTGCTGAGCATATGCACAGATGATTCAAAGCCTAGAAGCAGAGATAACCTCTGTACATACATCTGCGTCAGGCCTCCCTTGTGTTTGCCATGCTTTCACAGTCTGAGGGCTGAGGTGTGGGTACTCTAAATGGAGAACTACTCATGCTCAGATACACTCTTTTTTTTTTTTTTCGGGATGGCCTCCCTTCTCCCCTTACAGCCATCCTCTCCACACCATTATTATGAAAAAATTATTCTAGTGATTATCTAGTGTAGTTTTTTTTTTAATAGGATAGAAAGAAAGAAAAGACAAAGTAAGACTCCAAAATATAAGAAATATACACAAAGAGAGCACACGGCAAAACACCCGGCCACTGTCTGTTCACCTGCAAAGAACATGACAAAACACAGCAACAAAATACATATGTATAAAGAACTTTAAATATTCATGGCTTTGCAGTAAGTTTCCATAAATATATATACCCATACCTACACATGAATATACATTCACATACATATCTATATATCTACATATAAAGCCTACATAAGTATCCCTGCATCTATTTGTGTGTGGTTGTGAGCATGCCTAAGTGTATGAGGCTTCTCTAATAGAACATTTAATAGTAACCGTGAAGCAGCAGAGACCCGACCCCCAAGACCAGAGGCAGACAAAAAATGGGGGGACCAGAGCCCAAGACCCCAGGAGGGACCCTGATCGTGGAGCCCCCAGGGCCACCCACACAGGACGAACCACTCACCCACCCCCCAGATTGGACCACAGGGGAGAACCGGAAGATCCCCACCAGCGACCACACGCAGTGACCCCCCAGGGCCAACAGCGACAAACTCATAGGCCCCCACCGGAACCCGCCGCACCGATGCAGTTCCAGGCCTGGGCACCGTGGCCCGGGCACTGTGGCCTGGGCACCGTGGCTCGGGCACCGTGGCCCGGGCACCGAGGACGCACACCATCCAGGCCAAGGCCCGACAGGGCCAGAGGACCCGAGCCCCACCAGGCAGACGCCAGGCCGAGCCGACACACGCCAAAGCGCCCAGCCCCCGACACCAAGGGCCCCAAGCGTGCCGGCAGGCAAGGGCACACCCCACCAGGGGGCCGCGCAATAGGGGCGCGATGCCAAGCGCCCCCAGTTGTATCAAAGAGGGGGCAGTCTGAGTCTCGGCCTAACAAATACCCATTCATACACAGACACCATCACACAGTCCCAGTCTCATTCTCACACTCCCTCACTCAAAGACATACAATAACGATACATTTCATTCTTATTCCCGATACGCACTCTATACCCCCAGATCCAAGACATGTACCCGCCCTCTACAGGGGGCAGCCCATGCCCAAACCCAGGAGGTAGATACACATGCTCAGATACACTCTAAGTGGAGAACCACAGATCAAGTAATACATTCTTAATCTATCACAATTTCAACATACAGGTTTACTCTATTCTAATCACAGAATACAGTTTTAATTTATCATAATGTTTCTTGTGGGCAGGGAACGAGTTCATCAAATGTGACATTACTTGACTATATATTGACTATATATATATATATA
>NC_056507.1:19144085-19159351 GCF_014905685.2 Nematolebias whitei | reverse complement strand
CCCCCCCCATCTGCCTAAGCCTCTGCTTTCTCCTTCAAGCTGCAACCAGGAACCAACTGTCACGGTCAGCGGCCCCGCTGCCCCCCCATCTGCCTAAGCCTCTGCCTTCTCCTTCAAGCTGCAACCAGGAACCAACATTTATATCTTCAAACAATCATCCCACAAACTAAATCATTTCCTTCCATTTCTAGGTTCTGTCTCTGTCTGCTCTTTATATTTTTGTTGTTCTGCTCTGTGTGTGATTTTCTGTTTATCTGATTCTGTTATTCTCCACTCACTCCTCAGTCTGCCTCTCCACTCAATCTTTATCATTCACACCTGTCCCTCATCAGCCACCTGCCCAGGTGCTCTCGTTACTCACTCTCCCTCTGTCTCATAAAAAGCCTGTCTCTCCTTCACTTTTTGTCCGGTGATTGTTCTGTGTTTACAGACATCTCAGTCCTCTTCTGTCTTCTCTGTTTCTTGTCCACCTGATCATCTGCTCTGCCTTGTTCCTGATCCTGTTGCCCAAGTAAGTTTTGTTGCACCGACAGCTTTTGTTTTGTTATTGAAATAAATTGTTTTTGTTTTTGAACTCCTGCCTCGCTCGCCTCTCTGCATTTGGGTTCCAACACTGAGGATCGTGACACTTTTGCAGCTTCACAATAAATAATTTCCATGTGTTTAAGGTTAAACATGGGATTTTTATGGAGTCTTTTGTAGTTGGTAAGCCAAGTTTTATCTGCATCTACTGGTTTCACTAAGTCGAAGTCAACATCATTTGACACCCTGGATTCCTCATCTACTTGTGCCTGCAAAGCAACATTACTTACCTTCAGGTGCTCACCTGCTGTTCCACCACCAGCCCTGCAACTTACCTGGAATACCCTCCTCTCAACGCATCAAGATCTCCATTTCTGAGTAAGAACTAAAGAACCTGAGATAACCATTATTCCTTCTTTATCCTGGACTTGCTTTATCCCTCTTTCCTCAGGTTTTCCCAGGTTCCCTTGTAATATACTGTATTTTGTAAATAAACCACTTTATATCAAGAGTTCGAGTCTGTTTTCCCTCAGTCGGGTTCTCTCTGGGTTTAACCTCACAATCGTGATAGTTTCCTATTGAGGCATTTTTCTTCTGCAAACTTTGTGGTATATTCTCTGTTCAAATATCAAAACATTCAGTGCATTCAGGAGATTTATGGTACGATTATCAGAACTTTAATACTTTTGAAAATACTTTACTGAAAAATGTTTTCTATGCGTGGCAGTAGATGGTAGTTAGTGCCACAGTCTTGTGATCCTGAGCCTGAGATTTCAACCCAGGTTGTGTCAGGAAAAATATTTGACATTAAACAATTGCCAAAACGTTAATGCAAATTTGTACACTATGTAATCCCTGCAGAAGGAACTAGTAAAAAAAAAAAAACTTTTATAAACATCTAAATACAAATGTACCTTCTCCTTGGAAATACATTGAGATCTCTTAAATTCCTGTGAAAACATTTTTTTAATCTTTAGCATTTTTATTTATTTATTTTTTGCTCCATTTGGTCATCTACTTTTTTTTTTTAAGCTCCTATAGTCAGATTTGGCATTTAGCTATCCTGCTGTTAATTTAGCTTCCAGTTAGTTTTTGGACACTTTTAGTTTATCTTTCACTACTATGTAACTGATGTAACGGATGTAACTGGGACCCTGTCTACACAATTTCGCTCCACCACATGTACCACATGTGGTGCAAATGACAAATAAAGAAAATCTGACTCTCTGACTGACTATTATTAGCCTGAATTACTTTTAGTCTCTAAATACCTTTTTGTTAATTTAAGTCAGTATTTTTGTTAGTTTTAGGTAGTGTTTTGTTATTTTTGACCATTTAGCTAGTCTTTTTCTGCTATAGCTTTTAGCAAGCTGTTTGCTGGTTTAATCAAGCACTCTGCTATTAACTAGTCTTTTGCTACTGTTAGCTTTAAGTGACCTTATTGCTATTTATAGTTTTCAACTAGTGTTTTTGCTCCTTTTAGCGAGAGTTCTGCTTCTTTTAGCTTGAACAACTCAGTTTCTTCATTTGCAAAAAAAATTTGCAGCCATTTATCACTCAACTATCACATTGCTTTTTTGCAGAAGATGCTATTTCTCTAATTTTTAGTTTCACTAAGGGCCTTTTTTAAGGCTGTTCACATTTAATCATTGCTTATAAGAAGTTCTTTTCACTCACACCATGTTTTGTTGTATGTAAAATTACGTATTCAAACAAATCTGCATAAAAAACATTTTCATATGTGAAAGCCATAAAATGAGTAGAGTATTGACCAATATAATGTAAAATGGATACCTGATCGAAAGAAGGTGTGACATGGATTCAAACATCTTTTATGGCCCTCTGGAAGCTCTCTAGGTGAGTAATTCAAATGCAGATGAGTAGAAATGCGACTTGACTGAATGGAGATGATGTTTCCACCAACACCTGAGAGAGAAAGACAATGGTGGTCTCAGCTGTTTGGTGGGAAGCAAACCAGTAAATAATACAAAATAAGTCATTACTACTGAAATGTAACTAATTAACAATAACACTAAATATACTACTAATAAAATGATAATTAAACAATATTTACTCAAATAAAAAAATTACGAGTGGAATGTTCAGTGACGGTGGGGTGCTGTTGACCTAAACCAGTCTATGTGAGCTTCTCTGCTCAAGTTGCTGCCCCCACACCCCCCTAATCCGACTTGTTCGGAACAAGTGGAAGATAATGGATGGATGGATGGATGGATGGATGGATGGATGGATGAATGGATGGATGTAACTATATTTCTGTATTTATATTATGTAAATTAGATGTTTTGTATTAACAATCGCTACATCCTCAAATTTTTCACCTCAAATTTTTTTTTTTTTTTTTGGGGGGGGGGGGGGGGTTGGACCCAAATATTTACATAAAAATAACTTGACATGGACTTTTCTTACCCAGCACACATCCAGCTGTACAACAAAAAAAAACAGATATTTCGAGCAACATATTACCATTTATGACTGGAGCGTAAATGACGATTCCCATCAAGTTTGGATCGGACACAGTCTTGTCTAGAATAAGACCTCCAATACTAAAATAAATAAGAAAAAAATACATATATTCATTGATTATTACACTTCTATGATAACTTTACAATAGTCCCTCGTTTATCGTTTGGGATCCATACCATACCCTTGTCAAGTAATGTCAGATTTGATGAAATCGTCCCCTGCCCACAAGAAACATTATAATAGATCAAAACGGTATTATGTGATTAGAATAGAGTAAAACTGTATGTTGAAATTATGATAGATTAAGAATGTATTACTTGATCTGTGGTTCTCCACTCCACTTATTAGAGTGCATCTGAGCATGAGTGGTTCTCCATTTAGAGTAACCGCACAAGAGCCCTCAGACTGTGAAAGCATGGCGAACACAAGGGAGGCCTGACGCGGATGTATGTACAGAGGTCATCTCTGCTTCTAGGCTTCGAATCGTCTGTGTGCATGCTTAACAGTTACAGAACAAGTGATGATTGCTCCTCTTTGTGAATAATAAAAAATAACACTCACATGTTAGAAACCAGAGTAAACAGGTAATTATTATTAAAATAGATAAGAAGAAAAGTATTGTACAAAATTCAAGCTGAAATGAATGGTACAATTGAATGTAATCATTTTAAAGTGTGCTGATGACGCTGTTCCCCTGCAAATTATTAATTAAAGCAAAGCAGAAAATGTAAAACTCTGGACTATCATTGTATCACTTCGTGCTCATTTAAGAAACTTGGTTCAATTCAAGGGCGTCAGAAGCATCCGTAATGTGTGGGGGACACAATGATGTGTGTAGGGGTGTGTGTGTGTGCACGTGCGTTAAAAAAAAGGTGTTCACTAATGTACAAAAAAGTAACATTTCACCTAGATTTCCTTTAATTCCACACATTTAAAAAATGTTTCTCACCAAGTTTGTGTGGGAGACATTTTAACTTTAATACAGAGCGTCAGATCTGCACTATTTGTCTTTAGAGAAATAAAAAAAATCACCACTGGACTTTTTTACTTGTGTTCAACACTACTCATCTAAATGATGTTTCTCATGAAGCTTGAGGACAATAAGGTGAGGGGTTTTAAGGACATTTCAACTTTAATGCACCTGAACACACAGCATCTCTTACACCTGTAGCATCTTACAGCGTCACAGTTACTGCAAAGCTAAGATGCTACAGATGTAGCGCTCCTCTCAAACATCCTCCTAACATGAATATATGTTTATGATCAACCCCCCCCCGGTCAACAACTGCCCACACAAAGTTCGCTAAACTGGCGAGCGAGTAACACAGAGGTGTCTCCATCTCCTCCACCTGTGCGCGTTTCATGCTGAAGCAGGAGGAGACACACAAAAACACTGCAGGTGTTACACCATATTCTGTGAGCACCGTATATTGTGACCGTGGCAACAGGCTGCTGTGTTTAGAGTTGGAGGTAACCAGGAAAACCTGGAGTGGAGTTTTAGTGGTTTGAGTATTCTCCTATTAATCAAGTGGAATGGATTTGTTCACGAAGAAAGAGAAACTGCGCTGCCTGAACTAATGTTTTATAGTAAAAGTGGGGGGGTCCAAATGAATGTTTTTGGAATGTGGGGGGGACTTGTCCCCTTCACATATAATGGTTGCGATGCTTCGTGCTCATTTGAGAAACTTGGTTCAATTCTAACAAAAAGGGAGGTTTTTAAAGGTTTCTTAGCTTTGATTAAACAACACCCTGGAATCTTATGCCTATTCTAAAAATTACCAGATCAGTAACAATAGTAGTTCTACAATCGAAGGTGAGCGACCGTGGAATATGAGTTTCCCTGTGAATGACGAACCAACTCCAGCTGCTAAGTTGGGCGAGTCACGGGGTGAGATAAGGGTGTGACTCATAGATGGAGGTCATTAACAAATCTGGATGAGTCACCTTCAACACAGCCTTAAATAGAACTAGATTATGGTAATTCTGGGTAATACTCAAGTGCTAGATTTAGTCTACAATACCCCTTGGAGGAGAGGCTGCATTGGGGTAAGCAGTAACTCATGTGGTAACCCTGCTGGGTAGAAAAACAATGGCTAGTCCGCCCCTGGGCTGTCCGAAGCTATTGACAAAACATCCGAGGCTTTAGCCCTGGAGGCCCAGGTCTAACTACGCACCTGGTCTTAGGCCCCATTTACATGGACACGGTGGGGATTTTTAAGTTTTTTTCAGATGATGATTCGAAGAAAAAATCTGCATTGACATGGAGCACATTCGGTGTTTACATGTAACCGTATAACCCCCACCCCCCAAGAATCCGAAGTTGCCATGCCAGGTCATTAATTGGTGCTGTGAATTTTGTACATTCACCTAATTTTCATGCTGCCTGGGACAGCTGTCTGTAAGGTCCTTCTTCTGGGCTGAAAGCCCAGTAACAACAAAATCTAAAGCCAGATTTTGGATATGAGTCGATGAATTTGATGCCAAAAGCGAGCAATTCGTCTAACAGCTCGACACTGGTCGCTGAGCGAACCAGCACTGACGAGGATGATGTCGGGCTTCCTACTCTGGTGGTAATCATTTGCTGTCTATCAATGGTACAACACGTAACTCTATGTTCTGGATAATGTTTTGCTTATGTTTACTTTGGTTACACAACAACCAACTGAGTTTTAATTTTATTTTTCCTGCGAGGAGAAGCTATCCTCCCACCAGAGGCAGACCGGTTCTGAAACAGAGCACTGTGGTGCAGGAGGACTGCAAAGAGAGAGACGTTGGAGCAACTATTCACTTAAAATTATCCTCAGTTCTTTTTTCCAATCCATTCAATGTTTTAAGCTACATTAAGCAAAGGAGTGACAGCCTGTACAAGCCAGATAAACAACATGGCGCCAGTAACCAGGATGACAACGGAAAGGAAGGGCAGTTCATTCATATAGTTTACAGTTTGGGTTGATGTGCTTTTAATAGTGTTCAGTTTTCATATCACAGTACTTGTGTGTCATACAGTTTGTAGTGTTGAATAAATAAATAAAAATTAAACCTGATGTCTTCATTTTCAACTTTAATAACAAGCAATATGTTTCGCATCATCGTTTAAATCACATAATTTGAATTGCATAATGTCCAAATAGCTTCATTTAGCTCAGATAGCTTAATCTCTGACCACTAACAAAAACATGGTTTGTTATTGTTGCTGTTATTATTTAGTACATTTTGTATGTTATACTCCAGCGCTCCACGTGAAATATACGCCTGCCTCGACAGGCTCGTTAGCGATTTCGAACTTGATCCGAATTGTGTCTCCTCCTAACACAGATGTTGGTCACAGCACCTACATTTTGGCATAGAGACCCATAAAATAGTTCATCAGTTGTAGCACAGAAAGTAGTATGTTACTCCACCACCATTGTTGTTGATAGGACTATGCCATTGGTCCGCGCATGCATGAAATATATGCCTGTAGTGCACATGTGCTTTAACACCTCAGCGGGGGACTATTGACACATCTGCGGGAAGTTACCCGAAAACCTCCACTCTGAGACCTGGGTTGAAAAACCTCTGGATTCAGTGAGGGCAGGGGCTGGTGTCGTGTAAATGACCTGCCAAACCGCAGAGAGAAAGGTGCGTTTTCACTCAAAATATGTGCCATGTAAATGGCCCCTTAGTGTCTGGGTTGTGCATTCCATTCTAGATGTGTCAGAAACAGTGTGATTGCTTTGCTGACAGTTTGCATGGAAACTTCCTCACCCTGACCTAGTTCCTCTTTCATAACTGCAGCTGTTGCAAGAACTGAAGCATACCCATGCACAGACATGAAAGTCTTGCATGATATCCTTTGTACTGAGGCGACAGCTACAAGAAAAGTTGGGTAACACGAAACTCAAGTTGCAAGTTGCAAGTTGCAAGTTGCAAGTGAGTGCAACACTTGTAACATGTTTGTTGTGCACTAGCATGTACAGTATAACAAACATGCTTTGATGATACAAGATGGGGTTAAGTTAACATTTGGTTGAACCAGCAATTTCACATTTACAGAAGTACATCATGTTTCTAATTTATTTATTTAACTTTTATTTAACCAGGAAAATCCCACTGAGTTCACAGATCTCTTTAAAAAAGCATATTAAGCGTATGGCCGAACCCGGGGATTGAACCAATAACCTTCTTGCTGTAAAGCAGTCCTTCTCAAATAGTGGGGCGTGCCCCCCTGGGGGGCCCAGAGCAATGCCAGCGGGGGGCGCATGTGACCCCGGGGAACATTTTGTGGCAGGGAGTAGTTTTATTTTTTCACCATTCTCATTTAGTCAGGGTGCGTTTAGCAACTGTTTGCTAAAATCCAACTCTCAGGCTCACTAATAATAAAGTTATGAACAAATATGTCTGTCTTGTCGTTTGGGGAGTCATGCTTGAACTGTGTCACTCCCCTCTGCTGCTGAGAAATAAATAACTCCGACACCTCCTCAGCTGCTGACGCCCTGGACGCTTGTCACCCACAGCACGCATGCGATGAGTCAAGCGAGAGCGTTACCTGCCCCTCTTTCACATTTTAATTTATTTATTTTAGTTTTTTTGTTTGTTTTTTTAGTTTGTCAAAGCACAACTTTTGTGTGTGTGTTTTTTTTAATACAGAAGTAATGTTTAATAAATGTTAGGACTCTATTCTTTTCTAACAAGTCGCTCTGGACGCATATCACCCACAACACGCATAAAACAAAAAGTATAAACTCAAAGCGAGAGCGACACCTGCCCCCTCGTTCTTCTTTCGCGGTGACAAATTATTTTAGATTTATCGATTGTCAAAGCACAATTTTGATGTTTTTTAATTTGTTGTAAAAACAGATGTTCAACAAATATTAGGACTCTATTCTTTGCTAACAAAATATATTTTATGTCATTAAACAACTTGTCAGGTTCTTCTCTTGTGAGCTCTTTCCCCTGGAACCCCCCCCCCCCCCCCCCCCCAAAAAAAAAAAAAAAAACCGCCAGCTCTACGCTCTTTGCAACTTCTCTGCTGTTGCTGCACTGAGACCAAGTCCAGGTCCAGCTAAACATTGAGCAGGAGCTGAGATTTGCAGACTCATGTGTCAAACTCCACTTTGAAAAGCTGTGACTGCAAAACGTGCTCATTCAGCACAAACTGTTTTATTCATTTTTGTTAGGTCAAAGTGTTGTACAACACTCCTGAGTTAAAATGTTGCTGATCGATTTGAATTTATTATTATGTATTGATTGTATTTAATTTGATTGTTCAGTATCAAATGGTCACAAATGTTTACAGTTTAAATAAGGATGGATTTTTTTTTTTCAGGCAAATTGATGCACTTTAAATTTGTTACATTTGCTATTTGTTTTGGTAAAATAACAGTAATGCAACATGCAGCTCAAATGTGAGCATTTTAGGATCTTCAGCTCCAAAACCTTCTTCTTGTCGAGCAGTCTGGATTTTTGGCAGAAAAACTAACTTCGAGCTGAGAAAGATTAAAAAAACTGGGAATGTACATACACACTGTCTGTACATGCCATCATGAATTCAACTTGGAATTTATTCTCAAGTACCTGCTGATGATCATTGCTGCAATGATTGGTTCCCAGCCTGTGTAGAGCAGGATGTGACTGGCAGGGTGTTTGGAAGAGGCGGTCATCCAGATGGGTATCAAACATAAATAAAAAAGATCAACCAGGTACAGCACGTAGGGGTAAAGATCTGTCAAAAGAAATTCTAATGAGTTATACTTGCATTTATTTCTAGGAGATTATAAAAACTGTGATAGGTCGCTGAAATTTGAATGTTGATGAAGAAACTCTCTTCAGTGTCCTGGTTTATCTTATGCAAAGTGACCAACCAAAGCACAAAGTCCATTTTTCTCTCACCCATAAAGGAGTAGAACCACTGACTGAAGCACACCAGCAAGGCGAGAGTGATGAGATCTCCAAAGCTAGCAGCTATTGGTGTGGCCACATTATCAGGATTAATTCCCATCCGCTTACAGCCAATAATCACTCCCACCATAATAATACCTGGAAAAAGATTAAGAGAAGCTGAAATTCTTCAAGATAAGGTGTTTAGTTTTTTGGAATGAGCATTGAAATATTTGCCATTGTTTTAACTTAACCATCTGTTATGGCAGAAAAGTTACAGAATTTAAACATTCATTCATTCATTTCATTCAACCTTTATTTATACAGGCTAGCCTCATTGAGCCACGAGGACTCATTTGCAAGAGGGACCTGTTCCAGACAGGACATATAAAGTACAGACAACAAAACAGTAGACAATGACAACAATAAACTACATTTAAAATAAGAGTAGTGTACAAAACAATAAATCAGGGTGGGTGAAATACTAAAAATAAGAACATATTTGCTTTTATCTTTCTATTGACATTATCAAATGTTTGAAACCCTGTAAAGAAATCAAGGAGGACAACTTCCTGTTCCTGTTGCAAGGTGTTCCAGGTTGCAGGAGCTGAGTAAAAAAAGGCCTTTTTGCCAAGTTCGGTCGGCACTGAGGGAACGCTGCAGGTAATGATGGACTGAGAGCGCATGTTGTAACTGCACGGACGGCGCGACATGTGAACAAAACAAAAATGTCTTCAACTGTTTGGTATTAAAGAAGACAAGACAGCTAACTGCTGTAGAGGTAAAAATGTTAAGGAAGTATTGTTGGGTCATTTAATTATCCTATTATCAGCTCATTAAATAATTAAACCACACAAGAAAGGAGAAGATCACCCAGGTTTTTAATCTTGCAAGATGGAACAGCGTTGAAAACCGGCATACAGGATGCTGCATCACGTCCGGATCACAAACTCTGCCCACAGGCAGTATAGTGTCTTTTTATAATGTTATCAGACAAAAAGTTATTGTAGCTAAACTGCACTACTACCAAGACTGCATGGAAATATTACAGGGTGCACGCAGTTGTGGCTTGCTCTGCTTCAAGGATTCATCGATCACCATGCAGCAGGTTATGCAGCAAGTGTGGCCGGGGCTCGGGCAGCATTCACAGAGGTGAAGAGGCTTCTTCGCAGCTGGTGAGATGTTCGCTATGGGATACTTTTTTCCTGTGTGGCTTCGCATCAAACACAGTAGCTATGTTTACATGTGCAAAATTATTTGACCAGATTGAAATGTTTTCAGATTAAGTCATTCAAATGTATTGTTTACATGGGCACAATCCGTTTACGACGAGCGTGTACATGCAGAAGGCTTTTATTTAGGGATGGGGCCGACCCAGTATCGGTATCGGCCTCCGATACCAGCATAATTTACGTAGCGGATTTTCCGATCCACCTGCTGATATTTCCGATCCATGATGCATGTTGGCTTCAAACTATGGAATGGATTTCCTGAACAGTGGCGTGTCTCATGAACCCAGAGTAATAAGACCCGCCTCACATTCAGGAAATCCAGTTCATAGTTTGCAGCCAGCTACAATGTGACGACTGAGTTAGCAGCACTGTGGCTAACAGCTAACCAACTTTTCATCGCAACATGTCCGCTGTGTGGAAGTATTTTACACTACAAACACCACAAAACAAGACAGCAACGTGCAATATCTGCAGATTCATAGCGCCATATTAGACCGCGGTAAAGTTAGTTTTACGATGGACATTCGAGCTCTGTGGCTTCAGCGGGGCAGTACTCTTTGGTCAAACTGAAAGAGGCGACTCGACACCGTCCAGCCGCGTCCAATCTGCCCCACTCAGTCTGCCTGTCTCTGAGAAGGGACAGACTGAGCACGGCTGCCCCAAATCAGGCTGCCTGCTTCGGATTGAACAAGAAGTAGACGTCGCTGAAACCACGGAGATCAAATGTTTACAGAGAAGTTGCTAAACTTCATCATAATTAATGACCAACCACTATCAGTTGTAGAAAACGAATGATTTTGCAGCTTGATACTTGCAGCCAAGATATAGTTTACCCTCAGGAGATATTTATCAGTACAACAGCAGACAATCATAAAAATCATCCATCCATCCATCCATTTTCTTTATCCGTTTATTCCATTTTGGGTCACGGGGGTCGCTGGTGCCCATGTCCAGCAATCACTGTGCGAGGGGCGGGGTACACCCTGGACGGGTCGCAAGTCCATCACAGGGCCACATAGAGACAAATGAGACAAACAACCATTCACTCTCTCACTCACACCTAGGGACAATTTAGAGTTACCAATCAGCCTAACATGCATGTTTTTGGACTGTGGGAGGAAACCGGAGTACCCGGAGAAAACCCACGCATGCACGGAGAGAACATGCAAACTCCACCCAGAAAGGCCCCTGGATCGGGGTTTGAACCAAGGACCTGCTCGCTGAGAGGCAGCAGCTCTACCAGTTGCGCCACCGTGCTGCTCATAAAAATCATATGATTTGAAAATTATATATATTAAAAACATAAACAGCTACATTATAAAGTGATGTAAAATACTAAAAACAGGAACATGTCTGTTGGTTTATGCCATGAACTTAGCAGATGTTTGAAGCCATTTAACATTTAATTTAATTCATTTATTCATTCATTTAAATGAAACAAAATTTTAAAAAAAATCTTCAAAAAGAAAACATTGAATGAAAAGAGTGCAGAAAGAAGAAAAAAAATCTTATATCTGCCCCTTATAAAATATAAAATAACTTTAAACAATCACTTAAATTAATCACTTTAATATCCACTTTAAAGCTAGGAATAAAAAGAAACATGTTTTGTGTTAGCAGAATTTAATTCTAACTTTAAAACTTATCCAACATTAATAAAACTTACCTCAAGTTGCCTTTTTGGACATGCATGCATAGATTTGTACAAATTGTACTTGAGAGGAGATTATTACAGCCTCATATAAAATCAATGATGATCATGATATCGGAACCGGATCGGTATCGGCCGATACTCAGCTCTAGGTATCGGGATCGGATCGGAATTTTTAAAAAAGTGGATCGGTGCATCCCTACTTTTATTAAGAACAAAAGTACTGACATGCGCAGAGTCGTAAACTTCCCTTTAAAAAAACACAGAAGTTCTACTACTAGGTTTACTTTTGAGATGAACGTAAGCAAACCTGATGGTGGAGAAGTTGCTGCACTCCCTGTCTGAGCTACAGATCATTTTGAGCTCTTTCAAAGTTTCTAGTAATGTTGTGTCGCTCACCAACCAGTTTTGTTTCCCTAACATGCTAATATTATTAGCATCTAGCCAGGCGGAAATACATGAGGTAGACAGGTCGCACATGTGCAGTCAGATCACTTTTCCACAATAGGAAAAAAATGACAGATGAAATGTTTACATGCACACTGTTCAGATTATGAATCGACATAAACCACCCGTCTCATTCTGATTACAAATTCTTTCAGCTCGAGCTGAATCAACAAAAAATAATCCGAATGTGTTGTTTACATGACGCATTTTTATTCCGAATGGCCGTTTAATTCGATTACTTATGTCCATGTCAAGTCAAGTCAGATTCATTTATAGAGCACATTTAAAACAGAAACTGTTACCAAAGTGCTTAACAAAAATATCACAACATCAAATGAAAAGTAGCAAGATATATTTACAGCACATGGAATAAAAATATAAAACCGAAAACATAATTAGAAACAATGAAATACTAAATCAGATCACGTTGTGTCAAAAGTAAAGGAAATAATAACAAAAAGCATAAACTCAGTCAGAAACAATGAAATACTAAATCAGATCTGATGACCTTGTGTTAAATAGGAATAATAACAAAAGCATAAACAGAATCAGTATCAATGAAAAACTAGATCTAAATCCAATCACCCTGTGTTAAATGTCAATGAGTATAGATGTGTTTTTAGGAGAGTTTTAAAAGCAGAGACTGAGGTGGCCTGTTGAATGTTGATGGGCAGATTGTTCCAAAGTTTAGGGCCCACGACTGA
Source organism: Nematolebias whitei (assembly GCF_014905685.2). Classification (NCBI taxonomy): domain Eukaryota; kingdom Metazoa; phylum Chordata; class Actinopteri; order Cyprinodontiformes; family Rivulidae; genus Nematolebias; species Nematolebias whitei. The sequence goes on along the minus strand of NC_056507.1, from coordinate 19,146,452 downwards.
AAATGCTCGATCTCCTCTGAGCTTCAGCCTGGTTTTTGGTACGGCCAAAAGCAGCTGGTCTGATGATCTCAAAGCCCGAGAAGGAGTATAAGGATGAAGAAGGTCAGAGAGGTATGATGGCGCAAGGCCGTTAATGCACTTGAATGTCAGCAGGAGAATTTTAAAATTGATTCTGACACGCACAAGAAGCCAGAGAAAGGAGGACAGAACCGGAGTAATGTGCTCAAACCTGTGAGTTCCTGTTAGTAGCCGAGCTGCAGCATTTTGTACGAGCTGGAGACGTGAAAGTGAAGCCTGACTAACCCCAACATAAAGTGAGTTACAGTAGTCCAGCCGGGTTGTAATAAATGCATGGACTAGTTTTTCAAGTTCGGATCTGGACAGAACGGACTTAAGCTTTGCTATTTGCCTTAGCTGAAAGAAGCTTTTTTTGTAGAACAGAGTTGATCTGTTTATTAAACTTAAAGTCCGAGTCTAACACTACACCAAGTTTGGTAACCGACTGCTTTAGATGTGGCTGAAGGGAGTGCAGGTTTACAGGATCAGTGACAGCGGTAGAGCTTGGGTTAAACACAATGACCTCAGTCATTTGATCATTAAAACTCAAGAAGCTTGCAGCCATCCAAGTCTTGATGTCATCAAGACATTTTAACAAAGGGTGGATGGAGCAGGAACTGTTTGGTTTTAAAGGCAGATAAATCTGAGAACAGCGTAACAGCATATCATCGGCGTAACAGTGAAACGAAATACCATGTTTCCTCAGGATTGACCCCAAGGGGAGCAGATACAATGAGAACAGAAAGGGTCCAAGAATGGAGCCTTGTGGGACCCCACAGGAAAGAGGGACAGAAGCAGAAAAATGATTGTCAAAGTTAACACAGAAACTCCTGTCACCCAGATACGAACGGAACCATTCTAGCGCCACCCCTGTAATCCCAGCCCAGTGTTCTAGCCGAGACATAAGGATGCTGTGATCAACAGTGTCAAATGCAGCGGTAAGATCGAGGAGTACCAGGATCACAGACTGACCAGAGTCATTCGCTAGCAGAATGCCATTACAGACCCTTACTAAAGCTGTCTCGGTGCTGTGCAGTTTAAATCCTGACTGAAAAATCTCAAAAATTTAATTTACATTCAAAAACTTGGTTAGTTGACTAAAAACTATTTTCTCCAAGATTAGAAACAGATTGTAAACATAGCTAGTGAGGTAGACATTCATATATCATAACCTGAGTTACTACCTTGCAGCAGCGATGCCATGAAAGCTGTAGAAAGGCTGGTTGAACAGAGGAGCACCAAGTGATTCAAGGACATCTGTCCTTCTGCCATCCAGCCCAACAGAGTCACCATGAGAGAAGCCAACAGACCCAACACTGTGGCTTGTAGCTGTAAAACAATAACACAACATAGCTTTTATATATGCATTATTAAAGGATAAACTTATAAATAACTATATGTATCGTCTCAAGTGAAAACATTCACCTGTTTAAGTGCCAGGTTCCCAGAAATTAGCAACCACTTTTCTCTGGCAGGTTCCAGTTTCCCAGCATTCACCTGAAAACATCCAATGTGTATAAAGTTACTAAAAAAAGGAAACAATCGGTTTGCAATGCCAAAATATTGCACCTTACTAATTTAGCTGATGAAAAACGTCAGAAATGCTGATTAGATAACCTGGAGATTATTTGAGCAAGTAAACTTTTAAGTGCAGCAGCAGACAAATTTAATTGACTGACTTATTTATTTCATTCACAAGTAAATGTAAATTCATGTAATGAAACTATTAATGAATGGTATGACTCAAATTTCACTTACACAGTTATTACAGAGGTGGAAAAAGAGTTACACTGAAAAACTGTCCAAAAAGTGATAACTAAAGTAATTCTCTAAAAGCAAGCTAAGAAATATTACAGTAAAAAGTAGCATCAAGTTGTCAGAATCTAAGATAAAACTTGTGAAGATTTCATTTTGGGTGATTTTTAAACGTTTCAATACGTTTTACTCTAAATATGTTTGGACAAGAAATTGGTCTGTGTGAAGAAAATGTGTCCATATGCCCATTCTGTGTACGCTATAACTATGCTGTGTTGAATGATGATGAGCTGTGTGGTAGTGTGCGATAACTGATAAAACAGCTTGCAGAGGCAGAATGACCTTGTGGCTGTCAGTGGGAGCATTTTGTGCAGCTAGATAAGCCAGTTGAAACATTCCTTTTCAGTAGTGTCTCCAATGGAAATCTTTAAGAAAAAAAGGTCAAGTGTTTATTTTCTCACTCCCACCTGAAAGATTGTGAAACCTGCCTTGTGAAGATATCAGAGTCAGAGTCAGAGTTTCTTTATTGTCATTCGCACCTCATGTGGTACATGT
>NC_056507.1:19122524-19139085 GCF_014905685.2 Nematolebias whitei | reverse complement strand
ATATATATATATATATATACATACATACATACAGGAATGTACAGGAGGCACTGGAGAAATACAAAGTAGTTTCTTCCAGGTCTGTTGACACCGTGAGGATGTGGAAAATTCCAAATAAGTACTGGTAGATGTTTCTGTGGTTAGTGGGTAAGTGAAAGCAGGCAGGGAGCAACAGGTTACTTTAGGTCCAGTCTAGATCAGGAACACTGGAGGTGCACAGTGTTGTGGATAGAATACCACGTCGTGTTCAAAACGGCGGAGGCGTCGCCCTTCGTATAAAAGATTTATTTGACACAACATGGGTTACAGATATTCAGAGACAAACAATTACATTAATAAGATATATGCATATAAATGGAGCATTAAGAACGAACCGCCTCGTGTGCGTCTCCCGGAAAATGCTCGGTGCGCGTGCGTCATTCCCGGCCTTTTATCCCCGTTTGAGAAGGCTAGCTTCCTGATTGGTTCAGCTTCTGTCGCTATGGTTACGACTTAGCCCGCCCCCTCAAGGACGTTACGTCTATATTTCAGATAAGTTTTGGTTCACTGAAATCGGCTTTTGTTTAAAGTTTAACTTGCTATTATACTTTAGGGATATAAAATGATTCGTGTCTAAATTGTTTATGCGTAATAATTAATAACTATTAATTATTACCTACCTCCTGGGTGTTAATTCAATATCTGTTGGAGGTCTGGTGATTCTGTTTTTAAGGCAGATTCATCTTAGTTTCTGTGTCTGCGTTTAAAACTGTTAACACTGTTTGTTTAACGTGATTATACCTTAGTGATAACACTGATTTGAAATAGTTGTTTATTTCTAGGAATAATTATATTATCTAACTTATGTTCGTGTTTTTATTTGGATCATGGTTATACTCTTAATTTGATTTTACTTAGTCAACCTATAGTCTAAATTAAAGAGCTGTTCTAGCTTTATTTATGTTAATCAGTCTGCTCTCTGGCCTGATTTGATTGCTTGTAATTTATCAAATGTGAACTTGTAAAATTATCTTTAGCTACTATGAGATTATATTTAAAGGTCAACTAGTTAGAATTAGCAAACATTTTCTATAAACATAGTTCAACCTTGGAAGAAAGACACACACACACTTTATATGACATGACATTTGAGTGCTTGATAGGAATTATAAAAAGGTATAAAATATTAAATCCAACAACAGGTAGGTCCAAGGTATGATTATCAAGAAGAACAGAACTAGGAAGACACAGAAGAATAACTGGTACATATTTTTTCAGTTTTCAGAAACACAGGTAGGCTGTCACTATAATGACTGGTATGTAATGTTCCAGTGTCAGAAGGAACACTTCAGCAGCCTTAAATACCTCTGGAGCTCATTATCCAGATTGGTCCCAGCTGTTGCTCATTGGTGCCAACTTCAAGTTCAAGTCAATTTTATTGTCATTCACATCACATGTGGTACATGAGGTGGAATGAAATTATGTACTCAAGATATACAGTATGCTAAACGAGTGCCAAATGGTACGCTAAAAGATCTAAGATATTCGCCAAACACTAATAATGTAAAACAATATGGCGTAACAACAGCAGCCCAAACATGAGTCTGTGGTGAGCAGATGGGTATGAATGAATACAGCAGCAAGGTAAGTGGGGGTCCTTCATGATGCAGGTGGTCCTCTTCCTGCATCTGGAGGTGTAGATGTCTGTGATGGTGGGGTGGCTGAAGGCTCCAGTATACTCAGGTGTACTTCAGTCTGTGGAGGTCCACGTGTACTGGATTAAAGTCGAAGCGGACGCCCGCAAGATATGTCCAAGCAAAGCTCAATTTTTACGACTGCGTGTGCGTACTTGGTGTCGCACAATAAAATGCCCGGCAACGGACTGTTTTGTATGCAACACCAATGTATTAAATTCCTCTTCTTCATCCCTGATCTGGCCTTTTCTTTTGTTTTGTTTTTTATTTTCCAAGAGGCAAGTGATCTCTTTCTCCTCCTCCGTTGACACCATGACTGAAATTGTGAGAAATGAAGGAATTTGTCACGAGCAAATTAAAACAGGCCCAGCATGGCTGCGGGAGGGTCTGGAGATTTCCTGGTGAGCTGGTCTGATGTGTGGGTGGCACAGCGGCCAGTGCTCCATGTTTTTTTTATTTTTTAGAATTTTTTCTTAACAACAAACACAGAACACCACTGGGGCTTCCTGCCATCTCTCTCTCTCTTTTTTTGTGACCTGTCAATCAATCCATTTGTCATGTCAACAAATGACCAATAGGCGATCTCAAAGGCCCCTTGCCTGCAAAGCTGGGCAGCAGTTGCTCAAGGTGGATGCTCGAGTATGAAGTCTCAACCGTCTGCGGACAGAGTGCAAAGTTTCCGCACGGACTGAGGACCACACGATTCTGTGGGAGCCTTCACTCCAACTGTCTTCTGTGCAACTTGCCACAAAGGGAACTGCAGAGGAAAAACATTGGAAATCTCACAGTATCCCCCTTTCAAGAATGGCTTTAGGCAATCTGGGGCATTTCTCAGGGGGATCTTTATAAAAGGAGGAGATGAGACTTGAATTGAGAATGAGAGACATGGAAATCCACAACCTCTCCTCCGGGCTATAACCCTCACAGTCGATCAGGTACTGTAACCCTCGGCCTCTGCATTTTACAACCAAGATGATGCTGTTGGTATATGCAGGATCGTCATTAATGAGATGGATGGGTGGAGGTAGGTTGGCTGAAGGGAAAAAATAACTTTCAGAGATGGGTTTCATTTGGGAGACTTCAAACATAGAATGAATGTGAATGGAAGCAGGTAACTTGAATCTCATAGCAGATGAGCTGATGATTTTCTCAGTAGGAAAGGGCCCTATGAGGCTAATTTCTTGGGAATGTCCTTAATTTTAATGTCATGTGGGGAGAGTCATATGTTCTGGACAATCTGGTACGTGGGTGCTGTACAGCAATGTTAATCAGTGAAATTCTTGTTTTGGGCTGCAGTGCACATGATAGCACTCTTTGTCAGGTGCTATAACCTTTGGCAGCAACCATGCTTCACAAATGGTACTGAAACCTCAGACTTAGTTAGAGAAAAGAGGTGGCGAGTAGCCTTGAGATGCCTTGAAAGGTGAGAAACCAGTAGCCGAGGAAGTGAGTGTGCTGTGGGTGTACTCGATCCATACCAGATGCTTTCTCCACAATGATGGATTTTTGTTTATGATGCATGATCAGTATCCAGCTGTCACCACAGCTGGATACTGACCTCAGCTGCAGCTATAAAATAAATAAAACTTTTTTTGTTTTGTTGTTTTTGTCCTATTGTCAGGATTTATTTTGTTTTTTTGTTTTCACACTCGTTGTCTGGCTGATTCTGAATCCAAAACCCTGACTTCTGACAGAATAATCTGGTGGAGAACTAAAGTGAATGTGGATCTTAAATAGGCAGCACGGTGATGCAACTGGTAGAGCTGCTGCCTCTCACTGAGAAGGTTCCCGGTTTAAATACCAGTCTGGGGGCCTTTCTGGGCGGAGTTTGCATGTTCTCTCCGTGCATGTGTGGGTTTTCTCCAGGTACTCAGGTTTTCTCCCACAGACCAAAAACATGCATGTTAGGCTGATTGGTAACTCTAAATAGTGCCTAGGTGTGAGTGAGAGAGTGAATGGTTGTTTGTCTCGTTTGTCTCTATGTGGCCTTGTGATGGACTTGCGACCTGTCCAGGGTGTACCCTGCCCCTCGCACAGTGATTGCTGGACATGGGCACCCCATGACCCAAAATGGAAGAAGCGGGTAAAAGATGATGGATGGATGGATGGATGGATCTTAAATAGTGAGGGGAACGATGTAGTGAATCTTGGCTGATGAGCTGAAAGTGCAGAGTGACTGAGCAGAAAACATGACATGAAGACCATAACAAACCCCTACAGTGAGGTGTGATCTGTCAATCTGCATATTTATGTGTATCTTATCTCAGCTTTGTAACCTGAACCCCACACGCTCTGCTCTTTGAATTGAGAAAGCTTCTCAGATGAGAAGCAAAACAAATAAAGTCTTGTTGTTTTTGTCTTGAACATTTTTTAATAGTATATAGCATTTATAGTTCTATGAACATTTGAATATTTGTACATCAAAATACACCTGATAGTTAGAATTTGAAGTATATTGTATATTATGGTAATTTATTTTGTATTTTGCCAGATTATGGTGATTCTGGGGTCGTGATGATAGGTCCCTTGAAGATTGTTGCCCAGGGTACAGAGAAGTATTAATCTGGCCCTGTTCCTGGCCATTCTTTGTGGAGTTTGCATGTTCTCTGTGCACGTAGGTTTTTTCGTACTCCGGTTTCATCCGACAGACTAAAAATGTGGATATTAGGTTAAATTGTGACTCTAAATTGTCTCTGAGAGTGAGTGAAAATGTAAATGGTTATTTGTCTATATGGTCCTGTGATGGACATGCTACCTGTCCAGGGTGTACCCCTCCTCTCTTGAAATGTGACCACAATACCATCTTTTCACCAGGAAAGAAAAAGTGGGTAAAGAAGATGAATGGATAAACAGATTTGTGTCCAGACACTCACAGCAGTGGAGAGTCTAGAGACGAGAGTCATTTCCAGGTTCCTCTTCATGCCTAAAACAGCAGGAACCAGAATGAAGATCTCGGAAATGTCCTGGAAAACATCCCAGCTCTGCCACAAAACACAAAAAGTGCAGAGATAATAATAATAATAAAAAAAAACTACAAGGCTACAAACTTCAAACAAACAATAAATCTTTATTTTCTATCTTTCTTTAATATTTATTTATTTGTTTATTTATTTATTTCTCTTTATCTGTGAGTTATCAGTTAAATTCAAAGCAGTCTGCTCCTCAGATAAATAGTGTTAACTTATTATTTTACATATGAGTGTTTCTGTTCATTGCACTGAGCCAACTTCTGTTGTGGCTTGGTACTATATACTGTAAATAAACTGAACTGAATTTTCAGACAAGATGGTGTATAGTGTGTTAACGTGACATCAAATCTTTCATTTTTTATTGTTTATTTCATCACTTTTTTTGTGTGTGTTTAATCTTTTTTTTTTCTTCTAAAAGTTATAAATAATGGTTTCTTCTTGGAAACTTTGTGAACTCTGCTCTACGTTCGTTTCCTTACCTGAACTACATCAAGCAGCAACCCAGCAGAAACCGTCCCAAACCCGGCCAGTAGAAAGGGCACCAGGATCTGCAGCACCATGGAGCACACTGATTCTTCAGATCCAGGTGAACCTTCAGCGCCCTTTGCTCTCATGGATCTGCTGGACCTGGACCCAGCATAGAGCTCATTGGAGAGCAGAACGTCAGTCTCGGTGAACTCCTGAGGCTGAAGCTCGAGGCTTGTGTTTGGTGAGAAGTTCCCATTAGAGCTTGAATGTTCACAACTTTTGGAGTTTTGGGACAGGGATGGTTTTGGACTGATGTGGGTTTCCAAAGGGACATTTTTGGACAGTGTCTTATCTGCTGATTTGGGGACAACCATATTGTTAAGTTGGGCTCTTCTGCTGCTCTCAGTTCTGATCTGGTGATTTAAAATGTGGCCTTAAAAAAAGAAAGAATAAAATCAACATCATGATTGCATTAAAAACCAACTGTTGGCACAGAGACTTTTGTACTTGCCTAAACAGTGAAACTAGTTTCATCAAATTCAAAAAACGTTCAATACAAAAACAACTGGACTTTATTTGTAACAGAAGACGTTTCGCTCCTCATCTGAGAAGCTTTCTCAATTCAAAGAGCAGTGAGTGAGGGGTTCAGGTTATAAGGCTGAGATAATAAACACACACATATGTAGATTGACAGATCACACCTCACATCTTAACAGTAGGGGTTTCTTAAGGTCATTGTTACTCTAATTCACAGATGAGGCCCCTCTGTTCCCATCAGGTGTGAAAACTGGCTGGGAATCAGTCTTAAAGTTGCATTATAGGTTTTTGAAAGTTGAAATCCTCATCTGTTGAGAGACAGTTTCTCTCTTTTAACATAAATTGCTTCCTTCACCCCCCTCTCAAACCATCTGTGTTCTCACTCCAAAATGTGTTTATTTTGGTCCTGAAAAGAGTGTCCCTTATCTGTGAGGTGGAGGTGAACAGCTGAATCTTGTCCAGAGGAGGTAGCTCTCCTGTGTTGAGCCATGCGTCTGTGAAGAGGCTGCTTAGTTTCTCCATGTAGAGATTGGCAACAATGGTTGACACTGGGGGAGTGGTGGTTGGGAGTGGTGGCGCAGAGGTTAGAGAGGTGGGCCTGTGATCCGAAGATCGCCGGTTCACACCCCGGCCCCGACAACATCAAAATTGTGGGTGGGGTAGGTGAAACACCCACACTTGCCCCCATCCTCATTCGCCCCACTCTGGGCCCATGAGCAAGGCTCTTAACCCCACCATGTGCTCCCTAAACAGGTCTCTCTTGAAAATGAGTTCTCGTGGCTCAATGAGACTACCTGTATAAATAAAGGCTAAATGAAACACTGGAGATCCCATGGCACAGCCGTGCTTCTGTCTGTTGTGGAAATGGGAAATTACTTATTTACTTATGGTGGTTTTGCAGTAAATTAAATAATCAGTTTATGGTGTTTGCTCCCTTTCAGTATGTGTTCTCACATAGAGACAAGGTGGGTGTGGTGGTATGACATAATTGGTGTTGGACAAGGAGTTATGTGGGATAACTTGTTTTGAACAAAGACGGGTGTGGAGTTTCACATTCCGGGGGGAGTTAAAAACTCTCCCAAAAAAAAAACAGGATAGTAAAACTAGTTTATCACTCTGAGGAAAAGGGGCATAGGAGGAGCTCGATGTCATGGCAACAGTATGAGTGAGCAGATGATTATCCAATAGAAAGAAGAACCTCCCCCAAAAAGGGAAAGGCTTAGGAAAGGTTTATAACATTGTGTAATGAGGAAGTAAAGTCAGACACTCCTGGGTAACCATCTTTAATGACTCAAGGTGACGTACTCTGTGCCCCATGGGGCAGGCGCAGCGGATCGCCTTCTGACACCAGAAACAAAGATGGTTGCACCCTCCATTTTCCACTGCGCAGCCATTGGTGCTGTGGGTCTGCGCAACTTTTGCAGTTTTCAGCCCCATCAGATCCGGCAACTGATAGATGATGATCTCTCGCACGGCGGTGGTTTTGTGGACCCACTCGATGCTACGTCTCTGCCAGTCAGTCCAATAGATGTAATTGCCTAGCAGAGTAAAACCAAAGATGTGATGCAGCTTGTCCTCGAGCAGCGTCTGTCGGTTACTGCTGTTCACGTCGATCACCTCTATATTGTCCGTCTTAGCATCTCCCCAGTATAGCTTTCTTGCTTCGAAGTAAGTAATAGTAAATAAAGTAAGAAATAAGTAAGTAAGTAAGTAAGTAAGAAAGTAAGTAAGAAATAAGTGGTGGAGAGGCAGAGATCCAACAGGGTGCAGATCTGGTCTGGGGTGAAGTTGGTCCTGTTGATATGTGATTAATATGTGATTTGTCAATCTACATATGTATGTGTATCTTATCTCAGCCATATAACCTGAACCCCACACTCTCTGCTCTTTGAATTGAGAAAGCTCCTCGGATGAGGAGCGAAAAGTCTTCTGTTACAAATAAAGTCCATTTGTATTGAACGTTTTTTGAATTTATCATGTACTGGATGACTGAGAATCTTCACCAGCATAGTTTCATCAAAGTTTCACCAAAGTTCATGCTCAATAATCCAGGTATCCAGCAATGTTCAATCAGGTCATCTGGACAGTTTATTTTTTTGCTGAGTTGTTCCTGTTAGAGAATTTTGGTCAAAGCTTATGGAGTTATGGCTATATTATTACTAGTGTTCTTCCCCTTAAAAGAAACAACCAATCTGTCTGCCAAAACACCTTCATCCTGCTTGTGGACTGTATCAGTGAAGGCCAGGAGGGCCATGTGAGATTGCAGCTGGCTTCGAGGACACCTACTGAAACCTTATCAAGCTGATAGGGACATGAAAAGCAAGAAGACAATGCAACACTTTGCAGATCATTGTGACCGGGCTTCCTGTCTATACATTTAATGCATATTGGTGTGAAGTGTTACAATATCTGTCATTGCAAGTAAAATTTTGCCGGAGATAAATCTTCACCCACTGTGAGTGTGTGTGGTTGCTTTGAATAAACATCTTTAAAGTGTTTTTCATCTAACAATTTCGTCCTTCATCCAAAGGACTTCATCAGTCCGAAGAGCCACAAACAAACTCAGTCCCACAAGCTGCACACTCCCATAGTGGGGAAAAAAACAGTTTGCTGGTGATAAGTGATAATAAGTGTTAAAGTTGTATCTGACTTGCATTCAATTTTATGTACATCTCCAACAGAGAAAATGAAAAAATGTTCTAGTCTCAGAACATTTCAGCGTCAGAGGGAGTGTGGTGTTTTTTTGTGGTTCCCACAAAAAAAAAAAAAAAAAAAAAAAATCAGGTTTCTTTTGTAAATGAGTCCCGGAGGATCAATTAACAAAAGAGCATATTATTCTCTCAACAGGAAAGGGGGTCCCTTTTGAGAATGATCCCTTTTAGCAGCAGTTCTAGCTAGGGGGAGAAAAGAATTGTGCAGACTCTGTGAGCGGGGTCTCTTTTCTCTGTATGCACATTAGGAACAGCTTCTATGCACATGAGGAACAGCTTCTATCCTGAGGCTGTTAGACTCATGAATCCCTAGTCAGGATAATTACTGTGGAAAAAAAAATCACTGTAATGCCACTTGATTGTTGATATGTGCTGCTGACTATCCGTGATGCTGATCTCATGCTGCTGATTTATTTAATGTTGCTGTGTTTATTCGTCCTTATCTGCTCACACAGACTAATTTTAGTGCTGCCGTTGTTTGGTGCATTGTTTTGTACTAGTAGTGCTTAGTATTCTTCTAACTTCCAGTTTCTGTCCGAGAAGCTGACACGACCAGTTTTAACATTGGGCTTAAGACTTTCTTTTTTGCTAAATCCTATAGTTAGGGTTGACTTGGGTTTCCTGAGCTATCCCTTAGTTACGCAGCTATAGGCTTAGACTGCTGGAGGACAAACTGAACACTTTTTTTTTTTTACTTACTCTGCTCAACCTGTTTTGTATTTGTAATTTTTTTTTCTGTCCTTGACATGTGTTTTTGTCTTTCAGGTGCACCTGGACCTATTCTGGACCTGTCATTCTGTGTTCGTCTGTCTCTCCTTCCTGTCCGATCAAACCAGCCGGTCAAAGCAGATGGCCGCTTGTCCTGAACCTGGTTCTGCTGGAGGTTTCTTCCTTCTAAAAGGGAGTTTTTCCTTTCCACTCTTGCCATTGTGCTTGCTCAGGATGGGAGACTGCAACAAAGTGAAGATTCAACGAGTCTGCTTCCTTAGAGAACTTTACTAATTGGCTTTTCTATGTATGTGAATGTTCCTGTATAGTGTCCTGAGTAGAGCTGTCATTTCTAACCCGAACCTGGAATCTGGCCTGGACCGACCCGATTTAGGGCCGGGTGGGCCATATTAATGTGATTAATGCCTGGGCCGGTCTCGGTCTTTGATGTGGTTTTACAAATCATACAGAACAAATAAAACTAAGTAAGAAATGCACAATATAAAATTGTGTAAATCTACTTAGAGGAGGATGCAGTAAGTTTACTGAGGATGAGAAATGCAATAAAATAGTGTACAGAAGTTAATCAGAAAAGACAGTAGCACTGGCGGCGCACTGTGCAGCAATTACGCGTGGCCTCGCCCACCATGCTCTGCTCCACAGCAGGTGTATGTGTGCACCACAGACAAGCTGTACTGGAGCGCAAAATCATTATCCACAACTGAGATGCACTTTTCCTTTGGGCTAACTTTAACAAACTTAAAATGATGACACCTGCTGTCAGGTGCACGCTCAGGTCCACACCCTGCACTCAGCATTCGGGGAACTGCTCTCAGCCATGGTGGAAGAATTTGCAGTCCCAAGAAAACAACTTCTTGACAGATTTTTAAATATATTTATAATTTTGTATTTAGGCAACTGTAGTCTTAATTTCATCTTTATTTCGCAGGCTCATAGCCGAAGAAATGAGGCTTTGTGGTTGATTGACTATTGAATATTGACTTCCGGTAAGATGATGCCCGTGTACTTGGCTTGCAATCCACCTCTGCTGATGGTGTTTGGATTATTTATGCTTTGTTTGTTTTTTATCTGGGACATAAACTCGCTGCTTGTGTATGACCGACAACAGCTTCTGGATCTTCGTTTTTCTGCCACCGATATCACTTATTTGGACCAATATGAGCGTACCTCTGGACACCCCTTCCTCCCCCCTGCTGGCGGACGTGCTAGCTTATCTCCGCTGGGCTCCTCACCTGCCTGCCCGGAGACATCGCTTCAGACGCCAGGGAAAACGTGCTGGGCGGCTGGTAAAGCTTAAAGCCCTGCGCGCTGCATCTTCCTCTTCAGCTGGTGATCAGGGTTTCCATTGCCAGCTTCCCGCGTGCCCGGACCAGGTAAACAACGGGAGTTGTCAGCCAGTGCGCCGCACAGACCGACCCAGAGGGGCTGTTATTGAAAACCTTAGGCCACTGATGCGCGCGAACTTCACCGCTGCTAGCTCCACTTTGAACAGTATCCGGATGTGTTTGGTCAACGCAAGATCTATTACCAACAAAACTTTTATCCTCAGGGACTACTTTCAAGAGCACGATTTGGACTTTTTATGCATCACAGAGACTTGGATGTCTCTGGGTGAGTCCAGCGCCTTGACGGAATTATTGCCACCAAACTGTCTGTATTTTAACGCCCCGTGGCCATCAGGCCGGCATGGTGGTGGATTATTAACAATATTCAAATCAACTTTTGACTGTAAGCAACTGCCCATCCCAGTTTCCCGCGCCAGCTTTGAGCTGAGCGTCTTTGAACTCGGACATTCACCTCCAACGTTATTTGCACTCGTCTACCGCCCACCTCGATCTAAGGATTTCATAAATGAGTTTTCTGATTTCTTGGCTGAAATCACACCAAAATATAATCATGTTTTCATTATTGGGGACCTTAATTTGCATGTGTGCTGTCCTGAGAAGCACTTGGTTAAGGACTTTTTAGATTTATTGGACTCATTTAATCTAACGCAGCATGTAAACAGTCCCACCCAAGAGCGCGGACATACACTGGACCTTGTTTTAACTCGGGATGCGACTGTTAGTAATCTTGAAATTGGTGATAATGTTTTTCCAGATCACATGCCAGTCCGGTTTGAGTTCACCCTCCCCCATCTATCTCCTAAGCTGTGCATTCCTGCATGTAGTAGCCGGGCCATTAACCATTTCACTGCCGCACGTTTTGAAGTATAAAACTTGTTTTTCTTAACAGGGTCTGCCACAGTGCTAACAGTATTTCCATATGGGGTTTGTCTCAGGTCAACCTGACCTGATAGGAATTTGTTTTCTGTGTCTCAATGCCGGGAAAAGGAGTGTGTTTATCTTACGGGAAATTTTGCGTCAAATATCTTGTCACAAACCCAGGAAAGTGTCTCCAGTAATAGTGATCGGTCGAATAACATCCTCTTATATGGAAATCTGCAAATGCCAGATAACAACTCTTTTGGCAAGAACAAGTATGTTCGTGTGCTGGTCTTTACATAAGTTGGAGAGTATAAAAGTGAGCAGAACTGTGTTTAGACACGTTTTTTTTTGGCGTCTTCGGGTGTCCAGCTGTTCGGTACAGACCTACGAGCTTGTACTTCAATAAAACCCTGATTTTTGCTGTCATCACAAGTTTCAAGATCTGTTTTATTTAATCAGTTTTTGTTAAAATGTAGACTTGAACCACTACAGTTTCACTGATGTTTATAACTCTGAAATGATAATTCAGCCCCCAGTGTTTCTCACCACCACTGAGGAGCTGACATCCCAGTTCAACTCTGTCTGCTTAAAGACTCTGGATCATGTTGCGCCTGTTAAAACCAAAAAATCAAAACTCAGAGCAGAACCTTGGCTGAGTGATGTCACCAAGGCCGTTAGGCAGCAATGTAGGAGGGCGGAGCGCAAGTGGAGGAAAGACAGGCTGCAGGTCTCTTTTCAAATACTTAAAGAGAGTTGGCGCCGTTATCAGAAAACAGTGAAAGCTGCTAAATCCAAATACTTCTCTGATATAATTACCTCAAACTCTCGCAACCCACGTGTCGTCTTCTCCACCCTAAACTCTGTTCTCCACCTCACTGAACCATCACCTCTGGAAGCCTCAACTGAGCTATGCGACAACTTCCTACATTTCTTTTTGGAAAAAATTGCGACCACCTGGGCTCTCATTTCCCCTCCAACTCATGACCCATCCATCCCACCTCAATCTGTAGCTCCATTTAACCATTTTGAACCCGTCACTCTATCTTCTCTAGAGCAGGTCATGTGCAGCTTGAAACCGTCTGGTTCCCCCTTTGATGTGGTCCCCCCTCGACTACTAAAGGAGGTTTTTCCTACTCTAGGTCCATCCTTTCTGGCTATAGTAAACAGTAGTTTATCCACTGACCCCTCAGTTGTATCCAACTTCTGGTCTGTCTCAAGACTCCCATTTGTTTCAAAACTACTGGAGAAAATAGTTGAGTCCCAGTTGAAGTGATTCCTGGAGGGTCACACCATCTTAGAGCTATTCCAATCTGGCTTTAAACTTCTCCATAGCACAGAAACTTCCCTGCTGAAGGTCTTTAATGACATTTTCTTAACCACTGATACTGGTGATTCTGTGCTGCTTGTACTGTTGGACCTCACAGCTGCCTTTGACACCATTGACTATGAGATCCTCATTGCTAGGTTGGAGCAGTGGGTGGGCATCACAGGATCAGCCCTCAATTGGTTCAGATCTTACCTCGCTGACAGATCCTTTTGTGTCTCCATCAAGGATTTTAGTTCTGCAGCGGCAGAGCTTAAATGGGGGGTTCTGCAGGGGTCCATCCTGGGTCCCCTCCTATTCTCTCTATACCTGCTGCCGCTTGGTGCTATTTTCCGGAAACACAACATGCCCTTCCACTTCTACGCCGATGACTGTCAAATTTACTTCCCCCTAAGACACAATGGCACATGCTCTATTCAACCTCTGCTCGACTTCCTGGCTGACATCAGGGACTGGATGGTTTTAAATTTCTTAGTTTCAATGAAAAGAAGTCTGAAGTCATGTTGTTCCCTCCCAACGACATGATCACAAATCACTGCATCGACCTCTCTGCTCCAACCCTGTCAGAAAAACAAAGAGTCACTAATCTGGGAGTGATAATGGACCCTTCCCTGAAACTTAACAGTCATGTAAACATGATTGTTAAATCATGTTTCTTCCAACTGAGGCAGCTGTCTAAACTGAAGCCCATATTGTCCAAAAAGAACCTGGAGACAGTAATACATGCATTCATTACATCTAGGCTTGATTACTGCAATTCACTCCTGTTTGATATCAGTCAGACCTCCATAGCACGACTACAACTGGTCCAGAATGCAGCAGCCCGATTTTTAACCAGCACAGGCAAAAGAGAGCACATTACTCCAGTTTTGGCCTCATTGCACTAGTTACCGGTTCACTTTCGAATCCAGTTCAAAATACTCCTGTATGTCTACAAATCACTGAACAGTTTTGCCCCCCACCCCCCATATCTCTGATCTGCTACAACCGTATGTCCCACCATGTTCCCTGAGGTCAGCGGACCAGTTGCTCCTCACAGTTCCAGGAACTCGTCTTAAGTGCAGAGGTGACAGGGCCTTCTCTGTAGCAGGACCAAGACTCTGGAACGAGTTACCTCTGCTTGTCAGACAGGCCACCTCCCTCTCGGTTTTCAAGTCCCGTTTAAAAACTCACTACTATTCAGTAGCTTTCAACACCAGATGATCTGTGTTTTGAACCTGTACGCTCCACACTGGTTAGTCGTCATTATCTGCATCGTTTTTATGTCTATATTTCTGATTTACTTCATTTTGTATTTTGCTTTGTGTGTTACCTGTTGTTCTGTCTGTACAGCACTTTGGTTGGCCTTGTCGCTGTTTTAAGTGCTATATAAATAAAATGGTATGGTATCGTATGATTATATGACAGACCCTGCGACAGACCCTGCGCAAACTGAGCCAGCTGTTTGCTTTTTATTTTGTTCATGTTTGTGCAATTCTTATTAATATATTTTTGATCATTTTTATTATTCTTTATCACTCCTGTTATTGGATGGAGGACTGAAAGTTTAGTTAGTTTAATTAATTAGTTTCCGGCTTTTCTCTTTCAGCCCATCCATCCATCCATTATATTTGTTGTCTGTTGTTTGTTATAGATATTTTGCTGATTAAAGTATTAGTGTAAGTGTTGTTGTAGGCCCTTTCAATTTATTTTTCATGCACACAGCAGTTTTATTCTGTGGTGTAGTGTGGGTGAACGTTAAATCGCTCAATCATCAGCGACAGCATGAATTTTGCATGACTTTCTTTTATATCTAAATTAAAATAGCCTTGTTCTATATTTTTCCAAATAATTTTGCTCTAAAAATATTTATGTGCATCTGTATAATAGCCTATTTTTAGAGGTGACTTTTTTAGGCTAATTGTTTTGTATGTTAATATCCTTACTTGTTAATAAATATAAATCTTGTATCTTTCTTTTGTTACGTTTTTCAAACTATCATGTCAAACTGATTTGCTTGCAAAAGCAGTAAAAGTTCAATAAATGAAAAAAGTCCTTTTTTGGGGGGGGCTCGGCCCTCTAACGTGGTAATCTGTTCGGTCCTGGAGGGGCTGGGGGTGACAATTATTTTTAAAAACATTTTATGTATAAAAAATAATGTTTTTTCTTTTTTTTATCAGTGCAAATTAAAAATAAACAAATAAACAAACGGTTCCAGCTTTATCATGAAAACCTGTTTTCAGTTTAATGACTATTAAATAATTTGTTAAAGTTAACTCAGCTGAAAAATCATAAAAAGACACAGTTATTGGATCTCTCAGGACTATTTCCCTCAGACATGTTTAAAGAAGAGATAAGGCCTTTAGTTCAACTTTATTCTAACCCACAGATGTACAAATCACAAAATAAGAACTATAAAGTAAAGCTAAAATAAATAAATTTCTGATCTAAAAACAAAACCACACATCTAAATTGAACAATAAAAGTAGACGTGCAAATGCATCAAATGATAAATAAAACATATACAGTTTTAAATATAAATGTTTTGTAGAATCTGGTTCATCAGAGATTTAATGGTGAACTAAAGTTCGTGAAAAGTTCATTAGCAGAAATTATATATATTGTTTAATTCAATCATTTTAATGTGTATTCTTTTTAATTTACCAGAAACTTCAAAGTAAATTCTCACCCATACTGAAACCTGTTTGCAGTGTTGCCAGATCTCGCGATGGAACAAGCAACCAGCTCTATGAAAACAAGCCCAAAACAAGCCCAACTGGCAACCCAATACATTTTATAAAACAGAGGCTGTTTTTAAACAGTATAATAACCATACATTTATTATGGCATTACACATAAACAACAGCAAAATTATGCTAAACACTTTGAATAACATACTTTTAAGCTCTGATAAAAAAAAAATACATTATGCATATGTAAAATTTTCTACATATTTTTAAAAACAAAACATCCTGACATCTGTGTGTGAGTAAAGCCCCCTAATGGGTGGCAACAGTATGAACGTGTACGCAGGTCGCCTCGCCAACTTGGGCGGGAGCGATAAACAGGAAATGGGGGCATGGAAGGGACAAACTACCTACTACCACTCGTCTTTTGCTTTATTCATTCCACCTTTATTTAGACAGGTAAATCCCATTGAGCCTCGAATACTCATTTACAAGAGAGACCTGAGCTTTATTGTGCGGAGCTGGGAGATAATCAACTAGTTTCACTCGGAAAGAAAGTCAAGCCCAAATAAACAACTTTATGTTCAAAACAAGCCCAAAAAACTGCAACCCACGACTCACAAGATTTACAAGCAACTTTAGAAAAAAACAAGCCCAAAGTCGCTTATGCAGTAATAAGCGGACTTGGCAACACTGGTTCCAAGGTGTTACCGCCACCACCTGGTAAGGTGCGTGACGTCAATTTGAACCCCATCCACTGGAACCAGTATTGAAAGCATTATGGAAACACAACGTGTACCGTATCGAGCCGAGTCAAACCGTGCCGTACCGGTACTATGGAAAAGGGGCAATATACAGTATCATGCTTCTAAGCAGTTAGTTAAAATGGCCCTTCATTTTTTTTTTTGGTTTATGTTGTGTGTTTGGGAGGAGGGGTGTGTTGGAAAACTGGCATCCAAGCAGAAAAAGCCAGTCATAATAAGTTGAAATCAGACTATTTTCAAACCAATGCTGCTAAACGGTACCTTAAAGTTTGTTAACAGTTTGCATGACATTAGTAGATGTTTGTTTCTATCCTTTTTAATAGCTTTTTTATTAGTTACTCATTGCTGATAGAAAGTGTGAAACAAAGGAAGGCCTGAACCCAATCTCAAGTTGAGGAAGAGCTAGATCAAGAATAAATTATGCGACCCCCTGTGGGCCTGGTAATTAAGAAAATACATTAACAGCTTCCAAGCTAATGAAGAAAAGACATTAACAGTTTCCAAGCTAATGAA
>NC_056507.1:19104690-19122514 GCF_014905685.2 Nematolebias whitei | reverse complement strand
TTCCAAGCTAATGAAGAAAAGACATTAACAGTTTCCAAGCTAATGAATCCCCCTCCTGGGGAGCAGGTCACACGAAGATGTTCACATCCTGGATAGAGAGGAATGATGGTTTGAGAGAGGAGTAAAGGAGGCCATCTTTGTGAAAAGAAACCGTCCATCGTTAAACAGGGGTGGAGGCCTACGTGTTCAACTGTCCCCCTCTTACAATGCTGTGATTGCTAGTATCACTCAGCCCTCTGTGAATAGTAAACAGCCATCAGTGTGCTAATGATCCATTGTTAGGCTGATGGTCCTTCTTGAGCATGTGATCAGCTGGTTTTGGTTGTCAGCAGCAAACTGGTTGATCCACTCTGAGAAGGTGCTATTTAAGAGACTGAGCTGAAAACAGCACCTCAGACTGAGGAAGTCTCTCGGATGAGAGACGAAACATTTCTACATTTTTTTGCTTTGTTTTGTTTTGTGGTTTTTTTTTTTTTGAATGTCCAGAGGACCAGATTGAACTTTTTTGGATTTTTCTACCTGGATTATTGAGCATGCATCAGGATACTTTAACTAAAACAATGTTCAGAAGTAACTCAACAAAAAAGATTTAGATGTTTATTTTTTTTAATATAGTGATATATCAAAATTAAAATAGTAGATTTAAAACAAACTAATAATTTTCAAGTTTTAATGTTTCATGTTATTATTTGCAACTGTTTTCAATTTAGGTAGCTATCATATTGATGTTTGGAACATTTGTGTGACCTGTCTTAATTTATATTTGACATGATGTCCCAGCTTTTTTTATTTTTTGTCAACCTTATTGTGGACAGGACTGTTGCTTGTGTCAGAGTCACCTGACGGCATGGATGGCCTGCATTATCATTCTCTCTGCTTGTTTCCCAACAGCAGCACTGAGGCTGAGTTGTTTGACGTAAATGATGTGATTCAACGGAAATTCCTGGAAGATATAAGAAGCTAAATAACCAAAATGGTCATGTAGTTAAATTTTTTTTTTCAAAATATTAACATTTTTCACAAGCTACTAAATGGTTTCTTGAGTCAAACATGTCAAAAACAGTCTTTGTACTGTATTTTATCTCCTGGAAATAAATAAAAAAACAAAATAAGTAATGCAGAAAAAAGATTTTAAACATTTTAATTTAT
The DNA here is from genome assembly GCF_014905685.2 of Nematolebias whitei. Lineage (NCBI taxonomy): Eukaryota > Metazoa > Chordata > Actinopteri > Cyprinodontiformes > Rivulidae > Nematolebias > Nematolebias whitei. The sequence goes on along the minus strand of NC_056507.1, from coordinate 19,121,365 downwards.
TTCAGGGTTTCCATGTCAGGACTGATAAGAAACATTCAAAATAAAGTTTTCAGTATAATGAATAAAAATGTCTTCTTTTTCTTTGTGCGCCTTCATTTTTCAGCCTCTCTAAAATCATTTTATAATGCCAAACATGATAAAAAGTAATTGATCAAATCACTGTGTAAAATGGAAAAAAAAAACTTACCTTTATAAGACTTTTAGAGCAGGAGAAGCATCTATTCTGGCACACGGATCATGACTGTCGCCTTCTCAACGGTGCATTGAGTTGTCTTTGTGGCATCATTGGCCATCACTAGTCTGCACACAATCGTTTACACACATAAACACACAGAGCAGCCACTTATCGCTGACCCTCTGCTCCTGCAGCAACATGCAAACATTTTTTAACATTTTTAACAGTTAGGAGGACTTGTATCTGACTTGGTCAGAAACAAGTGAGGACCATTGTTACATCCTTAGTGGTATTTAAATTTGTATATGGGTACGTCCACTTCTTTCCATGTCCACAGGTTATTTGGACAATTTTTCTGAGTCATTGAGATGTTTTAAAGTTTCCACTTTATGTTCACTGCAAAGATATTTGTATGGAATATCTGAGACTAAGGAAAAAAAACTGCAAAACTATTAACAGTGATTTTGATTTAAACATCTCAAGGTGGGCATTGATTTCTGTGTAAATGTTATCCAGATTTTTTGAAATAGTCAAAGCTGCATTTAAATATGCACAATCTGTGCAGTTTGTGAAAAGGTAAATGACAATGCAATCCAAATAATACTGACTGAAATGATCTTCCTGTTCCAAACACTCTTCTTCAATCAACTCAAAGATCCTGAAAAAATATGCAGTCATGCCAGACAGAAGTGTCAGATTCAAGACAATTTGATAATATTTCCAATGTGATCTTAATAAAACTGTGAAGATTCTAACAATCAAAACAGCGTTGAGTGCCAAACATTCATGTCCCTTAACAGAAAGTAGTACATTTGAAGTTTATTTTTGCAAGTGTACTTTAAGTTAAGTATAAGTATATCAAGTATACTACACACCATACATGTAGTGTACTAGAAATATACTGATTTAATACTTGTTTGGACTAAACTGGGACATTTTTGTACTATTTTTAAGTATATCAAATAAAGTTTATAAAAAGTAAACTTCAAGTACACTTCCTCATTTTTAGTGTAAAATAAGTATACTTGTATCCTGATGCATGCTCAATATACTTGTAGTACACTTAAATAAACTACTTTTTGCTAAGGGGTGGCATAATGGTGTCAGTCTTCGTCTGCCTTATTCCAGTCACATTTATTTTTCATTTTTATTCTTAATAAATATGAAGTAATAAAAGGCCAAACACAGCTATAATGAAACTTCAATGTTTAATTAATTATAATTTCTTAATGAACAACAACAGCTCTGCTAACAGCTTTCACTTCTACATAGACTATGAGAAGTTGACTACATTTCCCATGAGGTCTAGCGGCCAAAAAAAAATCACAAGACCTATCATGGGATTGTACTGTTAACTTAGCAGTACTGTGTGTTTCGGGTTTTGGGTGATTTTTTTCTGGAAACATGGCAGTGGACAGCATCGCACCGGACTGGGAGTTTGACCGTTTTGACGACGGTTCACAAAGTAAGAGCTCCGTTCAGTCCTTCAGAGAAAAACTGATGGAGGAAACTACTGTTAGCTTCCGTTGTTAGCAACTGGGGCTTCCTGTGCTAATCGGAGGAAACGAAACAATATCTGCTAATTATAATAAATTGCTATCAAACGAGCACTTTTGGAATTGTTTTGTGTTTAGTTAAAGAGAACGTCAAAGAGACTAGATTAGACGTAAAATTAAAAGCTAGCTTCGTTTGCTAACTCATGCTAACTAATCAGTGTTGTTTATTTTCTGAGTAACAGAAGCACAAATAACCACATTTCTTCTGTCTGGCATCTGTTTTAGCTGATATCTAATATATTTGCCTAACAACAGCTACTTCATTAAGCATTTTAGCCTGAAATATAAACCCAACTTCTAGTTTGTTTTCTAAGGAAAACTAAGAAAGTCTGGCTGGTTGGAAGCCAAAAAAAAAAAAGGCAAATCAAGAATAAAGAAAGCAGGGATGTAACTCAAGTTTTTGCACATGATAATTTTATTACTGTGCAATTATAACTATTAGAATAAGAAGAAAATTAGGTTACAGTGTCATTTGTTTTGTTTATTTGCACATAATACATTTTATAGCTGTTTTTGATATATTTAGAGGTATTTGTATGTCTGTAAAGCTCACAAGTGGAATAAAAAGCAGTTTCCTTAAAATGTAACAGAGCAGAACAAGTGCACTTTGAGTTTGACATTGATAAATGTAATCAAATGAAAGTTTTATTTGATTGCACTCAGTAACGAGTGTCATCAAACCTTAACAGAAATACACACAGAGGTTCAGCTGAAAAACTACAGCAGGTTCCTGGAGGAGTACACCTCCCAGCTGAAGGGTATCGAAGAAGCTCTGGATGACTCCATAGGAGATGTTTGGGACTTCACACTGGACCCCATCGCACTGAAAGTAAAACATCTAAACTAAATAGCTGTACATAGGCCTGAAAAGGCTGAGATCACTACACAAATCAGACTTTCTCTTTTTCAGCTTCTCCCTTATGAACAGTCGTCTTTATTGGAGCTGATTAAAACTGACAATAAGGTAAGTACAAATTTGTAAGTTTTATAGCTGAATAAGGTATTTATTTGATATTAAGCACTTTTGTTATGTGCAGGTTCTGAACAAAGTTATTACAGTTTATGCTGCACTTTGTAGTGAAGTGAAAAAGCTCAAATATGAGGTAAGCACGGTCATAACAGTGTTCTCAGGTTGGTTTGGTTATATTGTATCTGTTTTCTCCTGGACACTTTTTAAAAGATTTTCTTTTTCAGGCAGAAACCAAGTTCTACAATGGCTTATTGTATTATGGAGAGGGAGGTAGGCAGTCAGCTCTGACTCTTTACCTTTGTAATAACTTTGTATTTTGGATTACTTAGCATTTCTTACATTATTGATGGAAACAAGATGTGCAGTATATGTTTGTTTTGTGTTACAGTGTATGAAACTAGCGGTGTTGAAGGAGAGTCACAGATTCAAATGGGCAGATTCATTTCATTCCTACAGGTGGGTGATACTGTAAATAATTTCCTTTGTCACTGTATTCAATTTATTGGTACATGTTGGAGAAATTCTCAATTCTCTCATTGACTGATGTTGTTTACTCAAAAGAACCACAACTCACAGCAGGTGAAGATTTTTAACTGGAATTTTACTTGCAAGGGCTGATTTCAGGACAGGTCACATACCGTACATAAACGTCCACAAAGACAAGTCACAGAAATGAGCTGTGAACTGATGACTTCTTATAACATTCACAGCTCAGCAAAGTTCAACGTACCGGTAGTACAGTGGGCATCCTTGAAGCCAGCTGCAGCCTTCTCCCACAATACTCTGTAAGAGTCTGAGCTGCAATGGATGCCAAGATGGCGCCTGTGTACGGCTTGACTTCTGTTCCGTCTCATCTGTCTCCCATTCTTGTGATTTGTTTAGTATTTTGCTTTATTTAGCCTATCAAATAATTGTGTTTTGGCTGTTACTCAATATCAATATGATAGGCACACGTTATTTTCCATAAAATATTATATGGAGGATGCCTGCGTTACCTGGGCCAGGTATGCAGAGTTTTTCCCTCTACGTTTTGAATGCGCCACGTCCTCACCTGAGTACCTGCTGCTGGCAAAGCACCGAGGCCGGAGAAGGAAGCGGGGATCTAGAGCTGGTGTCCAGACCAGGATGAGGAAACAGCGTGGGAAAAAGCCATGGCTGAGCGGGTCCAGCTCTGTTGGAAATGAGTGCTGCCTCCGGCCGGTACCAATCTGCGAATCAGCCCTGTCCTGTGCGCCTTCCCCGTTCTGTGCGTCATCGGCCCTGTGGCACACTGATCGGATCTTCCCAACTCGTCAAGCCCAGCTCCCCACACTGCGTGACCGGTTCCTTCGAACCGTCTCCTGCCAGGAGAGGTATGTGGACGGACCTAGTTCGCCGCCGCGATGTCCGGTAGCCCAGAGCGCACCTGCAGCTGTGCGCGTAAAACCAACACGGATCGCCCTGTTGAATGCTTGCTCCATAGCAAATAAAGCTTTTATCCTTGGGGATTTGTTCAATGTAGAAAGTCTGGACTTCATGTTTTTGACAGAGACTTGGCAACGGGAACAGGAATTTATTCATCTGAATGAACTGTGTCCTCCAAACTGTTCCGTGTTTGGGACCCCGCGGGTTGCTAGGCGAAGAGGCGGACTTGCGCTCATCTATCAGGACTGCTTTTCCTGCAGGCTCATGAAGCCAGATCCGTTCAGCTCTTTTGAGCTACAGATGACTAAGGTTGGGAATTTTGACTCATTTTATTGTGTTTAATTTACCGACCTCCTGGTATTGCCCGTGCGTTTTTAGAGGATTTTTCTGAATTTTTATCTTCTGTTATCAAGCTTGAGAAAATTTTAATTCTTGGTGATTTTATTTGATGACTCATCCTACAATGCAGCATCAGAGTTACTGTCACTCACAGAGGCGTTTCATTTTAAACAGCATGTTTCTGGGCCTACACATAAGAAGGGCCATACCTTGGACCTTGTCTTCTCTTTTGGTCTCATCATTGACCAGCTGAGTGTGGTGGATGTTCCTGTCACCGACCACTGCTGTGTCTATTTTAATTTGTCTTTTAACCTTAACAGTTGTCCTCATAAAGTGATTTCTCAAAGGCGAGTTATCAATCAAACTGCTGTTGAGAAATTCTCAGAATCTTTTGAGCCCAGTTGTTTTGCTAGTTGCAGTGATGCTGATTCCTTTGTCGAGTCTTTTAATTGTCACTGCCTGTCTTTCTTAGATGAGGTTGCTCCTGTAAAGCACATAATATCCTCTCGTAAAAACTCTTGTCCTTGGAGAAATGAGGAAATTATGTTGTTCAGAAGATCATGTCGTAAGGTAGAGCGTTTGTGGAAATCTACAGAACTTGAAGTCCACAGACTACACTTAAAGGAGCTGATCTCAACTCTAAATGAAATGATTAAACAGGCCAGGTCTGCATATTTTTCTAATCTTGTGAGTATGAACAAGAAAAATCCAAAAGTCTTGTTTGATACCATTAATAATATGGTTTCACCTTCACTCCCTCTGGTGCCTGTATTCACATTAGATGACTGCAATAGATTTTTAAACTATTTTGTGGAAAAGGTTGACTATATCAAGGCGTGTTAAATCAGCTCTTGGTGTCACCCCCAGTTCAGTCCCTACAGTGAGCCCCTGGTCTTCATTTTCAATTGTCACTTTAGAGGATGTGAAGGTTGTTCTAAAAAAGATCAAACCTTCTTCCTGCGTGCTAGATGTTGTACCCACATCACTGTTTTTAAAAGTGTCTGATATTGTCAGCCCCCATGTGGCAGAATTAATTAACATCTTTCTTTCAACCTGGTCAGTTCCAAGTTTTTTGAAATAAACAATTTAAAATCCGATCTTGAAAAAGCTCAACTTTGACCCCACTGAGCTCTGCAACTACAGGCCAATATCAAAACTGCCTTTTCTCGCCAAAATTCTGGAGAAGTTAGTGGCTGGGCAGATGACTACTTTCTTGCAAAATAATAATATTCTCGATAAGTTTCAATCTGGTTTCTGCAGGATGCACTCCATCGAAACTGCCTTATTAAAAGTCTCCAATGTCATATTGATGACTGCAGACTCTGGTCAGAGCAGTGTTTTGATTTTATTGGATCGATCATCTGCTTTTGACATAGTCGACCACAAAATTATGATATATCGACTGCAACATGAGATGGGATTTTCTGGAACTGTTCTTAAGTGGTTTTCCTCTTATCTGAGCAACAGAACCTTTTCAATGTTTGTGTAAAAAATTAATAAACTGACACGTATTGTTTAAATATTGTTTAATTCATGCTCATCCTGCAGCTTTTAAAGTTGATGTGTAGATGTGAACTCTTGTAAACTCTCCTCAAAGTCTCCTGCTCAGCAACGTCCTTGCAAACAGCACCTGCAAGAGACGAGGACACACACGCAGGCGTTATCTGACTGTTTGCGTGCTGAGGACGCTCTTCGCATCAACATGTTCCCTCTTTATCAGAATGTTCTAGCCACAAGGACAGAAGGCTGTTACAAATCAAATTAAAAACCACCAGCTCCACAAGAAAAGAAACACCTTGTGCTGAGAACAAGAGCATGTGTTTGGTATCAGCATGAGAAACCTTGTCCTCCCTTCTGTTGTGATGCTATTGTGACGCACGAAACATGTATAAAATGTGTGTACTGCCTCTTTGTGTTTAGTGCTCATCCTGATTTTGTACAGTGAGTGTCTCCTTTTTGCAAAAAGAATAAAACTTGCGCTCCGATTTGAGCTAAAGAGAGGTGTCTCCAGTTTTCTAATTATTAAGAGTTTTTAAACTTTTATAATAATTACTATTTTCCACAGTTTGTTAATAACATTCAGTCTAAGACCACTCTGTTACTATATGGTGTTCCTCAGGGTTCAGTCTTGGGTCCTATTCTGTTCCTTCTATACATCACCCCCCTTGGAAAGATTATCAGTAGCTTCAGAAATGTGTCTTACTATATCTATGCTGATGATATTCAACTGTATTGTTCCTTCTATGACTCAGAATTACATAAGTTAGCTGAATTAGTAAACTGTGTTTCCCATATTAAGACTTGGCTAGCTAACAACTGCCTTCAGTTAAATTCTAACAAGACGGAAACCCTGATCATTGTCCCTGAACAGAAAGTTCCTTGGATCACACAACACCTCGGTTCTCTGCGCTCCTCTTCTCAGCTGAGCCTCAGAAACCTTTGTGTTCAGTTCGACCAGTCCGTGTCCTTACACAAACATTCAAAGCCTCTGGTAAAAAAACTGCTTTTATCATCTGAGAAACATTTCCAAACTGAGAGCAATGTTATCCAGATCTGACTTGGAGATGATTATTCATGCTTTTATTTCTTCTCGTTTAGATTATTGTAATTCCCTTTTTACTTGTTTTAACAAAACTGCCGTCGCTCGTCTCCAGTTGGTCCAGAACTCTGCTGTGAGGCTTTTAACAGGAACTAATAGGAGGTCACATTACACCAGTTTTATCTTCTCTTCAGTTAATTTAGAATTAATTTTAAAATCTTAGTTTTGACTTTTAGAGCTTTAAATGGACAGGCCCCCCAGTACATCACTGAAATGTTGACTCCTTATTCTCCAGCCCGCACCTTTCGGTCTTCAGTGTTGAACCTTCTTAAGGTTCCTAAGACCCGGTTTAAAACTCGGGGTGTCCTATCCTTTCAGACTGTAGCCCCCCGTCTGTGGAATGCCCTGCCCCTGTCTCTTCATGTGACCGTCTCTGTTGATTCTTTTAAAACGCAGCTTAAGACATTTTTATTTCGACAAGCTTTTAGTTAAATGTTTTACTGTTTTTACCAGCTGCTGTTACTGTTTTTATTAATGAGCTGTTATTATTTTTGTTTTATTTTAAGCCTTTATTTATTATTGTTGTACAACACTTTGTGATTGTATCTATGATAAGTGCTATATAAATAAAGCTTACTTACTTACTCTTTGTTTTCACAAATGCGGGTCCAGGCATCAGAGACATTCTTCAGTTCGAGATAAGAGAGTGTTTTGGGAGACAGTTGAGTTGCTTGTTCTCAAGGCAGAGGGGAAAGATGTTCTCAACCACAATATTAAAGCACAATAAAAACATTCATAACCTTTGACCAATATATTCTCTGACAGTACTTGTTGCTTTCCTTCGATAGGAGCTGTCCTGCTTTGTTTCAAGATGTTACGAAGTGGTGGTCAGCATTGTCCATCAGCTAGCTGCCCTCTACAGCAGCAACAGGTAAGAGCCGTGAGCTGAAAACTATTATGTAACAAAATCAATGCAAATGTCCTCACTGGAATGGCTTGAATACAAACACTGCTATGAGAAATATGGTGCACTGTGCATCCATACAAAACAACTTATAAACTGAAGTCAGCCGTCTCAGGACAATTCATGACCTTGGTATTCTCTGATAACACTCCAGCAGAAATGTGTATCAGTATAAGGTTTTTGTACCCTTACGCATTGAACATTTTTAATTACTGTTACGGCCTGGCTCAAGGACCATAACAAATAAAGGGGAAGCAACGCGTGGGAAAACTTAAGATTAGATTTATTTATCAAAAATAATGGCTGGCTGGAGAAGACAGGTCAAGAAGGGAGGAGGAATGAGAGCAAGTGGTGGATCTTGAGCTGGATTTGAAGCTCTTCTGGAGACACTGGCCAGCTGCCTCCACTTCCAATCAACACCAATTAGGAGCTCTGAAACAGAGATATTAGAGAAGCACACTGACAACGCCCTGGGCCATAACACCCCCCCTCTTCAAAACAGGGTCTCCACCTGAATCATGTCAAATTATGTCATGTCATGACACAACAAAGCAGGTGAAGCCCAGCTTGAAGATGATGCCTGAGCAATGCCATTCTTTAACATATAGTGAACCTCAGCATCCAAATGTTTGCGTTTGTCTGGGTTAACTCTATAAAACCGTTGTTTTATAGGTTGTGCATCACCAACTTCAATGTCGTGTTCTATCATGTGCGTGCAGGATGGAACATCTGCAAATAAAACAGAATTATAGAGTTTATCAATTGAATCAACTCAAAGCGTTGTGACTCTGGTAAATAATCCAGCACAACATCCAAGTTTTTCAATACTGCAGAGTTCCTGAGTCGACCAGTTAACATTGCTGAATCTGGAGCAGGCAACCCATCTCCATTCCATTCATGGCCAGCAGACGTCACCGTTTCACCAACACACATAGGGTGAACTTCATCTATCAATACATTCTCAGCACGAACATGATATGGTTTTAAGAGGTTAACATGAATGGTGTGCTGTTTTTTCCGCCGTTCAGGGGTAGCAATGACATAGTTTTGTTCCGACAGCTGTTTCACAACTGTATAAGGCCCAGCAAACTTGGCCTGAAATGGTGAACTAACCAGAGGAAGTAAGGCCAGTACTTGGTCCCCTGAAAGAAAGACACGATGTTCGGCTTTCTTATCATACATGTGCTTCATCTTTACCTGTGCAGCTGATAATTTCTCCTTTGCCAACTGTGTAGCAGCATATAGCCTTTGCTTAAATCCATTAACATAATGGAGCAGATTTTGTGGTGGTTTAGTATCCCTCCACTCATCCCGCAACACAGTTAAGGGGCCACGCACAGTATGACCAAAAACTAATTCATTAGGGCTGAAGCCTGTACTCTCCTGAGTTACTTCTCTTGCTGCAAGCAACAACCAAGGCAGACCAGCCTCCCAGTCAGTATTCATCTGAACACAGTAAGCACGGAGTAAAGATTTTAATGTCTGATGAAACCGCTCCAGTGCGCCTTGGCTCTGTGCATGGTAAGCTGTAGATTGGTTGTGCTTAATGTGCAGCTGCTTCAAAACCTGCGCAAACAAATGAGAGGAGAAATTAGATCCCTGGTCACTCTGAATAACTTTAGGTATCCCAAAAATGGCAATAAACTGCGTAAGTGCTCGCACCACAGACTTTGCAGTAAGTGTGTGCAATGGATATGCTGCTGGATACCTGGTACTTTGGCACATAACAGTCAAAAGGTACCTGGCACCTGAATGTGCAGGTGGAAGAGGACCCACACAATCAATGATTAAGTGCTCAAATGGTTGACCAATAGCTGGAATAGGATATAGTGGCGCCCGGTTAATAGTTTGATTGGGTTTACCAATCAACTGGCAGGTGTGACATGTCTTAATATAGGAAGCAACATCTTTTTTCATTTGGGGCCAAAAAAAAATTCTCAAAATGCGGTTATATGTTTCTGACTCCCATGTGTCCGGACTCATCATGAGATACACGCAAAACTAAGTCACGCAATTTCAAAGGCACAACTACCTGATAAACTGGCTCCCCAATACTACTGTCACTACATGGCACCCATTTCCTTAGCAATATCCCGTCTTCAACAAAGTATCCATGAGCACGATTCTGCATCTCCTCAGCAGGTAAAGCAGACTGAAGCAAGTCCTGCAATGTAGGGTCAGATCTCTGATACTGCACCAGGTCAGTCTGTGAAATAGACAAAGGGATGTCAGACCAACAAAAATATGACAGCTGTTTATCTTTTCCCAAGTCTTCATTCAGATTTACAGCACTGGATGTTTTCATTGCTCGCGTTACAGCACATGATTGAAAAACTTCAGGGTGAGATTCTTCATTTCCATCAGGGCCACTGCTGATCAAAGGTACTGAAACAACAACTGGACACTCTGTTTGACCAGGCCAAACTCTTCCTCCAGCTATATTGTTTCCCAATATCACTGTGACACCATCCACAGGTAAAGCAGGTCGAACACCCATTTTTACTTCCCCGTCAAACAACTCTGAATGGAGCATGAGCTTATGCACCGGAACACAAAACACAGACATGCCCATACCCAACACAGGTATAGATAATCCAGTGTTGGATTCATCTGAAAAAGGCAACACTGATGCCTGGATGAATGAATCATATGCACCAGTGTCTCTCAAGATTGTAATTGGCACCTTCATTTCACTCCCCACTAAAGAAACTTGTCCTTTCATAATAAATGGTCCATAGGCACTCAAATCAGGTTTCTTTTTTGTTACATTTAAAGAAAGTGATGCCACAAATGCTACTGGTTTAACGTGAGACTCATTTGTGTTTCTCGATTTCAGCATAGCACAGTTCTTCTTCCAATGACCTTTTCTGTGACAATAATTACAAATTTTGTCCAGATTATGGTTACTGTGGTCTGAAAAGGAACCAGCAGAATGTGCTAAATGCCATTTTGGAGCACTTATCCACCCTGTATGTTCTTCCCTAGTATCCTTATGTGTCAAAACAAAGTCATCAGCCAACACTGCAGCTTCTGACACAGTTTTCACCTTTTGGTCATTAATATATACTGCAATACGTTCATAAACAGAGTTCTTAAATTGTTCCAGAACCATTAGATTACAAAGGTCATTGAATGTTTTGACCTGAGAGGACGTGCACCACCGATGAAAATGCATCTCCAAATCTCTTGCAAACTCTACATAGGTTTTGTCACCCTTTCTCCAGTTTCTAAACTTCTGTCTGTATGCCTCAGGTACCAACTCATATGCCTTTAGTATAACAGCTTTAACCTTGGCATAATTCTGACAATCATTTAAACTTAACATAGAGAAAGCTTCTTGAGCACGACCAACCAAAACACATTGAAGCAAAACTGTACGGTCTGAATCAGACCAGCCCCTTGTCTCTGCAACCCTCTCAAACAAAGTGAAAAAAGTTTCAACATCCTTTTCACTAAACTTGGGCACCAAGCGCAAGTCATTCAAAATATCAGAGCATTTAGTCTTAGAGTCCACCATACAAGATTCATCAGACAGTTTACCTTCTCTCATCAGATTCAATTTCTCACTTTCCAAGTTTAATCTTGCCAATTCAGTTTGCTGCCTCATTTTTTCCAAAGCCATAGCCTTCTCCAAATCTGCTTGCTGTCGCAAATTCTCTAATGCCAGCTGAGTTTCTTTCTCCAGCTGCATTTTTAACATTAACATTTCTTTTTGTTGTTGAAAATCCAAAACATTAGTGTTTAAACCCTTAGAACCCAACTCATCAGGTTTTGAAGGCACTGTCAAAATATCCATTTCAATTAACTTCTCCCTTAAAATTGATTTAACATTTTCTTTCAACCGTTTGTCACCCACACTTATTTTAAAGTGCTTAGCAATCTTTACCAATTGCTCTCTAGAACACTGCTCCAAAAATTCCACTGACGGAGATTGATTAAATTCTTCAACAGACATAAGTAATTCTTACAGTGTCTCAGAAAGATTAAATTGAATTGCTGATAATTTGCACAACCAATCCAAACCTCCCCTCTAACTGCCTACCATAAGACTAACTAACTCAACCCTAGTCTTCAGAGAACAGGGATGGTGGGTACTTACGCACTCTTCTACCAGTAGGGTGGAAAAGCGACCAGAAACTGGCAACCCCCCAACACTATGGCTGTGCCCCCGAGACAACTGCTCTACCCATATGATCTCACACTACCATTTGTTTTTTTTGAGCTCATGAATCCCAAAGGGGAGACACGCTGAAGCCTACAGGGGAGTTAGTTCAGATTAGGAACAAATTAGTCAACAATCAACACTTACCATTGGATCCATCAAATGAAGTTGAAAGCAAACAACTTACCACCAGCCAGAACAAATCAAACAAAACCCAAGAATCCTACACTAGCTTCCCAACTAAATTTAACAAAAAAAAAAAAAATACTTACTCACATCTCAAACAGAAAAAATTGTCGCGCAAACTATAACTTAAGTTAGGACGAGCCCCCAATTTGTTACGGCCTGGCTCAAGGACCATAACAAATAAAGGGGAAGCAACGCGTGGGAAAACTTAAGATTAGATTTATTTATCAAAAATAATGGCTGGCTGGAGAAGACAGGTCAAGAAGGGAGGAGGAATGAGAGCAAGTGGTGGATCTTGAGCTGGATTTGAAGCTCTTCTGGAGACACTGGCCAGCTGCCTCCACTTCTAATCAACACCAATTAGGAGCTCTGAAACAGAGATATTAGAGAAGCACACTGACAACGCCCTGGGCCATAACATTACTGTAATCAAGATTAGACTGCTTGCTTACATTATATCACTTTCAAATTAATTGGGTTTTTAGTGATTTAGAATGTGCAGAGTTCCGATACAACTGTCTTATTTAAGTTTTGTTTCTGCTTTAAACAAGTAATGCATATTTTTCTGTTCTTTTGCGTGAAAAGGTGTGCTAAATATTTTATCTCCTTATTTTAGGAGTGCAACAAAAATCATTGAATCATCAGGTGTCCATTTTCAAGTGAGTTTTGGGATTTGATGACCTTTGAAAAGAAGCTGATCCAGTTGTATTCACTCAATCTGTATTTCCTCTTTCATCTTTGCGTTTCACTTGCAGGTTGTGTATGAACATCTGGGGGAGTTGTTGGTGGTGCTCATTACACTTGATGAAATTATGGAAAATCATAGTACACTAAAAGATCATTGGAAGATGTATAAAAGGTCAGTATATTCACAGCTGTTGTAGCAAGTCAGATAAGAAAAAAAAACCTTTTGTTTCTTATTGATAAAACAATTTTAGACTTCGTATTATAAAAGAAAATATATTATTTGAAGAGAGTTTACTTGATGATGCTTGCACGACTCACGAAAATTCCTTGGTGTTGTAAATAATAAAAATACTTTATTTATAAAGCCCTTTAAAACAACCACAGCTGCAACAAAGTGCTGTACACATATGAACAAGAAAGTTTAAACACGTAAAAATAAAACAGTTGTTAAAATATTAAGATCAATAAAAACGGTGCAGAGCAAATTTCAGTCTGTGCTAAAAGCCAGGGAGTAAAAATGTGTAAAAGGGACAGTGAAGGGGCTCGTCTGATGGGAAGAGGGAGATCGTTCCACAGTCTTGTAGCAGCAACAGAGAAAGCTCTGTCCCCTCTGAGCCTCCGTTTGGACCTCGGCACCTCCAGGAGCAGCTGATCAGCTGATCTGAGGCACCGAGCAGGAGAATATGGGTGAAGCAGCTCAGAGAGGTAGGATGGAGCAAGACCATTTAAACATTTAAAAACAAATAAAATAATCTTAAAATGAACAGGCAGCCAGTGGAGTGAAGCCAGAATGGGGGTGATGTGCTCCCTCTTTTGAACTCCAGTTAGAAGCCGAGCAGCAGCGTTCTGGACCAACTGGCGATGTCTGAGGGAGGACTGGCTGACTCCAAGGTAAAGAGTGTTACAGTAATGCAGCCGAGACAAAGGCATGGATTACTGAAACTGGAGTACCCGGAGAATATCCACGCATGCACGGAGAGAACATGCAAACTCCACCCAGAAAGGCCCCTGGACCGGGGTTTGAACCAAGGACCTGCTCACTGAGAGGCAGCAGCTCTACCAGTTGCGCCACCGTGCTGCCCTGAATAAAACATAACTGGAAAAATCAAAATAAAAAAGTTAAACACTCCCAAGTTTAGGTGTTGAATTATAGCTGAAGTTGACTTTCTTTTATTTTTGCTTTGAGGCATCCAGGTAATAACTCTGTGACTTTGTGAGGTCATGTCAGTTCAGTAAGTGAGCCTACAGCTAGGCTCAGAACTGATTAAAATCAGAATACCAAATGTATGCAGTGGTGCATGCCATGTTTGTTGGTGGTCTGTGCTAATCTAATGTTCTTCAAAGTGCATTGTTATAGTTCACACCTGTATTTAGCACTATCTGCTAATCAGAGCCCCAAGAATAGGTGTTACTGAAAAGAGGCTGTTGTCTTGGTAAAATATTTGTCTCCACCTTTTGATGCTGTCTGCAAAAGTCTGAATACTTGCTGAAATATCTTTGATACATTAGCATTATTCCCTGAAGACCATCTGGCTTTAACTGTGAGACATATCGTAGCCAAAGACAATGCCACATTGTTCCAGTTAGGAAGTTGTTGCTTTTTTTTTTAACAATCAAAATGTCTGCTAAAACTTGTTAACATGCTTGTGAAGATAAGGTCTCTTCGTAAACTATATATTTTTACTAATGATTGATTACCCTGAAAGAGACATCAGAAGATTGCTTGAATGCCAGATACATGCTCAGATCGAGGATTTAGTTTTGCACGATGGTTCGGTAACGTGTCACTATTAACTGGCCTTAAGCAACTGTTTTGATTTTGATCATTTCTCAGTATAGCTGTCAGTTATGAGTCATTTGTTTAATTGTCACACATTCCTTTTGTTTCCCCTTTGACACTCGTGTAATTGCTTTCTAACCATGTTTTGTTAGGATTAAACCAAATTTCCTAAACTGTGAAGGGTTTGGTCTTCCATCAAGAGCAGTTCACACTGATTTATAAAAGTGACTAAAATGTAAAATGTGTAAAAATAGTGTAAGTAAAAAAAATAAGTAATAATAGTGTAAAAATCAAAGTTTTTTTTAAACTTAAGTGATGTATATGTATCTTATATTTAGGTTATTGAAGTCTGTACATCATAATCCTGGAAAGTTTTCCATCTTTGAAGAGAAGCTAAAACCGTTTGAGAAGCTCCTGCTCAAGCTGGAGGGACAGCTGCTGGATGGCATGATCGTGCAGGTAATTTTCTTATCTTTCGTGACAATAAAGTGTAAGTCTGAATGCTGCCACATACTCAGGCGTACTTCACTCCGCAGTACCCGAGGCGGACTCGAAGTGGACGTCCACAAGCCATGTCCATGCAAAGATCAATTTTTACGTACGTGTACTCTGTGTCGCACAATAAACTGTCCTGTGACGGACTGTTTTGTATGCGACACCAATGTATTAAATTCCCCTTCTTCGTCCCTGCTCTGGTTTAATGCCCTTTTCTTTTGTTATTTTTGTCAAGAGGCAAGCGATCTCTTCCTCTTCGTCCGTCGATGCCATGACTGAAATTGTGAGAAATGAAGGAATTTGTCACGAGATAATTAAAATCAGGTCCAGCGTGGCTGCGGGAGGATCTGGAGATTTCCCAGTGGGCCGGTCTGATGTGTGAGCTGCAAGGCCAGTGCTCCCTGTTGGTTTTTTTTGGTAGAACCTTTTATTAACAGCACATAAACCCAGAACACCGCTGCTCCTGGGCTGCCAGCTGCCTCTACCCAGGCCTGCCAGCAGCTCTCGTTTATTTATTTATTTTTTTTGCAACCTGTCAATCAATCCAGTAGTTGTGTCAGCAAATGACCAATCAGCCACCTCAATTTGTCCCGAAGGTTAACGCCCCATGCCTTTGGAGCTGGGCTGCAGCCCATCAGGGTGTACACTCGAGTGTGAAGTCCCAACCCTCTGCGGACAGTGCGCACAGTGTCTACGCGGCTCACGGCGTACGCATAGTACGCCCGAGTATGTGGGAGCCTTGACTCTTCTGAGCAGCATTAACTTTGTGATGTCTGACAGGCCTGTGTGGAGCAGAGGTTTGATGATCCAGGGGAGGGAGTTGCCATCTCCAAAAACAGTGTTTTTGCTGAGGAGTTTGCGTTCAACATTCGCACCTTATTCACAAATGTGGAGTCAAAAATTGGTCAGTTTCTTATCATTATCAAAAGCATTTTTAAACCCCTACTTTGTTTTGTTGATTTGTTGTTTTTCTTTTTTCTTTATTTAGGCGAACCTACAGAAATTGACCAGAGAGATAAATATGCTTCAGTCTGTGCTCTGTTTGTCCTCCACTTTCACATTTTCAGGTGTGTCGACAAAAAGCTCTACAAGGCGTTGCTTGATGTCTGCAAAAAGGTAGATTTGTGGTCTTATTTGGTTTTCCATTAAAAAATAATCCCTTTGCTCACTATATCTTCGCTCATGCTCACGTATTGTGTGTTCGCAGGTTCCCGCCATCACTCTGGTTGCAAACATCATCTGGTTTCCCGACACATTTCTCACCACTAAAGTCCCGGCTGCAGCAAAAATGATGGACAAAAAGAGCCTTCAGGCAATCAGAGTGCAGAGAGACGCCTACCTGCAGCAAAGAGCTCAGACGTTAACAAAGTCAGCACCACTAAAAATCTGCTCTATTAGATCACAATTAAAAATGTTAT
>NC_056507.1:19091911-19104590 GCF_014905685.2 Nematolebias whitei | reverse complement strand
ATATATATATCTATATATATATATATATATATATATATATATATAATCTAGTAGTTATCTTTCTTTTCAGGGATGTTCAGTCTTACTACATTTTTGTAACTTCCTGGATGATGAAAATGGAGTCAATCTTGTCCAAGGAGCATAAAAGTGACAAGCTGGAAGAAGACCTTAACAGCAGATGTATTGTGTTTGTGCAGGTAAGTAGAGAGAGTTGTGTCAAAGGGAAGGTTTTGTTGGCAGAATATACTGTATGTCATAATTTATTTTAGTTATCATCATGCCACCATGCCCATCTTTCATTTTGAGTAAACTTCAATAAGTGTCTTTAAATTGTTTGCTACTCTATATTTTAATTACCTGACAACTTTTTAACCTGAAAAACATTGAACTCAATTTTTTTGTTCTTTTCTGTCCTTCTCTTGGATGCAATCTGTAGGGGTTTTGCTAAGAACCAGCACCTATTAAAAATAACCACACGAGAGAACAAGAGTGAGATTACAAGGAACGCAAATCTTTGCAAAGAGAGACAACGTCTAACCGGAGTCAGAATGAAGTCTAAGGGTGCATTCACACCAGCCCTGTTTAGTCCGCTTTAATCGAACTCTAGCTCGTTTTCCTAGAAAGTCCGGTTCGTTTAGGGAGGTGTGAACGCGCCATCGAACTCTGTCACGGGGAAAAAAAGGCGAACTCTGGCCCGGGCTAAAACCTAGGTCTCGGTCCGGTAGAAGCTAACTCCAGCACGGTTTGAGTGCAGTGTGAATGTAAACAGACTGAGCCCCGCTCCGCAGGACAAACAAACACACATTTCTCTGACCTTATATGGAGCCGTCAGCTGCCTTGTGTGGAAAAACAATATTCTCCAGGGTCTTCTGTCTCATCTTCTGTTCATGCTAAGTCCATTTTTGAAAAATGACAAAATATAACTCCTAAAACTGCTAAAACTTGATGCCACTTCGTTTTTATTTTTATTTCCAGAAGAAGAAGACGTGTCTTCAGAGGTTTTTGTGTCATTTTTTTTCAGTAGTTCTTGGTGCAGCGCCCCCACAGGCGAGCGGGGGAACAGGTTGGTTCAACAGGTTGACTGGACTGCACAGTGCAGTGTGAATGCAAACGCACCAGCTCAAATGTAAACAAAAGGTCATGAATATTGGTCCCGAACCGAGTCTACCGGACTATCAGGTGTGAAAACAACCTAACTTGCTTCAGTGTGCATTGGGCTTTTATTGGTGCATGTAGGAGTGGTTTACAAAAAGAACAAATTTCTGGCAGTTTCAGATAGTGTAGACGTGGCAGTTTAGATAATAGGAACTGCAGGGTCAAACATCCTCTGGAACATTTGGGGCGAGCTATTCTCAGTCATGTCCAGCAAACAACATCTTGCTTAATGCAGATGACCAGGCGCTCTCATACACAGAAACTTTGTTGAAACAAGTTGACTGATAAGATAGAACAGTTCAAATGATCTAAGTCCAAAACTCTCTAACACAATCCAGTATAAATATCTTGTCGTCTTGTTATTATTTCGCCCCAGTTTTGAACACACTTGTTGCAAAAAAAGCGGAGACTGAATAAGGACTAAAATATTGAGCAATCATTTACAGGTGCATCTAAAAAGTTAGATAAGATAAGATAGAATATCATGAAAAAGGTAGGTTTTATTTGTCAATCATTTCAGAAAGTGAAATTTAGAATATTGTGAAGAGGTTCAATATTGTAAACTCCTGTTGTCACACCCTGATCAGCTGATTAACTTCTGGACATGAGCTCCAAATGTCTCATTCCTCAAGTCAAATTACTCCTGAACCAGAGACAGTCAGAAGCATCTTACCAGCTGAGAAATAAGAAACTGGACTGTTGTTCAGTGGTCCAATGTCCTCTTTTCAGATGAAAGTCAATTTTACATGTCATTTGAAAATCAAGGTCCCAGAGTCTGAAGGAAGAGTGGAGAAGACCAGAGTCCACGTTGCTTGAAGTCCAGAGTGAAGTTTCCACAGTCAGTGATGGTTTGGGGTACCATGCCCTCTGCTGGTGTTGGTCTGATGGGTTTTCTGAAGTTCACAGTGAACGCAGCATCTAGCATGACATTTTAGAGACTTCATGCTTCCTTCTGCTGATGAGCTTTATGGAGATGCTGATTTCATTTCCCAGCAGGACTTTGCTCCTGCCCACACTGACAAAAGTACCAAAAGCTGGCTGTGTAGTATTCTCATTTTCTGAGACATGGAGTTTTGTTTTTTCATTATTTGTAAGCCATAATCATCAAAATTACAAGAAATAAAGGCTTGAAATATTTCACTATGTGTAATAAATATTTAATATACAAGTTACACTTTCTGAAATGATTGACAATAAAGTTAGAACTTTTTTGCGATATTCTAATTTTTTTATACATGCACCTGTTCATGAGTAACGAGGTGAAAAGTTTGTCTAAAGATGAAATGCTTATATGTTTAGAAAGTCAGACCTTTTAGCTTGCTAAAATACAAAAGTCTTGTTTTAAAATTATAAAAATAACTTAAGCCAATTGACGGATCACAGACTTTTTTTTAAGAGGAAGTCATAAAAGTAAAAAAAAAGAAAATAGACATGTGGGTGTCGTAGGAAAAAAAAAACATATTCACAAACAGGTGTAGACTTCATCAAATTTAATAACGCAATGTTTTGCAGAGAACAGTCAGTTACAGAAACTCCCAATGCTTGCTCCACCTCGGATTTGATGTATTCCACACTTCCTGGAATGAAAGTTTGTTGTGTAGAAACTTATCAGGGGCCTGCTCATCCCCTTCGTGTTATTGGAACCAGCCAAACCTTCTGTTTAGGGAGAAAAAGGAAAACATTTCTCAAGGATTCTTACATGGGGTGATAAGAGCGTCTAGCCAGATGGCACCATCATTCCACAAACAGTGATACCAAAGCATTATAATATAATTCACAATGACCCTAAAGTAATGAGATTATAAATGTGGTGATGCAGTAAAATAATGAGCATGATGCGTGCATATATACCTGGTACATATTCCCTCCATGTTCTTCATTTCCACCCTTGGATGCAATCCAGTATTAATATCCTGTCTTGTTAAAAAAAAGGTTTATAAGCTCAATCATCCAGGTAGAGAACAACAAAAATGGTTAAATCATGTCATCTGGACCAGTTTCTTTAAGTGAGAAACATTTTATCGCCCATCCAGAGGACTTCGTCAGTCAAATCAGATGACTCGTATCCAAAATCCGGCTTTGAGTTTTGTTATTACCTGAGCTTTCAGCCCAGAGGAAAGTCCTTACCGACAGCAGTCCCAGGTAGGATGCTCCGATCCACTTTTTTCTCTCCCGATATCGATGTCGATGCCTGAGCTTTAGTATTGTACTATATCGATCCAATACCGATCTGATACAGAAAAACAGTGCTGAATTAACAAAAAATGGCTCAATCATGTGGTCCAGATGACATGATTGAGCCATTTTTGTTGTCTCCCTGGATGAATGAGCTTACAAACCCAGTACTGAATTAACTTAAAACATTTGTTTTTTTAACTGCAGACATGATTGTGCTGAATTACAAATTTATTGAAAACTCTGCACCAGAACAGCACCAAGAGCTTCAGAAGCTTGGTCAAACATGTAAAGACAACACAACTTTAATTTGTTCAGTCAGTACAATTATAACATCCAATGTAAAATAAATAATAAAGATACTGAAACTGACAAAAACAAAGGTTGACTACTTTGGTCAAACATGAAAAAATAAACTTCAACAAACCTTTTAAATGGTTCAGGAATTTTAAATATAATGTAAAATAAATAATAAAAGAGCTGAAATAAGAGGAAAAAACAAACTCTTCACTAGCTTGGTTGGCAAATATTTAAAATAAACAGCAATCAGAGCACAAAGCACAGAATTAGAGTGAATAGATCTGCCCAGTCATGGATCGGTCACATTGTCACGATACCCGCTCCAGAAGTTTTTCAATATAGGGACCGATAACGATATTGGTATCGCATTAGGTGAATGTACAAAATTCACAGCACCAACTAATGACCTGGCCTGGCAACTACAGCGGACTTGGGTGTGTGGGGATTTTTCTCTATTTGCACATAAACACTGAATGTGATTGTGTAAATGAGGATTTATTCCTGGAATCAACATCCGAAAAACTGCGTTTCCCCTGCCTGTGTACATCTAAAGGAGGCCTCAGAGCTATGCTGATGGAGACAGGGTCTCTCAAGGCAGAGGTCTGTTACAGGCAAAGAAAAGAGCAAATTATAATACGTATTGACAGAAAAAAGGTTCTGTTAAAAAACAAAAAAGAACCATTTGTCCATCCATCAGCTTCAGTGTCACTAGAACCTGGTTTGTGTTTGAACTGTTTCATTCCTGTTGAGCCCTAAATTGTCAAAATAAATGCATAAATTCGGTAAGAGGTATGAAGGTGTGAATTACATTGTAACTGGCTGGTAATCAGGCCAAATGCTCCTGGATGGGAAGCAAAATAGCTTCAGCTTCAGAATAGAAGACCACTTGTTTAGTTTTTAATTATTTATTTTTGGATTGACCATGGCCTGGATGACTTGAGAATCTTCAGTGCTTCCACTTGCTATTCTAGAGACAGCACAGGGTACATTTTCAGTGTTGTGGTTATGATGCTCCCATTATATTTATTTATGAAACCTGAATCCAGTCAGTTACTTTGAAGTTTGTCTTAGAGACACAAAAAGTGCAATGACTTAAATGTGCTGCTTTTAAACACAGACTGACAAAGGTTGTGGTTTTCGGCTCTGAGCGTTTTAGGAACGAACTCTGCAGCCTCACTTCTTCTGGATGGCATTAATTTGACCTGCAGTTCTAATATAAAGAAACTTGGTGTTATTTTGGATCAGAATATGTAATTTAACCCACACATTAACCCACACCTGCTGGGTGGGTGGGGGGACCCCACCCACCCAGCGCACGCACTTTTTGCCCCGCTCCCCTCATGCAGGAGGTTGAGGAGCATTGGGTGTGGAACCACTGGACTGAGGAACAGCTTCTACCCTGAGGCTGTTAGACTCATGAATCTCTAACTAGAATAATCACTGTGAAAAACCATATCATGTTGCTGCT
This sequence comes from Nematolebias whitei, assembly GCF_014905685.2. NCBI lineage: Eukaryota > Metazoa > Chordata > Actinopteri > Cyprinodontiformes > Rivulidae > Nematolebias > Nematolebias whitei. Next base: position 19,099,492 of record NC_056507.1, on the reverse strand, counting down.
GATCTGTTTCATGTTGCTGCTGATCTGTTTCAATGTTGATGTGTTCATGCGTGCACATCTGCTCACAGACTCATGTTCATGTTTGTGCTGATGTTCAATGTTTTTATGTTATGAGTGCTTAGTGTATATTTAGTTGATGTTTTTCTTAGTTCATATCTTAGAAGTTATTACTGTTTTTCTTAGACATTTTATTGTTGGATGTAACTGGGACCCTGTGTACATAATTTCGCTCCACCACATGTACCACATGAGGTGCGAATGACAATAAAGAAACTCTGACTCTGACTGACTGACTGACATTAAACATGTTACAAGAATGGCATTCTACTAAGAAGTCTTTAAGAAGAAGGTGGTGTGTGGTACCGGTCAAATTTGATGAGAAGTGGCAACACATACGTTTCTCAGATTACCGAGTAGGAACTCCCCTGCATGATTAATGAGGATAGAGCTCTCAAAAAAGATGTATAGCTCCCATTAAGTAAGCTTAAATGTCTGGTGACCCAAGTCAACTAGGGGAGGAAGGCCGGGGGACCTGTTAAATTTGACAACAAGTGTGGTTTTACTCACTAATGGCTCACTCTGCTCTGCGTGTAGTTACACAACGTCAGGTTAGGAAAAGCAAACAATCAGTAAAAGTAACTCTCTTCCTTTCACCCTTGCATGAAGACACACACAGCCAACTTTATTAATAAGACAAATAACAGAATAAAATAAAGCCCCTAGAGTTAACGTTCACAGTCCTGACAGGCTGCAGGGACAAACATGGAAGTTTAATACAATCATCTGTTAATTCCCCTGACACTCCTCTCAGCTCAGCCGAGTTTACATAGTTCAGGAGGTGTCCTCATAGCCAGCTGTAGCCTCCTTATACAGCACTCTCCGTTTGCCCAAACATATGGTTCATGGGCAGAGATAAGATGGTGTCTTGGGAGATGGTTTTGTAGACTCTATTACTACATGGATACTGGAATCATTAAATAAAGCAGTTTGACACTTTGATTTCTGTATTGACAGCAAAGTCAGGGGTTTATTGTACAAACACTGTTGGACACTGAATAGCACAAAAAGACCAAAATAAAGAATCCCCCTGATGGGACATTATCAGACCTTTTTATACTCTCCTGCTTACGTAAAGATCATTGTACAAGAGCACACACATTTAGCTGTTTACGCCAAAAGTTGTTCTCTGGTCATACTCACAGGCTTTTTGATGTACGTTGACTTCCTGTAAGATAAACACATTCTTTCCAGAAAGAACAGATCAAGTTGACCCAGAACAAATGCAGCATTTCTCAAAGAGCCTTGTTATACAAATGATTGCCCTACTCATTTAATAGAACTTTTAAATCCTACAGTTTCAATTATGTTTTAGCGATCAGACAGGCTCAGCTCTAGTAAGTTTCTACCTGATTCTGCTTTCCACTCCGGTCAGCAACGGTCAACTTCTTGTAGTCTCTCGCACCAGATGTGACTTTACTGCATAAACAAGTACACTCTTGTTGCTGGGGTAAATGTCATACACACAAACAGTAAATGTTTTCAACACCACCTTAAGGGTCCATACCATGATTTGATATTACACCATCCATCCATCCATCCATTTTCTTTGCCCGCTTATTCCATTTTGGGTCACGGGGGTCGCTGGTGCCCATGTCCAGCAATCACTGTGCGAGGGGCGGGGTACACCCTGGACGGGTCGCAAGTCCATCACAGGGCCACATAGAGACAAACGAGACAAACAACCATTCACTCTCTCACTCACACCTAGGGACAATTTAGAGTTACCAATCAGCCTAACATGCATGTTTTTGGACTGTGGGAGGAAACCGGAGTACCCGGAGAAAACCCACGCATGCACGGAGAGAACATGCAAACTCCACCCAGAAAGGCCCCTGGACCGGGGTTTGAACCAGGGACCTGCTCGCTGAGAGGCAGCAGCTCTACCAGTTGCGCCACCGTGCTGCCTTGATATTACACTAGAATATCAAATTTAACCAAAAGCCAATTTTACATACTGTATTTTCCGGCCTATAAGTAGCATTTTTTTTGCCTAATTTGCATGCCCTGCGACTTATACGGTGAAGCAACGTATATATGGATTTTTTCCCATATTTTTAGACCAATTTTTGACTGGGATATGACCGTTTCCATTCATTCTGACTGGGGAAAAAAAGAAAAGAAAAGAGCAGTACCATTTTCGGCCACTAGGGGCACCGACTTGTCAGCAGTGACGCATTATAGATTTGACTTATACGGCGAAGCGACATTTTTATGTATTTTTCCACTTTATTGGACATAATTGAACTGATGTGACTTTTACGGCGGTGCGATGTTTACGGCGGAAAATACGGTATATTGAGATAAATCTTGGCACGGTAGTAGACTGAAGTCATACATAAGTCATACAAACATACGCTGAGCTCTAAACATACTTGTGAATATCTCGCACTATTACATGAGGTTGTGCAGAACATCACTTACCAGGTTTGACCAAAGGAGCTATAACTTTGTCATTTCTCATCATAAGATGATCTTAGTTTAAAGCTCTGGGATGGAAGGTAGCAGGGGATATGCTAGAACTGCTATGCCTTTAACATTTTTCTGTGCTCCTATCTTTTGTTCACAGGGCATCCTGTACGCTTATAGCATCAGCACCATCATCAAGACCACCATGAACATGTACATGTCAATGCAGCGGCCCATGACCAAGACCTCTGTTAAAGCACTTTGTCGTCTAATTGAGTTGCTCAAGGTGTGTGTCAACTTCTGAACATGTCCACCCTCTTAATTTTTCCATTTACTGGTTGCTGGAATGACACTAATACGGTCAGGTTATGCCTCATGATGCTTCCCTCAGGCTGTGGAGCACACCTTTCACCGACGGTCGATGGTTGTAGCCGACTCAGTTTCTCACATCACTCTGCAGCTTCAGTCTCAGGCCCTCAACTCTATCAGTACTGCCAAGGTAAACTCTAAACACACAAGTCCAAATGTTGCTTTGTGTTGGAGGACAAAATCTCTCTTAGCATTTGTTTACCAAAAAGAAAAACGCTCGACGGCAGGAGTAGATTTTTAACCGGAATTTTACTGGCTAGGTCAGATTTTCAGGACAGGTTACATAAATATGGATAAAACACAAGAATCTGCATCGAGCTTCCTTATCCACTTGCTTTCATACCCTTATCAGTTCAGCTGAGTTCACAAAGCTCAGGAAGTGTCCTTGGAGTCAGCCTTCTCAACTTATCACCCAGCACTCTCAGTTAACCAAAACATATGGTTCAAGGGTAGATTGTCGAGTTAGCTGATTAAAAGTGTTGAGGTCCTTGTCCCTTGAGGACACTTAACGACCTTCATTTGCAGGACACTCATATCTCATCTTGCCCCTCCTGGAATCAAGTAGCTGTGACCCCAAATGTACCATGAGGAACCCTACATTCACGGTTGCTCTTCCTCTAATGATGTTTGCATGCGTTGTTGGTACAACGTCTGGTAATTTTTTTGGTGTCTAAGAAAGGAAAACCACCAGGGTGTTGTTTTAACAAAACTCACAGCTAAGTATCCTTTAAAAACCTCCCAAGAAAACTCAGAACCATTAAGATGGTGTCTTGGGAGATGGTTTTGATTATATCTTGGGCTTCTTGCTCTCAGCTATAGAAACAAAAACATCCATAACCTTCGACCAAAGATTCTCTGACACTTTATGTTAAGGTGGTGGTGATATACTGCTTGTTTTACAGTATATTTCTGTTCATTTCTGTCTTTAAAGAAAAGAGTGATCTCTGACAAGAAGTATAGTGAGCAGCGGCTGGATGTGCTGTCTTCTTTAGTGCTTGCAGAAAATGCTCTGAGTGGACCAAGCACAAAAGAGCGCCGCCTGGTGGTGTCTCTGGCTCTGTGCGTCGGCACTCAGCTGGTATGTTGGGAGAAGTCAGTGATCAACGCTACACATGACACACACTCTGCCGTTCCTCTTTAATCTGTTCTGTTTTTCCAGAAAACCTTCAGAGATGAGGAGCTGCTGCCCCTGCAGCTGGTACTAAAGAAAATGGATTTGATTAGTGAGCTCAGTGAAAGGTGGGATGTTTTGTGTTGTCAAATCAAGTGACTATTCTTAATGAGAACACAAAATGAGGAATTTTCACCACATCAGTCAGAAGCAGTGGAGAAAATCCTTATAGTCCAAAGAAACTGTCATTGTTTATAACATTGGTAAATATAAAAGCAGTGTTATGATTAGAGTTAATTATACGTTGGTGAAGATCATCAGTCATCCAGGACATGGTAAATTAAAAAAAATTCAAGACAAAAACAACTGGATTTTATTTGTAACAAAAGACGTTTCGCTTCTCATCCGAGGAGCTTTCGCAATTCAAAGAACAGGGAGGGTGGGGTTCAAGTTATAATGCTGAGGTATGATACATATATACATACATACGCAGATTGACCTATCACACCTCACAGTAGGGGTTCGTTAAGGTCTTTGTTAATCTAATTCACAGATGGACCACTCTGGTCACGTGGATGACATTCCTGATAGGTATGAAACTGGCTGGGTATCAGTCCTAAAGCTGCATTATAAGTTTTTGAAAGTTGAAATCTGAGACCTCCTCCTCTGTCTGAAGATGGTTTATAATAGGTATTTTTTGTTTAACCTTTAAAGATAATAATTTCACACAACACGGCGAGGTGGGTTTTTAGCGCTCAATACCTTTGCAAAGTGAGTCACTCTAGGTCAGAGTGAACTCTGTCGTTTTGCTGGTTGAGTCTGTATTTATTATGAAAAAATGGGTCATGAAAACAAGTCAGGTTTACCCTGATGCATGCTCAATAATCCAGGTAGAAAAATCCAAAAAAGTTCAATCTGGTCCTCTGGCCTCAAACTAGTAAGAGAGTTTGAGAAAACAGCAAGGAAGAGGGCAGACTACAGGAACCACTTGCGATTCAACCTCAGATGTCGACAAAATGGCATCATTCCCAAGAGCCTGGAACTAAAATCATCGGTCAGCGGGCACCGGGCAAGCAAGATCCTTCAGAAGGCACAGACCCAGCTGCTGAATGAACGGGTGAGACAGACCAATTTTACTATTGAGGCCTTGAAGGCCAAAGAAGAGCACATTAAACAGAAACTAACTATGTGTCTAGATCAGACCACACTTCAGCAAGTGTTGGACTGTACAGATCAGGCATGCTTAGCACAGCATGTCAAGTCCAAGACTCGACAACAAAACAAGTTTAACTTACTAATAACTCATCAACACCATCACTATTCTAATAACACATTCAGTGTAGGACAACACTCCAGTAGTCAATTACATGCCAGGGAGACAGAAAAGTGGGTGAAAAATTTATCTGACAGACAGCTCACCCAGCCGGAGACAGAGATTCTTGCCAGGGGACTGAACTTTGCGGTTGCACCAAGTAGAATTCCTTTGGTGGAGATGATCACAGCCACTGAGTCAGCCATCCGCAACAACAAAATTAAAGAGGCTGAAGCAGAACAGCTCAGAATCAAAGTTTCATCCTGCCTCAGCAATGCCAAACCACCACCTTCCAACATCAGTAGAGAGGAGAGGGGTGCACTCACCACTCTTAGCAAGGACAAAAACATCATCATTCTCCCAGCAGACAAAGGAAGGTGCACAGTGATTTTGAACCAGAAAGACTATCATGAGAAAGTTATGACACTCCTTAGTGACTTAAACACTTATGAACCTCTGAAAAGAGATCCAGGAAGTGGTTACAAGAAGAAATTGATAGATTGCCTGAAAATTTTGAAGCAGGACAAGGCCATTGACCGTTTTCTGTACCACAGACTGTACCCAGGGGAGGCCACACCTAGTCTGTATGGTTTACCTACAAACAAGGTGTACCTTTAAGACCTATTGTTAGCATAATTAACTCTGTCACTTACAATGTTTCTAAATATCTGGCGTCTGTACTCATCCCTTTAGTTGGCAGCTCAGAACACCACATACAGAACACCATGGACTTTGTGGATAAGGTGAGGGATGTCATCATGGAGAATGATGAAACAATGGTCTCTTTTGATGTCACATCACTCTTTACGTGCATTCCTGTTGATGATGCAGTAGAGGTGGTCAGTTTAAAATTAAAATCAGACACCACTCTGAGCAGCAGGACCACGCTTTCCACAGAACAACTGTGTCAACTCTTGAAACTGTGCCTGCAGTCAACCTACTTCACATATGGGGAGCAATATTATAGGCAGAAACATGGGTGTGCTATGGGGTCTCCAGTTTCTCCTATTGTTGCCAACCTGTACATGGAGGAGGTAGAAAAGAGAGCCTTGACGTCCTTTTCAGGGACACCACCAAGTCATTGGTTCAGGTATGTTGACGACACCTGGGCTAAAATTAAATCTCAGGAAGTCCAGCATTTTACTGACCACATCAACTCTGTGGATAAATACATCAAATTCACACGAGAAGATGAAAAAAATGGCAAGTTGGCTTTCTTGGACTGTGAGGTCTCAGTCTCTGATAGAGGACATTTGCAAACTGAGGTGTACCGCAAACCCACCCACACAGACCAGTATTTGCAGTCCTTCATGTTTAAAATCTTCCCACACAGGGTCTGTTGGTGGATGATGCAGTGATAGTGCAAAATGTCTGGGAAAGCATCATTCTGCTTGCAGAGTGCAACAAATCCACTGGTGTGACCAGTCATTGCTGGAGCGCCATCAGTTGTTATAGAAATTAGTTTAAAGAGGGGCAAGTTGCTTTTAATAACAAACTCCATAAACGCATTAAAAATATCTTCTCCTCTTGTGTGTCCCTTCAAAGGCAAGATGGTGAGCAGCTCCTCTTTTGCACTCATGTCTGCAAAGGCCATTCTGATAAAAACACACAGCTGGGCTACATCCACCATGTCTGTCGACTCATCAAACTGAAGAGAGAAACACTCGCATTCTTCCACGTCCTTTTTTAGCTGCTCCTCCACATCCACAGCCATTCCCTCACATCGCCGTGTCACTGTTTGTCTGGACAACTGCACGTCTTTAATAGCAGCTACGATCTCACTTTTATTTTTAAAATCATGAAAAAGCGCATCTGCAGCCTCAATAAACGCTTCTTTCATAACTTGTCCATCGCTGAAAGACTTCTTATGTTGAGCCAGGATGCGGCTAACACGGTAGGAAGCTATCGTAGCAGCTTTACCTTTTGTGCTGGGGCGAGTGAAGACTGACTGCTGGGCTGCAAGCTTGTTTTTTAGCTCCAGCACTTTCTGAGTCCGTAAAGAACTTTTAAGAGGGAAATCTGTCTCAAACCGTTTGTGCATCGTCTTGAAATGCCGCTCCAAGTTACACTTTTTGGGTAAGGCAACGCTCGAATTACAGATGAGGCAAATAGACTTCGAATTAGAATAAACAAAAAAATACTCCTCCTCCCACTCTGTGTGAAAATAATAAGTTTTCGTTTGCTTGTTCGCTAGTTTTCCATCCATGTTTTCTGCGCACCGACATTAACTACTGAGCCTAAAGTCTCGTGAGAGCACTGTGTCACCGCACCCAAAACTCGCGAGACTATGTCTGTGAGAATACAAGTCAAGGCTTCGCTTCGC
>NC_056507.1:19069345-19091901 GCF_014905685.2 Nematolebias whitei | reverse complement strand
CTCGCGAGACTATGTCTGTGAGAATACAAGTCAAGGCTTCGCTTCGCCCGCGAGCGACTGGTTGGGCACACCTGCTCTAGAGCAATGTGGATATCCTAACTGGGCCTTCCTGAAAGCAGAGAAGAAACCCAGACAGGACTCCAGTCAGCCAACAGGTGAAAAGGAGTAACCCAGACCCAGACCAGTGGTCATTCCATATGTTGAGGGAGTATCAGAGAAACTGAGACGTTTATTTTCTAAACATAACGTCCCAGTGGCTTTTAAACCTCAAAATACATTATGGCAAAGACTGGTTCATCCCAAAGATCCAGTCCCCCGGCACAAACAGAGTAATGTTGTGTATGCTGTTCAGTGTCAGGAGGGTGATCATTCTTACATCGGGGAAACAAAACAGCCACTGGCCAAAAGGATGGCCCAGCACAGAAGATCAACATCATCAGGCCAGGACTCTGCGGTCTACACTCATCTCCAGGCCAGCGGTCACTCTTTCAGGGATGAAGATGTTCACATCCTGGATAGAGAGGAACAATGGTTTGAGAGAGGAGTAAAGGAGGCCATCTTTGTGAAGAGAAATCGTCCATCGTTAAACAGGGGTGGAGGCCTCTGGGTTCAACTGTCCCCCTCTTACAATGCTGTGATTGCTAGTATCACTCAGCCCTCTGTGAACAGTAAACAGCCATCAGTGTGCTAATGATCCATTGTTAGGCTGATGGTCCTTCTTGAGCATGTGAGCAGCTGGTTTTGGTTGTCAGCAGCAAAACTGGTTGATCCACTCTGAGAAGGTGCTATTTAAGAGACTGAGCTGAAAACAGCACCTCAGACTGAGGAAGGCTTTCGGATGAGAGACGAAACGTTTCTACATTTTTTTGCTTTGTTTTGTTTTTTGTTTTTTTGTATGTCCAGAGGACCAGATTGAACTTTTTTGGAAGTCAGGTTTACATGTACAAAAATCTTATCAGGATGATGGTCAGAACATTTCAGAAGATTTAGTTTGTACACATAGTTTCTTGATAAAACGTTCACTTGATGTAAAAGTAGGCTTTCCAGAAACTTACACACATCAACAACAAGATTAAATCCTAAGAAATGAACTTTTTGTTCAGTACATGTGAAAACAGATATTATATAATGAGATAGAAACCGTTTAAAAATGATAACTAACAGTTTCTCTCTTTTTACAAAAAAGAGAGTGGCAAAAGTAAATGGTCAAATTAGCTGCATTATGCCGTGTCTGTGCAGCTGGTTTAACTTGCGCCAAGCAGCGAGCAGAATGAAGGTGGGGAGGCTGTGGCAAGCCGATTGTGTCATTAATAGCTGGTGAAGATTCTCAGTCATGCAGGACATGGTAAATTCAAAAAAGTTCAAGAAAAAACAATAAATTATAAAGTATAATAAATAAAGTCTAGTTGTTTTTGTCTTGAATTTTTTTGAATTTGTCATTATAGCCATGTTACCTATTACATGATACAACGGCATGCCTTACTGCAACTACTAATCTGCTACTTCAGTTGTTTGTTTTTCAGTCAGAATGAATGAAAACGATCATATCTCAGCCCAAAATTGGTTTACAAATATGGGAAAATTTCCATAAATACATCACTTCGGCCTATAAGTCACAGGGCATGCAAATTATGTAAAAAACACGTGACTTATAGACTGAAAAATACGGTAAACCTCTTTGAGAGTAAAAGAGCAGTGCAAATCATCACATTTATGTTGGCGTATATTGATTGCTTCATTTGCTTGTTCATAGTGTGCTTAAACAACTAAAGATAGTTTTTTTGTTTCTTTTTTAGAGTTAAGCTTCAGTGTGACTGTAGTTTCCTTTACTGGCACCGAGCGGTTTTTCCCATTTATCTAGATGACGTATATGACAATGCTGTAGACGCAGCACGAATACACGTAAGCACACAGACTCTTGTTGTTTAAAACACCGGACAACCAAAATGTAATGCTAATGTGTCTTCTAATTAATCTTAAATCTAACAACTTCTCTTTTGTTCTGTTTTCTGCTGTTCTATGCTTCTGATTCTTGTCTGTGATTGGCTGGAGCAGTACATGTTTAGTGCTCTCAGGGACGGTGTGTCATCCATGCTGCAAGCCAAACACTTGGAGTCATGTGACCAGCTGCTGGAGAGCTACAAGAAGGAGATAATGGATGTTTTTAATGAGGTAAGCAGCACAAGTGAAGATAAAAAAGAGAAATCCTGGTCTGCAGAGGATTAATTAACGCATCAGTCACAAGTAAAAAGCTTTAATTACAAGCTAGGTTGTCCAAAATGATTCTCTTACTGGTTGTTTACACTTTTTAAAATTCTGCAACCAGCTCGTAGCCCACACCAGATGTAAACAAAAAATGTTAATTCATGTCATTTGGGCAAGTTTCTTTAAGGCAGAATCATTTCACACCAGATGTAATTAATACAGGACACCTTGGTACCACAATGCTAATTTTGTCTTACACACTGACCTGTCAGTGACAGATCAGCTTCATACCCCATAATTTGACACAATCAAGAGGGAAGAAGACTCAGCTTGAGATTGTTGTATGAAAGAGATTTATAACAGTTATATGAAAAGCTCAATTTGTCCACGGTAGAAGTCTTCTGATTTAAACCTTTTAATGAATACTAGAGCTGGGCAATATGGACCAAAATTAATATCTCAATATTTTAAGATAAATCGTGATATACGAGATATATATATATACATATATATATATATATATATATATATAAAAATTTTTTTTTTTTTTTTTTTTCCATAAAGTAATAAGAAAAATATATTTCTGAGTCAAAGTTTTGTCCCAGTTCTCACACAGCCACATTTATTAACAACAGCGGTAACTGTACAAAATAAATGTCTAAAAAAATAAACTATTTACATACTGTATATAAAAGTTTCTTTTTTAGACATTTATTTAAATGTATTAATAATCCTCTTCAGCTGGGGGCAGCTGTCCTTCAATGGGAGCGTTGGGGGTTCGATTCCACCAGCAGTCACCTGCTGAAGTGTTCCTGGGCAAGACACTGAACCCCTCCATTGTACAGGTCCTTCTAAAAAAATTAGCATATTGTGATAAAGGTCATTATTTTCCATAATGTAATGATAAAAATGAAACTTTCATATATTTCAGATTCATTGCACACCAACTGAAATATTTCAGGTCTTTAATTGTTTTAATACTGATGATTATGGCATACAGCTCATGAAAACCCAAAATGCCTGTCCCAAAAAATTAGCATATTTCATCCCACCAATGAAAGACAAGTGTTTTTAATACAAAAAACGCCAACCTTCAAATAATCATGTTCAGATATGCACTCAATACTTGGTCGGGAATCCTTTTGCATGAATGGCTGCTTCAATGCGGCGTGGCATGGAGGCAATCAGCCTGTGGCACTGCTGAGGTGTTATGGAGGCCCAGGATGCTTCGATAGCGGCCTTAAGCTCATCCAGAGTGTTGGGTCTTGTGTCTCTCAACTTTCTCTTCACAATATCCCACAGGTTCTCTATGGGGTTCAGGTCAGGAGAGTTGGCAGGCCAATTGAGCACAGTAATACCATGGTCAGTAAACCATTTACCAGTGGTTTTGGCACTGTGAGCAGGTGCCAGGTCGTGCTGAAAAATGAAATCTTCATCTCCATAAAGCTTTTCAGCAGATGGAAGCATGAAGTGCTCCAAAATCTCCTGATAGCTGCATTGACCCTGCCCTTGATAAAACACAGTGGACCAAAACCAGCAGCTGACATGGCACCCCAGACCATCACTGACTGTGGCTACTTCACACTGGACTTCTGGCATTTTGGCATTTCCTTCTCCCCAGTCTTCCTCCAGACTCTGGCACCTTGATTTCCGAATGACATGCAAAATTAGCTTTCATCCGAAAAAAGTACTTTGGACCACTGAGCAACAGTCCAGTGCTGCTTCTCTGTAGCCCAGGTCAGGCGCTTCTGCCGCTGTTTATGGTTCAAAAGTGGCTTGACCTGGGGAATGCGGCACCTGTAGCCCATTTCCTGCACACGCCTGTGCACGGTGGCTCTGGATGTTTCTACTCCAGACTCAGTCCACTGCTTCTGCAGGTCCCCCAAGGTCTGGAATCGGCCCTTCTCCACAATCCTCCTCAGGGTCCGGTCACCTCTTCTCGTTGTGCAGCGTTTTCTGCCACACTTTTCCTTTCCCACAGACTTCCCACTGAGGTGCCTTGATACAGCACTCTGGGAACAGCCTATTCGTTCAGCAATTTCTTTCTGTGTCTTACCCTCTTGCTTGAGGGTGTCAATGATGGCCTTCTGGACAGCAGTCAGGTCGGCAGTCTTACCCATGATTGCGGTTTTGAGTAATGAACAAGGCTGGGAGTTTTTAAAAGCCTCAGGAATCTTTTGCAGGTGTTTAGAGTTACGTCGTTGATTCAGATGGTTAGGTTAATAGCTTGTTTAGAGAACCTTTTCATGATGTGCTAATTTTTTGGGACAGGCATTTTAGGTTTTCATGAGCTGTATGCCATAATCATCAGTATTAAAACAATTAAAGACCTGAAATATTTCAGTTGGTGTGCAATGAATCTGAAATATATGAAAGTTTCATTTTTATCATTACATTATGGAAAATAATGATCTTTATCACAATATGCTAATTTTTTTAGAAGGACCTGTATGTCTCATCGGTGTATGAATATGATAAAGCTCTGATTGTTCTTTGTATAGATCTAGTAGAGTGCTGTATGAATGGGTAAATGAGGCACAGATTGTGTTGTAAAGAGCTTCGAGTGTCTGTAAGATAGAAAGGTGCTGAATAAGTACAGTCCGTTTAGCTGCGCCGCCTACACGTTAGTAAGTGTGTGTGAACTGCAGCTGCAGGTCCCAGTGTTTTTTTAGCCTCCTTTCCTAAAATAAACCACAGGTCAGAACTCATTTAACCATGCTCTGCTTTATGAGAGGAAAGGTGAGAGGTAGCGGCATTAATAAATCAGCAGCGTTTCATATCGCTAAGACACGGTTCCAGTCTCAGCTGTGGAACAAGACGGCTAAACCATTAGTCGTCTTGTTAGCCGCTAAGGACCATGTCTTTAGTGACATAAGTTGCTGATTTCTGCTGTGTTCATGTGTGCTCATCTGCTCACACAGACTCATGTTCGTGCTGCCGTTCGACATAATGTTTTTATGCTATTGTGCTTAGTTTATTATTTAGCTGATGTTTTTCTTAGTTCATGTCTTAGTTGTTATTACTGTTTTTCTTTTACATTTTATTGTTGGATATAACTGCGACCCTGCGTACATAATCTTGTTCCACCACATGTACCACATGAGATGCGAATGATAAATAAATCTCTCTGACTCTGATTTATTAATGTCATGGCGCCACCATAAGGCACAGCACGGCTAAATGAGTTCTGACCCGTGGTTTATTTTAGGGAAGGAGGCTAAAAAACACTGGGACCTGCAGCTGCAGTTCACACACTCTTCATACTCCACTCCGCTGTTTTAAATGGTGAAAAAGATTTATAGTTCCGACCTTTCGTCTGGACTATTTTCAGCATTGTCTACAGAAATCATCTTTCTGTCCCTCAAAGGACAATTTACATCCAAACCATTTTATTCAGCAGAACTGCTGTGTTTCTCCCGTCTTTACTTGTTGTGCTAAACGTCCCACCCACCTCCTGGAGAAGCAGGATGGAGGGGAGCACGGCTGAGGGCTGTGTGTTTGTGTTCAAGCAGGAGGATTTCCAAGTATAAAACTATTGTTTTATATCGATATAGTCTCAACTTATATTGCAAAAAAATTATATTGATATTTTTAAAATATTGAGATATCGCCCAGCTCTAATAAATACCAAATAAATGTGTGATCTAAGTGGAGAATAACTGTTATCCATATGTAAGAAATGACCATGATGTTCCTTCTTTGTTTTTAGTTTGTTGTAATATTTTGTATTCTTCCCTTCAGCACCTCCTCGACAAGCTGTGTAAGGAGATTGAGAAGGACCTGCGTCTCTCCGTTCACACCCACCTGAAGCTCGACGACAGGAATCCCTTCAAAGTGGGCATGAAGGACCTGGCCCACTTCTTTTCCGTCAAACCCATCCGATTCTTCAACCGCTTCATTCACATCAAAGGTGCAGAAAAATGGTTCTACGTGTTTACTTGGATTACTTTCAGAAAACTTAATAAAATCCTTTTGAACATTTTCCAACACAAGTCACGATCACTCAGTCAAACGTGCACTTCTTCATCCTCCCTCCACGTGAAGTTGTTCCGACACCTTTCTGTCATGTTTATCTACTGAAAAGAAGTTTGCTCTTTGGCAAAAACTTGTCAACTTAATGGCATTTTCTTAGAATAAAATCCAAACATGGGGTAAAATTACACGTTTTTATACTTCTCTGCTTATAACAAACAACTTATTTGATATTTTTCACGTAGACATAAACGGAAAATTGTCTTTAAAAAATAAAAATGTTCTTGATTTTTGGCAGGTCATCTGAATATTTTTGGCTCTGTAGTGGGTCACCGTGTCTTATCGGCTTCAGGTCCACAGGGTGTGACCTAACTCTCCAGAGCCATTTCCAGTCTTGTTCTTGTGTCTCTGCTCGTGATGCATTCAGTTTGAGTGAAATTTGGAACAAATGCTTTGATTTAGGAATATTTTAATATCTTAATTTTTGCTTTTACAAGTTAACCATTTTAGTGTACTCTGGCTGCTTTAAGTTCCAGTTGACCCAAACCAATATACTGTAGGTACCAAAGACTGGGATTAACTGGAAACATTTGTAAACTAATTCACACTTGAAGTCACTTAAGCTTATGATTTGTTAGAAAACTGCACGGTTTTGTTGTAACTGGCATCATGACTTGTTTTGGTTTGTTTGTTTTGCAGCCTATGTGACCCACTACTTGGACAAAACATTTTACAACCTCACCACTGTCGCCCTGCATGACTGGGCCACCTACAGTGAGATGAGAAACCTCGCGACGCAGCGCTACGGACTCACAATGACCGAGGCACACCTGCCCAGCCAGACCCTGGAGCAGGTGTGGATGGTTGCACCTCAAACATGTCAGAGGCGGGGGCGTTAAATAAACATAAGATTAATATTTTACTTTGTTCTCATCAGGGTTTGGACGTTCTGGAGATCATGAGAAACATTCATGTTTTTGTTTCACGCTACCTGTACAACCTCAACAACCAGGTGAGACTCGACCACACAAGACTTTTTTTCTGCGCTGCGCACAGCTCGCTCTGAAACGGCTACTTTCAACAGATCTTCATCGAAAAGGCAAGCAACAACAAACATCTGAACACCATCAACATCCGCCACGTGGCTAACTCGATCCGGACGCACGGCACGGGCATCATGAACACCACCGTGAGTTTATCCAAACCACATCACCCAGTTCTGTCCACTGTGGATGGATGAAGAGTAACGCGACTCCTCGATTTTTCTCCAGGTCAACTTCACCTACCAGTTCCTGCGGAAAAAATTTTACATCTTCAGTCAGTTTATGTACGATGAACACATCAAGTCTAGACTTATAAAGGACATCCGGTTCTTCAGGGAAACAAAAGACCAGTCGGATCAGAAGGTAATATTTACTCTCCAAATTCAGCCGTTTTACAAACTTTGGTAATTTAGAAAAATTAGTATAAGTTGGATGAATGAATCCCGAGACTGTAAATCATTAGATATTTTACTGTTCAGTTGCATCTTTTTCTTGTAGTACCCGTTTGAGCGTGCAGAAAAGTTCAACCGAGGCATCCGAAAGCTGGGCCTCACTCCTGATGGACAGAGCTACCTGAACCAGTTCAGACAGCTCATCAGCCAGATAGGTGAGAAATTCTCCCTGATGAACTCCAGAGTGTATCCGCTGAGGACAACGGCACTATTTAATCCTGCTTACTTTCAGGAAACGCCATGGGCTACGTGCGTATGATCCGTTCTGGAGGCCTCCACTGTTGCAGCAGCGCCATCAGGTAAAAGAGCCAGGTAGTCGTTCTTTGTTGGTGTAATTTATGGATTGAAAGTTAAAAAAAGTGTGTTAAAACGTAAACTGGGTGCAGAAATGATGTGTTTCCTACTGCTTGGTTCAAAATGTTGTGTAATTAATCATTGCTAAAAACTAACTTAGCCCAGAATGAATAAAATGTAATTTAAAATTTATCTTAGGAAGCTTCTTTGGAAAAACCAGCCTTCAAATGTTCACTACCAGTCATAAATGGAAGAGTCAAAAAGATGCTGGAGTCCGATGGGTGATTTAAAGGTTTATTTACTGACCCAACAAAATACAGATCAGCAAACAAGCCTTGAGTCAACATCCTGGGTAACAGTGACCGACTGACATTTCAATACAACACATTATAAAGGTTTTGGATTCTCCTTCCTATTGGGCGATCGACTCCTCTCCTGGGGTCTGGTTCATCCCTCGTTCTTTTTTCCCTTCTGGCTTCAGCTGGATTATAATGGTGTCAGAACTTTGGTTCGCTGGAAGATCTCCTTGCCTTCTCACAACACCATTAATTCCTCTTATTTTTCTTCTTGTCACTCACTCATGACATCATTGTTTCCACACCTTCCCCCCTCTGTGACACCCATTAAAATACAATCGCTTTGTTTTTTTAATACTACAATATCAGATCATTCGATTACATAAAATCAATGCTTTTTGTGGCTCATAAACTTATTGTGGATGCATCAGATGAATGAATACATAACCCGTCTTAACATGTTTTTAGACTGAGGATAACATATCAGTGCTCCTACAATAGCTTTCATTGAAATCTTGTCATATTTTAATGGAGCTTTCTTTCGGTCATTACAGATTTGTCCCAGACCTGGAGGATATAGTCAACTTTGAGGAGTTGGTGAAGGAGGAAGGACTGTCAGAGGAGACCCAGAGGGCTGCTAGGTACAAAAAAACTCTTATGAATGTGCATGAATGTCTTCAGACCATTATTTCTGTGTTTCTCACGGACTTGCCTTATCTTTTGATTCATTAAGATAATTTAAAATCAAACATGAACTCAAAAGTTTATTTTAAGGTTATTTCTCATGTTTGTCTGCAGAGGGCACCAAAGCGTAATAAGTAGAAAGCGTTGCCTCATTTACACAGTCCTTTCTTTACTGTTGTGTTTTACTCAGTGTTCTAGATTCAGTGTTGAGCGATCTGACCAGCAACTCTGCAGAGGGGACGGAGTACTTCAACATGCTGGTGGCTGTGTTTGCACCGGAGTTTCGCAGCGCCAAGAATATGCACCTGAGGAACTTCTACATGATCGTACCCCCTCTGGTCAGTGGTGTATGACGGTCTGTTTCGCGTTTTCGTTGTTGTTTCGTCTTAAATTTATATTAATCTCCTCGCAACTGATCTCACTCACAGACTGTGAATTTTGTGGAGCACTCCATCAGCTGCAAAGAGAAACTAAACAAGAAGAACAAAACCGGAGCTGCTTTTACAGACGATGGCTTTGCAATGGGTGAACACACACACATGCACGCACGTGAACACACACAACCAAAGACTCATTCTGAACTCTTTATTTCTTGATCAACTTTTGATGTAGCATGTGCGTTTGTTGTTTTTAGGCGTGGCGTACATTCTGAAGCTGCTGGACCAGTACCTGGAGTTTGACTCTCTGCACTGGTTCCAGGCGGTCCGAGATAAGTACAGGAAAGAGCTGAGTGCCGTGGCGAAGGAGCAGAACGTGCAGTCTGCCGGTCAAGATGAGAAGTTGCTTCAAACTATGAATCTCACCCAGAAGAGGCTGGATGTCTACCTGCAGGTACAGCAGTCTGTCAAAAAAAAAAAAAAAAACTGAGCAGACAAAGATTTCTGTTCTATCACATACGTGAAGGTGTAGAATAAAAACACCGCCAAGTGTTTCCTGTAAGTCTTTGCTGTCTGCTTCTCACGGCAGGAGTTTGAGCTGCTTTACTTCTCACTGAGCAGCGCACGGATCTTCTTCAGAGCCGACAAGACGGCGGCCGAGGAAACTCTGGAGAAGAAAGATAAAGGTCAGAGGATAACTTTGTCTTTAATTAAGAGTCTTAAAACTACTCTAACTGGGCTCCTACGCAGTCTGGAGTTCACTTTTAGTGTTTTCCAGGTCTTAAAAAAGGCACTGGAAACAAAAAGATGCGAAAAACATGTTTCCAGACTTTCTTTTCCCCCCTCCAACATAAAAATTATATATATATTTTTTAAGTAAATAGCTCAAACTGCAGAGTGCTTTCAAAGTTTAATAAATATAAAATTGATCTGTGTGCAAAAATTTAGAAATAGCTCTAATTTTGGTCCACATTGGTTCCATAATCTGGCTCTTTGGAGGGAAAGTTTAGAGAAATGAGGAATGACTCAAAAGTTTTGCACAGTACTAAAGTCATGGTTGCAAAATACCCCGTGAACCCCACAAAGCTTAAATATGCTAATCATGGTGCATACTCAGACTACAAGTTATTTTGTAGTAAATCTAAAGTCCAAGTTTAAATTTTGTGAGCATATGACTGCGTGTTTGTTTACTTACAACAGCTTGGGTGACTGAAGGTAGGTCTGGCTGACCCACACTCAGCCTGATGTAGCGCAGTCACGTGACTCCAGCTTCCACATGGTTTATGGCAGATTCAGCAGAGTGCTTTGTTTACACAGAGTGCGTACCCGCATTTCAGAATTGCAGTCAATGTATCCGGAAACTACTGGAGGAGCTTTTTAAACTGCGGTATTTGATATAATTTAGCGTAACCTTTTTATATTTGATTTCAAACTCTGCAAAGCGTACCTTTAAGATCATAAAGTCGTCAGAAATGGGCAATGTTATTTCTAATTGTCAAATATGGACCAAAATCAGTTCAAATAAAAACAACAAAAAAAGTCCTGTTCTGCATCTGTTTGATAAATGATTATTTAAAAACGTCTGATTAATGAATGAGTTAATCAAAAGTTAATGTGTTTTCCCCCAGAAGAAACTGGAAAAGCAGGAGGTTCGTGTGAAGGGTCCGCGGGTTCGGAACCATCTTCGAAGTGAGCTGCCCGGCGAGATCAGCAGGACCTCTTACTGGATCTGAACTCCTGCAGAGTGACGGCAGTCTGCATCTAAAGTGTGTGGTTACGGGATAAAAGACTGGAAAACTCAGATTTATTGATGGATGTTTTTGTACACAATCATTTTCACAGAATTCTGCGTGTTGTGTGTGCAGCCACAGGAAGTCTTGGTGTTTCCTTTGTGACATCCTGCAGCTGCCAGCATCCATGAACTGTCTGGGTTTGTTGCCTTTTGTAGAACAGATTAAATAATTTTAGTTTGCACTTGGGCTGATTGTCCTACAGCAGTAACTGATCATGTTTTGTTTGAAATCACCTCAGTAGATTGTCTGGTATAAGAAATGTCTTCTAAAAGCTCTGCTTTAAGGACCTCTGAATGTTCATTGTTTTTTCTGTAATTGTTTACAACGTATGAATGAATGTGCCTTACAAACATTTTTAATTTCATTTACAAACTGTCCTTCCAACTTTGAAAGAAGTAGTGCTAAAATTGTATTTTCTGCTGCATGGATGGAGGATTTACGTTTTCATTTGTCTGTGAACGTGCAGTGCATCTAAAGCAACATTCCATTAAATAACTTCACAGTTAAACGTTTAAGTTTTTTTTTAACAACTAGTAAAACTCGCGCTCTTAATAGTTGATGAGTAAAAGTTTTGTATAGAGTCTTTAATGTGTTCCTAAAGCGCTGAAAGCACAAAGTGTGCAAATGTTTAACATGCCTTTATGACGATTAAACCAGCTGTGAAAATGTATCCTTTGTGATGATTTAATATTACCTTTAAGTTTAAACACAACTTTCTGTGTAATGAACAGGACACAGCGGTTCAGGAAAGCCTTTTCTGATTTAATACAAAGAAAAAAGCTGTTGACATCAAAAGATACAAGATCAGTTTCAATTTTTTTAAACAAATGGATTCTTTAAAATTTCTATGAAATGTTTTTGTTCACTTCCGTTCAGTCTAAATTGAAATACATCCTTTTTTTTTTTTTTTTAAGCTTGTAATTCTAGTGATGATCTCCATTTTTTTTTTTTGTTGTTGTTGTTGAAGGGTGAGAATCAGGCCTTTCCTTTCATGGCATTTGTATTTTTCATGTAAATGCCCCCAAGTGTCAAACGACACCCAGCAGATCCAGAACATTTGTCACATTATGTTCACCTCATAAAAACCGAGGTTCAGGCAGGACAATGTCCCCACCAAAAAGATCTTATCTATCTATATCTATATATATATAGCAATAATATATACACAAGTATACATACATGTACTAATTTATGTGATGCAGAGAACAAAAAACGATGTTTCTTACAAAATTGTAACAAAGACTGGAAAGTTTTGTTTGCTCTTGAGCAAAGTTGGTAATTGTTCAGCCTCTGAGGATTTTAGCCACAAGTGTGGAAACCGAAGCAGCTCCCAGATTTTTGTCGATGTTTGGTCGGCTCGAAAGTCAGACAGAAAGTTTGAGATGGAAAGAGTTTTGGTAGTGCAAATACAGAAGTTGTGAAGGAAATGACCAATGGAAGAAGAAAATGAGTTAAAACTGATCTAAACAAAGATGAATTGAAGAGGAGGAGAAAATAAACACTATTGAGGAGTGTTCATATAAAAAAGCACAAACAAATTTTGTGTTATTTTATTACTAAATATAGTGCAACAATAAACATTGCATTTCTTTCACCCCTTCACTTGTGTCTGAAAATGCGAACTTTTCCAACTTTTTGTGTTCTGAACACTTGATGTAAGTCAGAGGTGGAACCTTTGTTCGGTCACAAGGTCCGTCCTCTGTAGGAGAAAGCAGGCTTCAATTCAGACGTAAACATAACACAGACCCTGCTCAAAACTAAACAAAAAAACAGGGTAGAATGTAAATTCAGAAAAGGCAGGACAGTTTAATGGTGACGACGACCTCTGCAGTCTTATCAGCCGAATCCTCGAGGAATAAAAACCAAGCTGTGCCCGTCCAGGACAGCAGTGCTGTGTGCAGGACCAGCTGTGGGCCTTTGGACTGGTCGGGCCTTAGAAGGCCTGCTGGGCTGGATTGTAGTTGAAGGTTGATGGCACGTGAGGCCGCTCTTCCAGCTTGTCGTACTCCAGATGAAATTCCTTGGAGATGGGGGCAGAATTTTAACATGATTTTCAAAATCCCCAACAAGAGTCAGTGAACGTAACGCAGAAGTCCTCCCTTAATTCGTACCTTGGCAACTTTTCTCCAGTTATGACAGTCAAAAAAGTAGTAGGTGCCCCTCTCGTAGGTGTTGGTCTTGAGTGTGGGCTCCATGCCAGGCGCTCGTGTTATCCAGACCCGCTCCTCTTTGTGGTACCTCCAGTCCCGAGTAAAGCTAGACGGTGAAAGAAAGAAAACAAATGGGTAAAGGGAAATTTAAAAAACGCCCTAGCCACCGATCGCCACAGTCACTTCTTTCAGTCTCTGGAGAAATGTCCCAGACTAGGATTTGGATCAGGTGCCTGATTCTAGACACGGATCTGGATCGAAAACACCATGCCCCCCCCCCCCCCCCACCCCCCCAATCTAGTTGAAACAGCTACGTCAGTGGGGTTTAATGCAATCACTAAATGTCTATCATTTTAGATGTACACGCCACACAGGTGATTCTCAAAATTGTTCAGCTAGAGAAATTGCATTTCCTGCAAAAATGCAGTGTGAAAGCTTATTGCAAAAGAACTTGCTGAAAAACAGCTGAAATTAGCTACATACTGAAATGAAAGAACAGGCCTAAATTAGCAGAATATAGCAGAAGGAACACATTTGCTGAATTAGGTTTAAATAATTAATTTAAATAATTCAGGTCTCTCTTGTAAATGAGTCCCTGAGGCTCAATGGGACTAACTTGTATAAAGGTTGAATAAGCAGCATAAAAATTAGGAATCAGCTAAAAAAAGCTAAAATTACCTAAAAATATCTAACAAAAAGCAGCCAAAAAGGCAAAAAGAAGCTTAACCTACAAGAAGGAAGTAGAAAGAGCTGAAATTAGCTAAAAACAACAACAAAAAAAAACAAGTGGAATTAGATGAAAAAGCTAAAATTTGCATAAAACAGCTAAAATGTAGCTGAAATAGCAGAAAAAGTTGAAACTAGCTGAAAGGAGCATAACAAGCTGAAATCATCATAAAGAGTTAATTAGGCAGAAAGTAGCAGGAATTACAAGAAAAAAATATGAATCTATCTGAAAACAGCTGAAATTACCAGTAGCTATTTTTTTTTTTTTTCTACAAAGGTAGTTGAAGAGGTAGAACAAGCTTAAATTAGCAGAAAAAGGCAAAAAGAATATGTTTGCCCAATTAGGCTGAAAGCAGAAATTATCACAAAAAGTAAAAATTATCTGGAAAAAAAAATTGAAATTAACAACAACCAAAAAAAAAAACCAGCTGAAAAGTAACTAAAAAAATATGAAATAAGCTTAAATTACCAGAAGGAAGTGCAGAAAGCACATTTTTGCTGAATTATGCTTCAAAAGTAGAAATGAGTGCAAAAAATGTGGAATTAGCCGAAAAAGCTTAAATTAGCTATATAGTAGCTGAACTAATAGAAAAAGCCAAACCTTGCAGAAATAAGCTGAAATGAGTATAAGCTGAAATTTGCAGAAATAGCTGAAAAAAGATTGTTTGCACACAGAAGCTGAAAGAAGCTGAAGCAGAACAAAATGTGAAAGGAGCAGTAAAAGGTTGTAAACACATCTAAAGATTTGAAGGACGTAAAATGAGCTCAATTAATTTCCTTTGAGGGAAAAAAATGGCAGAAAAGGCTAAATATTTCAAAACGTTAAAGTTGCACCAACACCAAAAGTCATCCCTCTTCTGAAAGAGCTCAACGTTTTGATATGATTTGTTGAAATAGCACAAAAATTGTGGAACGAGAAAGATGCTGAAAAACGTACGGAAGAAAAATGGATCTCAACAGCGTCATGAAGATTCAATAAACCAGTGGAAAACAAAGGAGACGGCAGCGTTTATCTGTGAAGGCGACACAGATGCTGTATTCAGTGTCGTTACGACACAAAACGATGTGTTTAAGGTCATTAAGGAGTAATTTGGAGTTTTGAGTTTTAGATGTTGCGCACGTGGTCTTAAAAAATGTTTTGTGCCGTTATAATTTTAACATTGCTCTAAATGAAAACAAAAGCTTATGTTGCACTTCAAGGAACATCTTAAAAATCTGTTTTTATCTGAAGAATAATATGTAAAAAAAAAAACTTTAGCATGAGCATGTCTTTTTTCCTGACTGCATGGCAGAGCTACTAAAAAGTTAAGCACGTTTAGAAAAGGTTTGTCTACCGTTCACTGTTTAACCCCTTTCAGGAACTTACAGCTCTACTGCAGCCAGGATCTGTAGTAGATCGCCACCGTTCATGTAGTACAAGTAGAACAACAGGTCTTCACCGTATCGACCTAACTTAATTGCTGCCAACTGGAAACAAGATGGTAGAAAAGAATATTAGTTTTATAGCTTATAATATGAAGCACTAACGATGAGGCTCATAAATACCTTGTCCCTTATGTGGATGTTGGTTAAATACTCCGATGGTACATGGAAGTCTGGAAATACGCAGATAAAAGTTATGAAGGTTACAATTCTTTCAAAAACCAACTTAAAACCGGATAACAAAACTGGTTTGGTTTTGTTAAACTCAATAGATAACATTAAAAATCTCTCACACCCTTTATCTTACCGATGTCTTGAGGCCGACAAGGTGCTGAGGCCCAAGGAGAGGCGAACTTGGGATACAAGTTTCTGTCAAAGAGGCAAAGAAGTGTTTACATCAACACAATGAAAAACTAAATAATTACACTTTAAATCAGTGTAACAATCTTGAAAATGCTGTGCACTTGATCGATGATTTATAAAACCCGAAGCACCGTGGCTGTGAGGAGCCTTCAAGTAAGAAGTTTGTCATTTGTCCACTGAACTGTGCACGGGACTAAACTATGATCTGAAAAGGCTTTGGAGAGATAATCAAGGTTGTGAACAAAATGTTTTTAATAATTTTCAAACTTTTTTTTTTTTTTTTTAGAATTTAGATAGCTTTGTTGAATGTAACCACGGTTTAGAATACCCAGCAGAAGCCATACAAATGTAAACTCTGGGATTGAGAGAAAGCAAACTGAGATTATGGAGAATTAAAGAATCAAAACAAGAAGAAAATTGTATCTTTATGCAAAGTGGCCGACAATAAAAGTGACACTATTATTGTTTTGGCATTTGTAGCAGCAAAACTAAAAAAAAAAAAAACAGTATTACAAATATCTACTCTTGTTTAGAACAATAAAAATACAGTTGTATAATTGACTAATGAAGCTTTTTAATGATTGAGATCTTTGGTTCTGGTTAATGTGATGCTGCAAGAATTATTTTATTTTATTTACGGTATATAAACTCGAAGTAACTTTATATATTTTTTCTTCTCGGGTTCTACCCCACTGACAGTTTCATACCCCGAACAACTAACTACTCTTCTTATAATCTGACCTTTATGTACTAAAACAAGAAAAAAGCCTTGAGGGTGAGTTTAGAGATTTGGATTCACAATATACCCAGACATGGATTCAAAATACTTCAGTTTTACAGCTACAAAAGTAATTTAATGTGTGAAGATGTTTGTTCTCAGGAAAGTACCACGATGTGAAGTATACTACATATACCAGGTATATTACTGTCTATGTGCAAAAACACAAATACGTCCCTGCCAACTGAGTGCTAATAAAACAACTTAACGGTATTTGTACTCGTAAAACACAATTAGCTAAATACAACTGTAACAACTGTGCATTCATTACATGCCAAATAACATTTTACCTCCAATGTAACATCTTTAATTCTGTCGAAGTTAGAGAACTGGCCTTACATCTAATGAGTAATCAACAGCTAATAGTGAGTTTAGAGTAAAATGTCTGTCTTACTCTGGTGAATTCAGGTTGAGTCCCAGTGTTGTAAGATCACTTCCTAGCGCCAGATGGACCATTCCCAAATCTGTTTCTGCAGCCCGGATAAACGTCAGCAGACCGATCATGCCAAACTGGTCTGTGACCATTCCAGAGGGGATGTTCGTCACCCGACCTGTGGCGGCAGAACGATCCAGATTCAACAAACCACAGATCTGCTGTGGGGCCGTGATCTACAGCAAATACTTACTGTGAAACCACATCCATATTTCTAGACTGTGATTTGTGCACACATCGGAGAGCAAACAAGCCAATCACATTTTCTTTAAAATGATCTTCACAGACCAAAAAAAAAAGTTTCACATTGAATATAAAAACTTTTGGTCTCCTCACAATAGCTTATCCAACATTTATCAAACTCTAAAAACAGGGTAGAGAGCCCAACTGCCTCACCCAAGTTGTGCGATTAAGAAGGGATGTCTCAGAGGAATCGGAGCGATACGATTGGCTGTGAAGTCTCACCATCTGGCAACACCTGGATCCCTTTCTTCTGGTTGTTGTTCTGTGCCGACGCCATCTTGTCTCCAGGGAACTTTGGCCCATCTGTGCTCGACGTACTCTTGCTTGTGGTGTTCAAGTTCTGAACAGGAAACAAAAAATAATTTTTAATCAGAAAAACGCATCTTCCAAATATTTAGATTTTTTTTTTTTTTTTAATGCCCCTGCATGACCCGTTGGGCCATCGGTGGTTCTTACAGTTTTACTGTCATCGTTGTTCAGCGTGGGGTCCTTATAGTTTGGCCCAGGCAGTGCAGGAAAGTCCTCATTATGGATGGAGAAATCTTGTGTCTGCTCAGTTGAAGGTTTTGTCACCATGCCAACTTAAGGATTTCCCAAAATAAGAAAGCAATAAAATCACAGATCTGCATTTAAACAAACCCTTTACAGTTGTATCTCACTGGGCTGCAACTTCTGGCAACTAGATGGAAAATAGCATTCATGAGGGAGTCTCCAGAATGTCTTTGCAACATTCTTGGGGTCCTTAGTTTTGAAACGCAGAGGCTAGAAGTTGTCACTTGAATTTTGAACATGTAAAACCATTTGTGAAACAAAACTTCTCTCAAAATAGCCCCAAAGTCTTTGCATGCATTTCACACCCACCTACATTTTGTCAAGGGTGTCTCAAACCCATCTCAAGAGTGAAAAGCCGCTTCGGCTCTCCTCTTATCTGCTCTTCAAAGGTGTACGTAAACAGCCACGGTGACTTGTTTCTCCGCTCTGTGGGTGGGATCATTGATGCAGTGGGCAGGCAGCATAAATGTAATCTGACTTAAATTACTTAGCTTATCCCAGCTTTGCTTAAAGATCCAAGTACATGCTATCATATCCCATATCTCGTGGAAAATTCACTTGTTTCTTGTAGCGCCGTCCAGCTCGCGTTGAATTCTCTGATCCGCCAGTAAAGATAGAAAGGTCTGGACCTCGTCATTGGTCCACGGCACTAATTTTGGAGCTACCATACTGAACAAGAAACTAGAAAACTAAAATACTAGAAAAAAACAACCTAACTAACCCACACTCTACAATAATCAGAGAGGAAGTGGAGGTTCAGATATAGTTTGCTGTGTTGCTGGGTGGGTCATCCAGTTATGTAGCTCCACTGGTCAATCAACAGCTGCTGTCTGCCTACATCAAAATCGTCACCTCGGAGCAATTCGCTTAGAACAAGATGGTCCCATAAACTCTGTGGGCAGACCCTTAACTAGTGCAGTGTGGTGCAGAACCGATGCGTGTAGAGAACGTGGCAAAGCGCCAATAGTATTTTGAAACCAGCACAGAAGATCTAACATGTTCAGCTCTAAACCCCACTTTCATGATGAATAATAACAACAGAACTGGTCCAAGTCTACCCATCTTCATTTCAAAATGTAAACCAGTAAATTAGTTGATAAATGTGGGGGAGGCTGCCAAGGCAAGTACAAAGAGGGCTGAGGAGGGCAACAGAATAATGTGCCAAGGCTAGAATACAGTTGTGCAATCTGTGAACACTAAAACAGGCCGTCATTTTCAAAAACTGGTTACGCAAAACGAGGCTGCACGGCTCACTGGTTACTTGGTCGCAAACTGTCACGATTCAGTGAGACTGCAACTGAAAATGTGCAATTTTTTTTCTTCTAATTTTGAGTCGCAACTTGTCTCCAACACTCGCAGCCCAGTGAGATACTACCTTTACAGATATTACATATCAGATACAGAGATAATAACCAAACAATAATGACCTACCATAAGGAGCCCGTCCAGCCAGCGGGTTGGGCAACGGCGTTGGATTTCCAGTTCCTTCTCTCCGATTCCTGTCCGCTAAAGCAGGGAAGTCTGACAGATCCAGTCCCATTACATTGTCACTCCCATCTGCATCAACAGGATAATACAGTATCCTTTACCTTCTATTTGTTTACCAATGTGACAAGGGTATGGTTGATATTACAGCATTATTACACAGAACGAGTGTGACCTGTAAGAAGAGACTTTTTTCATAAATTACAAACACACTTTGGGCAAATTTAAATGTTTCTCAGCTTAACAGAACAAAATAATTGCTCTTACAATTACCAAATTTAAATACATACTTTCAGTACCAGTTAAGATATTAAATAAAACATGTTATTTGTAAACTAGACACGTTGTGATCTTTTAACCCCGCCAACCTGTGCCGTTGAAGATGTTGCTTGATAACGAGTTGTTCATTCCAAATGCCTGATTACGGTTCATACCAAATCCCGACATGCTGCAGAAACAAAAACGTGGCAAAACAGAAAAGAAGAAATGTCACCTTTGTTTTAGGAAATGTAGTTTGCCAGCAGATCTTCACACAAACAAAGCACATGAATAAACCAGATGTATCTACCTGCTTATGGTGCATGGCTGACGTGCTGGTTGCTGTTTGGGCATACAGATGATGCTTGGTGAGCTGCGGTTGGGGCTTCCGAGCCCTGAGCTGCTCATACTATTGGTCCTGCTGCTTATCCCGAGGCCTTGACCAACCTGAGAGTGATTCAGTATGTTCCTCGAATTCATTGGTAACGTCCCTCTGTGAAACCATCATCACCTGGGCCTTAGTGGAGCTCTCGTTTTAACAAGACAAACTTCCAAAAACAGCAACAACAGACACACCTGCTTGGTGATGGAGGCGTATGGAGGGACATGGTGGGGACACCTGTTGTGGGGGTGATATGACTCGGTAGCTGCGTCCCTTGCGTTAAATTTCGGTTTAACTGAGGTGTACTGTTTCCCATGCTTCTAACGGGGAAACCGATTGCACCTGCAGGGAAAGAAAACAAAACACAAAGACAGAATAAAATCATAAAAATGTCAAAAAACAGACAGGACTCTTTGCAATTTATGTCCATTTAACTTCAACTCATTGCCACATTTAAAAGTTTTGGTGATAACTGACCCTTAAAAAACAAAGCATAATGTTTTCTACTAACTAAAGTACATTAAAAATTAACTAATCTGTTAAAAGAATGTAACAATAGCAAACACTCACTTTGTGGACCATACAAACTTGGACCAAGCTGCGACAGCTGACCAGACGACGACGGTGAAGGAGAGGAAAGTATCTGAAATGTAAGATTTAAAAACAAGGTTGGGTAAGTAACAAATAAAAAAAAAACTGACTAAAGTAGATGTAATGTTGAAACTTACATCTTTGTCCGATCGATGTGGGAACATCGACGGCTGGTTGTAATACATGTCGTCAGTGAAGTCATTATCGATTACCTCGACAAAGTCTGGAAATTTCTTTCTAGCACCAAACATGCCTTTTGTCACCTGAAGAGAGCGATAACTCTATTAAAATGAAAATCAGGAAAATTGAAAATTAACAAAAAAATATAAGCAATCACAAAATAAATGATGTTGCGCTGTGATAAACATTTTCCTAATTCTAATTAAACACAGACTTACTTTTACAGCCTCCTTACAAATGATTTAAACTCATTTTGTATAGATTCAGTTACAGAAATAGAAACAAATTGTGCTTTTGTGGCAAGCTGCTAGTGACGAAGTGACTAAAGATCAGGTTTGAAATTGGTTATTTGTTGTCTGTGATGTACAGACAAAACACTGGCTCATCCCTTGAGTTTAGAAGCCTTTTAATGACCAAACGATTCACAGATCACAAATAAGTAGCTCAACAACCAAGAAAACATTTTTTCTAAAAATGCCAAGTACTGGAGTGAAAACAACTAAACTAAAAGAAAGATATGTCCAAAGAAAGACTTTTAGAAAGCTTGGAGGAATACTACACAATAACACTTTTAAACAGCAGCACAAACATCTGGATTATTAGAGGACAAGCATAAAGACTCGCAGAGCACTTTGAATGGTGTTGATAAACTCTTAAAGCAGGCAAAATAAGGAAAACGACGTTGGACTTTCATAATATATTTGATCATATTATCTAAGCACCCAAATAATAAAGTACCTAACTGATCTATTATTTTCATTTTGAGTGTTAATGTGACTAATCTCTGAAACTGAAACCGACTGAGTAAAAACAGCAGCGATGCTAACAGGTTAGCAAACCCACTAACGTTAAGAGGCTAACGTTAGCATGCTAGGTGCTCTGAAACCCTTAATAATGCACCACCAAAAAAGAAAGGGGAATATAACAACCTGTCAGCTATAAATCCATACAACTTAGCGATTAAGCAGCAGTCGTTATCTGGCTGTCATAAACCCTCCTCCGTCCCCATATTTCCCCAGTCAGCTGTCCCGTTTTCTCGGCTAACTTTACGCTCCGTTTGCAAGCAGCTGCAGCGAAGCAGCAGCAACAAACCGCTAATGCTAAAGGCTAACGAGCTGCCGCGGATCAAAACTGAACAGAAACCCAACAAAAAGCTCCAGCCGAGAGGTGAAATTTCTGATAACCCCCTTTGACGAGAGTGTTTAATAAGCAAAATACCCTCACCGCATCAATTTCCCTTCGCTTCGTTAGATCCAAGATGGCTGTGTGTACTTCCAGTCGAAAGAAGTGTTAGCCTTTGCTCTCTGACCTTCAACCCGCAGACTACTTCCGTACACAAACCAGGAGCTGCCGCTCTTTGTGATGGATTTAACTGCTTCTTCTCTGAAGTGCCCCGAATAAAATATTAGGCTAAATTGTGTCTAAAATTAATACATAACAGTATTGTTGATCTTGTAGTGAGTGTAATTCAAGTTCAAGCTTCTTTATTTTCATTCACATCACATGTGGTACATGAGGTGGAACGAAATTGTGTAAAAGGTCCTAGTTACACCTAACAATAGCAAAAATAAAAAAGTATAACAAGAAATAGTATATAAGGATCTAAAATATACATTAAGATAGCTACAATAGCTATATAACAAAGATATATACATGTGCATTTACATATTTCTTAGTTATATGTGTATCTTAGTTATATAGATATTGTACATATCAATATAACTAATAAATATACATGTACATATGTATATATTTGTATATGTGTATGTATGCTTAGATGTGTATGTATGTATACATATACAGTATGGGTATATATACATATATATATATACAGATAAAGAAACAAACATTATCTTCCGGAGATCGGAACAGTATGT
>NC_056507.1:18994147-19068945 GCF_014905685.2 Nematolebias whitei | reverse complement strand
CTATCTATCTATCTATCTATCTATCTATCTATCTATCTATCTATCTGACTGGTTATGAGATGACTGGTGGAATAGTTCTTATGTTGTTTTGTATCATATTTTTGCCTAGGGGTGAAAATAAAATTAATCAATAGTGTGTGTGTGTGTGTGTGTGTGTGTGTGTGTGGGTGGGGGGTGGGGACTGATCTCATGTGCATTTGAGTCTTGACTATATTTTTTTCCTCCGTACCATAGGTTGCGGTTGGACCTGAAACTGTATATTTTGGGTTTTATCAAAGTTTCTCAGATCTTTACCTTTGCCCATTCTTTCTCCATATAACACTTTAAGCTTCAAATGCACAATTTAGACTTACTCAAGGATAAGTTTAGCAATAGTTGAGTAAATTTCATCTGACACTCTTTGTTTCCATGCCTTTGTTTCTCCTCCTCCCATTTGTCTCCTTTGTTCTCATTCTCTTCCTTTAAAACTTTCCAGATCCTTGGTTAAAACATAAATGAAGTGACCAGATGGTCTTTTATCCACACTAGTAAAAGTTTTCATGAGTGTGTGAACAACTTTGACTCCACCAGGATACTTCATGAAAGATAACATTTTATTTGACACGCTTAGTGTCAAGTGTAATTTTTGCTCTGTAGTTTATGATTACCGGTGCATTGCAGCTGCACATATTTAACATTTTTGTGCATTAGTTTAATGCTAGGAAAGCTTTTTTTGTCAACTAGAGACAGCTCCCCAATACTTGGAGCAGAAGTCATACTGATCAGCCATTTTGCTGAACTAGTCATCCAAAAGTCCCAAGTTAACTATTTACCACACTAGTGGAGCACTTGACCAAACATGTCAACAACCGTGACAGAAAAGTAAACTAGTAAGCACCAACAGTTCTTGCATTGTAACTAGTCATCACAAATTAAAGCCACAAGTCGACTAGTGACTGTCAAATGGTAAATGGGCTGCACTTATGTAGCACCTTTTATCTAATCAAGATACTCAAAGCTCTTTACAACACAATCTGTGCCCTCATTTACCTCCACACACACATTCAGAGTCAGAGTTTCTTTATTGTCATTCGCACCTCATGTGGTACATGGGGTGAAGCGAAATTATGTACACAAGGTCCCAGTTGCATCCATTCATACAGCACTCTACTATATCTCTACATAGATAAACAAATCATTTTAAAGAGACTAACCAATGCTTTAGATCACATTCATACACTGATCGGAAACACAACAGAGGCAATTCAGTGTCTTGCCCAGGGACACGTCAACATGTGACTGCTGGTGGAATCAAACCCCCAACTCTCCCAATGGAGGGCGACTGCTCTAACCACTCAGCCACAGCTGCACCAAATATGTACACTTGTCGTCTAGTATGACCTAATGAAAGTCAATTTGTTGACTAATGTTCCTAAAAGTTTACTAGTTAACAAGTGAGCCCCAGAACACTCACTAACTAACGTCGACATTGCTAGAGTCTTAGCAGGAAAATAGTCGACAGTTTAGGTGAACTAGTACACGTTGACATTTTACAGCTCTACTAGCTAACTAATAGAGAACAAAAAGTCTTAGCAGGTCAACTGGTTCACCAGTTGACTGACGCACACATTTGACTCGTTGGTCAACTAGTGAGCATAATTTGGGTTGACTAGTTAGTTAACAGGGCAGCACGGTGGCGCAACTGGTAGAGCTGCCGCCTCTCAGCGAGCAGGTCCTTGGTTCTAACCCCGGTCCGGGGGCCTTTCTGGGTGGAGTTTGCATGTTCTCTCCGTGTATGCGTGGGTTTTCTCCGGGTACTCCGGTTTCCTCCCACAGACCAAAAACACGCATGTTAGGCTGATTGGTAACTCTAAATTGTCCCTAGGTGTGAGTGAGAGAGTGAATGGTTGTTTGTCTCGTTTGTCTCTATGTGGCCCTGTGATGGACTTGCGACCCGTCCAGGGTGTACCCCGCTCCTCACACAGTGATTGCTGGACATGGGCACCGGCGACCTCCGTGACCCAAAATGGAACAAGCGGGTAAAGATAATGGATGGATGGATGGATGAATAGTTAGTTAACAAATGAGATAGTTATGCTTACGAAGTAATTTGTTTGACACAGTCATCATTTAGTTTGGTCCAGTGGTCCTCTGGTGTTTTAAAAAGCAAACTAATTGGGACTTGTGGGCTTTTTGTGAAACACGTGTGTTTTTCTGTTATTTGTTTAGTCCCTTCAGTTTATCCATTAGATTTGTTTCTCCTTGTAGTTTATATCTTTATGTCCCTTGTGTTTGGATTCAGCCCCCTGTCAGTTTTCATTTTCACCCTTGGTCAGCCTCCTCAGTTGTTATTCAGTCAGTTACCACTCCCTCCTGTGTTCCATGATTAATCACCCAGGTGCTGCCACTTTTCATCCACCCCTGTTCTATTTAAGCCATTTCTGATCACCACTCCTACAGCGGGTCATTGTCTTGTCTACCTGCCAGATGTCTCTGTCCTCCATCTTGTGCTCTCCTGTGTTTTGTGAGTTGTTGCCACATCAGCTTTTGCTTTCATTTATATAATAAACTAGTTTTATTTTATTCGAGCTCCATGTGTCTGCCTGCGCTTATCATCCAGTCCCTTCATGGACTGTGATACAATGGATGACTAGTATGTGTTCTGCTTCAACTAGTCAGGCAAAGGTGCCACTGGTTAGCAAAAAAGTGTTTCTAATTAGTGTTTGTTTGACAGTGTGACTAATTACACCTTACTTTCTATGCTGATGATACAGTTTATTGTCGAGCTAAAACAGTTGCTAAGGTTTTCCAGCTTTTACAATCCACATTTGACATCATCCAGTCAGATTTGTTCTGTCGCAAACTTATCCTAAACGCTGACAAAACCAAATGGATGCTGTTTTCAAACAGAAAGTTGGTCCCAGAAGTTCTTCCTTCAATTTTATCCTCCAATGGTGTCCTTATTGAGTTTGTCGATTCTTACAAATATTTGAGTATCTTGGTCGATTTGCATCTCTCTTTTAAGCTCCATGTGGGAAACTTGGTAAGGAAACTGAAAATTAAACTGCATTTCTTTTTCAGAAATAGATCCTGTCTAACTCTGAACGCTAGGAAACGTCTTGTAACTGTGACTTTCCTTCCCTCCATTGAATACAGTGACATTATTTACATGAACGCTCCTACAAGCTTAACTTGACACAGACTCTCCCACTGGTACATTTTCATCTTTAAATCACTTCTTGGTCTGCTGCCTTCATACATCTCCTCCTACATGTCACTGCGTGAGTGCAGCTACAGCGTGCGCTCTCAGGACATTATTACCTGCAGTGTTCCCTCAGTGAGGACTGAACTTGGCAAAAGGGCCTTCTCCTACTCCGCTTCTGTTTCCTGGAATATCTTACAAAAAGATCTGAAGCTCTCAACCTTGACCTCTCTAAGTGGCTTCAAACATCTGTTAAGTTCATGGCAAAAACCAACGCAGACATGTTCCTGTTTTTAGTTTTCTACATCGCCTTACAACCTAGCTTTTTATTTCTTTCTTTCATTTTTTTAATATGTTGGTGAAGATTCTCATTTTTTTAATACCATTTTATTTTCATTTGTTCTTCTCAATTTGTATGCATCCTTTATAATTGTCTTCTGTTGTGTTTGTTGTCCACTGTTGACATCATTCTTTGTTAAAATCAGGTCTCTCTTGTAAATGATTCCCCAAGGCTCAATGGGATTAACCTGTATAAATAAAGTTTGAATGAATGAACTAGTGACATTTTCATCAAAAACATTAAATAAATACACAAATGGCTTGCTATACAGGTGAACAAATGTGTCAGTTTTGCTTTCTTGGAGTGCACCTGTACACATTGATGTTGAAAGACATTTGTGCATTGAGATTTGCAATGAATTGTTTTAAGAATGTGCATACATTTTAAAGTTTAGATATTTTGCTGGGTGTTTTATTTTTATTTTATTTAAACCGATAAGCAATCAAATATGGAGACGGTAGAACAACTATTTCTTGTGTGTCCTGGTCTAAATAGGAACATAAAGTAAGAACGTATTTTAAGACTTTCATTATTTTAGTTGCGTGCCACATGTATGTGTATTTAGTCAAGCAGTAAACAGCAAATACAAAGACAGTGCAGATAATGGGGACTGCAGGCCCAATTGGTACTTATGATGCTTGTAAATGAAAGCAAAAGTATTTTAACTGAACTATATAAAAACCACTGTACACCCAAGTTAGAAATTACTGGTTTCAAATCCTTTTTATCCACATCTATGGGCTTTTCTGTTTTTAGTTGTGTCCTCGGTCTGAGTTGTAGTTTGGCTATTTGAGGCCCTCTCACAGTAAGTGGAAGCAGGGAAGTGCTATAAACAGTGTGCCCGTGAGTGAAAGCAGATGGGGGTCAAGTATTGCCCCCGCCGATAAGGAAAACAAAATTCCTTTCCATTTTATCTTGTTGGAAAATAACCCTAATGAACGTATGCAGGATCACATGGACAGATTACACCTCTGGTAGGCAGTGAACACTCTGCTGCTCTCCAAAGAAAGATAAGTAAGAAACTGTTGTCCATGTATTGTTATTGAACCTACATGGAAAATTAAATCAGTATTGTGCAAGTTGTCTTGACTGAACAATGACCACACTGTTTAACAATGAACGCACAGTACGACAGTACAGAGAAGCAGAAAATCCCCAGCTCTTCCATACAACTTTTTTCTTTATTCTTTGCTTAATATGAACAAAAAATACATAAAAGTATTGCGATCTGAAAACTGCTGGGTTGTTCTGATAACTCATTAAAAATTAAAACTCCTGGGCCATAGGCTCACTTGGTTTGATCACATGCGGCATCAAAAAGTTGTTGGGTCGGAGATAAGGCGGGAAATTTGTCACAGCCCAACATTTATAGCAGAAGTTGACCAGTCGGACCTGTGCGATGGTAAAAACAACATGTAAGAAGATATTCAACCTGGTTGTCTTTAGTTTATAAGTTTAGTTTGCACTTAAAAGAGTTTGGTTTCCTAAAATAACCAGAAGAGCTAGCAAACAGATGCTAACAGTGGATTGTGCCAGCTAGCTAGCACCAACCCAAGTTGTAATCACCTAATTATCTTTGATTAACTGAGTCATTATAACCCCTTTATTTTTGGTAGAAAACCTAACCCAGTATGCTGAGTCAACCAGTTAAAACTACCCAGTGTCAGCTCAGTCCTTATTTGACCCAGCACTGTTACAAATTGGTTTGTGTATAACCCAGCAGTATTTCATGATTTACAACGAAGGAAGCATCTCAAATCTGATGTGGCACAGAGTCAGAAGCGTTCAAATCAGAGCAGAATATAAACCATATTTGCTGTACGTTCATTAATAATATGCTTTTTTATCCAACACTGCCCCTCCCCATCTCATTCTACCACCTCTGTCATCCTGGAGAAGAAGGGGAAAGTCATTAGGCACAAATGGGGAGGAGAGAACTGCTGGTTGCTATAGCCATGAGTGTCAGGGCAGAGCGCCACACCACTGAGAGATAGTGAGAGGACACCACCAGGGAGTATCAGCACGGGGAAGACAATACATTTGCAGCTCATTAAGTTGGATAAACAAATGGCTGACTGTTGGAGATGCTGAGATTCGTGGATATGAGCAGAAACATCTTGGAAAGTAGGTTTAAATGTACTTTTATGGGATTCATTTCCCTATTAAACTTCTGTGATAATTACTGTAGTCTATATTATGACCCTCACTCATAAAGTCTTGAAATCACATAATCATGTAACAACTGCATCCTATTTTATATGATTTAACACTGTTAAAAGGCTTTTTGAATTGTCGCTAATTGGATTTTTATATTTTTTTAAAATAAAAATCAATAAATACAGATGGGAGCTGAAGGAACATTAATGGGACTTCACGAAACTCACTTACAGATTCAGGGCAACCCTCATCTCACACTGATCTAAAGTTGTGCACCAGAGAAACCGAGAAAGATGGGCAATGCCGTGCGAGGCATCGTCGCCTTCGTTCCCTCTGAACGCTGTCAACGCTTCTTGGTGGGGGACCTGAAGGAGATGCCGCTGGACAGAACTCTGGACCTGAGCAGCCGTCAGCTGCGGCGGCTGCCTGTTGCTGCGTGCATCTTCGATGAGCTGGTGAAGCTCTACCTGAGCGACAACAACCTCAGCAGCCTACCTGCTGAGCTGCAGGGCCTGAAGAAGCTGCAGCTCTTGGCCCTCGACTTCAACTGCTTTGAGGAGCTCCCTGCAGCTGTTTGCAGGTTGCCCCAGCTCAGCATCCTTTACCTAGGGAACAACAGGCTGCACTATCTTCCCAGAGAAGTAAGAGATCTTAGGGAACTTACAACATTGTGGCTGGAGACTAACTGCTTCACTGACTTCCCGGAGGCTATCTGTGAACTCACAAACCTGAAGACCCTGCACCTGGGTTATAACCTTATCCGTAGTTTGCCGAATGATCTAAAGCAGCTGCAGGAACTACAAAGTATCTGGCTTGCTGGGAACCTGCTCACAGAGTTCCCACCAGTGTTGCTGGAAATGCACTTTTTGGCCATTATAGATGTGGATCGGAACAAGATACGGTACTTCCCAAACTTGTCTCACTTGAACGGCTTGAAACTTATCATATACGACCACAATCCCTGCGTCAACGCCCCAGTGGTGGGCGAGGGAGTCAGAAGGGTTGGGCGCTGGGCCGACAACTCAGATGACGAACAGGAAGACGTTGAGACGAAAGCAGGGAATGAGACCGTAGATGAAGCGGGGGAGGTCCAGTCTGAGGAGAAGCACACTGATGAAGGGCAAGGAGCAGAGTGAGCCTCGGCTGTGGTGAGGAGCTCACACCTGCTGTGGCATCCTGACTCCTTAAAGAACAGTGTCACTGGGAGCATCTTGCTATTTTAACCAAAACTGGTAAAACCAAGTACTTGATGTGTCTGTGACATGATTTATAATAAATACAAAAAGTGGAAGAAAACATTTTTTAAGCAATTTGGCATAACATAGATGATTTTACCCATTTTGTGACATATTTATTTTAAACATGGCACAGTCAAAGTGAAACAGGAAGTGACATCAAAGGGGAACTCTGGACTTCCTGGTCTTTGTTCATTGAAAATACACTCAGATCTTCTTTGTCTCTCTCTGACAGTGACTCGAAATCATCTAAAGAAACATCAGATTCTTCCCTACTGTCTAAGTTGTTAGCAATTGTAGCATCGCTCCATGCATGTGCAGGCGTTCCCCTTTGTCATCACTTCCTGTTACTGCGTCTGCAAATATCTCAAGAACTGTTCCTCTCAGCGCCGTGAATGATTCATTTTTTGCTATACATTAATGTTATCTCTCTGAAAATGCATTTGTTACAATTTTTTTGATGTCACAGGCACTTTAAGATGACTCACAAAATATGAAAAAGTCCCAAAAAATGTGGCCTGTATAAGAATAGGTTAAGTTTTACTTTAAATTGTAAAACGTAGCATGCCCTGAACTGCACGTAAAAAAATATCATTTTATCTTACGAGAATGAGTTCTTGCAGTATTTTAATGTGATTTTATGAGTATTATAATGCACATGTAAAAAATAAATAATAATAATAATACACATGTAAAGGCTAGTTTGTAATTTACTTGAAAAACTCAGCAAAGTGTTTGCATAAATTTACACTTTAATATGAATCTATCTATGCACTTGTTGCTGTGCCATTATAACATTAACTCAGCTCACAATCTGACAAATGAAACTTGTCTCTTATTGATGAGATTAAAAAATGAACTTAAACGAAGCCTGAAATAGCTTCTGTACCTGCTGAGGATAAAAACTATGAGGGTTTTAACAGATGATGGATAGCTGAGGTCGCCTACTGCACTCCTTATCCTGACAAATGCATAATTTATCTGATAGATTGAAGCTGTGGTTTTGAATAAAGACCTCTAATGGGC
Source organism: Nematolebias whitei (assembly GCF_014905685.2). Taxonomy (NCBI): domain Eukaryota; kingdom Metazoa; phylum Chordata; class Actinopteri; order Cyprinodontiformes; family Rivulidae; genus Nematolebias; species Nematolebias whitei. The sequence goes on along the minus strand of NC_056507.1, from coordinate 19,061,006 downwards.
CTTAATATCATCTCCAAAAGCTTCTGGTTTGAACCACATAATGAGTGCAGCTTCGTAATCCCCTGGTGTATCTGGAAAATGTTCTCTAAACAAGAATAAGTACCACTCTGCAGTATGTGATAAGAGATATTTTTAACAAGGAAATATATTCAAAATGGTGCAAATCTTTTCAGTTTTGAAATGTGAGGATTTAAAATTGAGAACTTTTGTTTACACTTTTTACTGAACACTTTATTAGAAACTCTTTTGTTTCCTACAATTCAGTTTGTATAAATCCATGCACTTATAGCCTCATGATAAAATAAAATGGTTTTTATAACAAACGAAGACCTCTTTTTCTGTTCAAATTAAGAATCAACATGTGGATTTATCTGTGGTGAGGAGTTCACAAACACACGTGATTCTTAACTGCAAACCTGTTCATTCAGCATCGTGAATAAACTCATCTTTTTTCCATACTCTGCAGATTTTTCCTTCATCTATCGTGCTTTCAACTGAGATTTAAAAGTACCGGTAAAATCCAACCATTTTTTGGATTTTATTGTTTTATTATTTTATATTTATTGCTTTATTATTATTATTATTTTATTGCTGCTGATCTCTTGCCTTTAAGCGGCTGTATTCACACCAATCTGCTCACAACAGGCTCATGTTCGGGCTGCCGTTTACTCTACCGTATTATTTTACATTAGTGTTTAGCGTATATCTTAGATCCTTGTATAGTTTCTTTTTATACTTTATATTTTTGCTAGTTTGTGGTGTAACTGGGAACTTCAGTACGCAATTTCATTCCACCTCATGTACCACGTGATGTGAATGACAAAGAAACTTGAAAATGAACTCAAGTTTGTGAAATCATTAATAGATTTTAATAATAATGGTGAAGAAGCCGCATTTCTAAGTCATGATTATAGAAACTAGTAAATAGTCTTTTAGAATAAAAACAACATGTATCCATAGGATGACACTAAAACTCTGACTTAAAGAGGTGGGTGACATGCTTCAAGGAATTTTAAGACTTTAATTTTATAAGTATTTCTCAAACAAACAAGTTTCTTTGGAATAAAATGTTTACTTAAAACTTTGTGAAAAAATTTGTGAAGGTATATGATCTTGTAAATACTTCTAAAAAGTATTTTTTCAGTTAGAAAAAGCTATCAGTGTGAAGTTCACTAGTTTATTTCTTTATTTTTTTTAATGCAGAAATAACACGTGCCATGTATCTTGAGAGGAACCAACACATGAGAGAATATCTCGGTTCAAAATCCTGAATCCATTAAACACAATTTATACATAATCTACCAAAAAAGCTTTAATTCAGAGCTCCCCTGAAGTACAGGTTAAATATGCTACTACGTTAAAAAAAATTGCATTGCTGGAATTCAGCTGCTTCAAAACTGTAACTTCACCAATCCTGTTATATTATATTAAATCCAGACACTTCTTCATGAACTTACATTACTTCAATCTTAACTCACTTAAATTGCTCTGTCTACTGGTAACAGAAAAAAAAAAACATTTTAAAAACTTTAAACTGCAAAAGCTACTGTGTAAAAGTACACAACCTTCAAGTCACAAATGAACTGAGACAGAACACAGATTTTCATGGAAACAAAAACATACTGGTTGTACAAATGTAGCTTTTTTTCTAGGAATCTGTTAACAAAGATCCCTTTTCATAAATCAAATGTCCAAATCAAATTGCTCTGAAATTTCTGATCAAAAACAGTCACATGCTTAGCAATTTTGTTTCAGTTGCACACCATCAAAAACCTCAAGTCTGACCATGTTTGAGCTTAAAATCAATGGCGTCACTGTTTAGAACTAGTTTAACGTGAAGACTTTTTTAACTTTTCCTTATTTGTGAACAGTAGGCTGTGATGAGAGAAAACACCACCATGCAGACATCAAACACAAGCAGGTTCAGCTGACTTTTAAACAAGGGCGCGTTGAATTGTTGGCAAACACCTGATGATACAACACTGAAGGATATGTCAGATCTGGAATGTAACACCTCCTGATATGAGCACCAGCAAAACTCAAATAGCACAAAAATAAGACTTGTAACAGTGCTGTGATAAAAGAAAAACATTCACACAGAGGTCAAAGACAAACTGTTATCAAGACAAAACCACATTATATCTCAAACATGTAAATGTCACTGAACTGTGGGTTTCATTTAGTCTATGTTAGATGAAGTGTATTTAAGGTGCTAAGGATGGGAGTAGATATGCAACATGAGGGTATTTATTATGCAGCAATTATACTTTAGAGACTCATCCAAGGCCCGGGTCTCTGGCGAATTAATGTCTCTCCAGACTGAGATGGAAGGCTTCCATTCAACACATCTGAGCTGTCTGTGTCCCCGTGCTCCTCAGAATCACGAGACTCTTCTTCCTTGTTATCTGGAGCTTCAGCCCCAGAGGTATCTGGGTTTTCAGAAGGGTTCTCTGATGACATCTCTGCTAACGCGCCATTTCCTTGAAGACCATCGGTCCCATTCACTGATCCAATTTCTGCAGGAGAGCTGAGTTCTTTCTGCGAATTCTCTCTTTCCATTCGCTTCCGAGCCTCCTCTCTCCTCCTCTGGATGCGAGTGTTGTCTCCCATCATGACCCTGATTCGGACCTGATCCGGAGGCCAGAGCCCACCCCATATAAACTGCAGGTAGCCAAACAGTGCAATGACGCTGAGGAAGGCAAAGTTGGTGGAGATACCGATCACTGCTGACGTCAAGGGGAAGTTGTACAAAAGGTATCGTATACCAGTGAAGTAAGCATGGATGCGGAGCTGAGATGAGTAGATCTGGACCTGCTTGGACTGGATCTGAATGACTGCACCAACAGTGGGTTCATAAGCGTTTGTCTTGTAATCCGAGTAGAGCTCAACTTCGATGAGTTGCTTCTGTTCAGCCATCCCAGTCAGCAGGAGAGGAGAGAAGCATAAAGTGCTCAGGGTTTGGAGAAGGAAAGACCGATAATGCAGCATTGTGGATCTGCCCACCGATGACACAATCTTCCCACCTTTGGTGTAACAAGACATCCTGACCATGAACATACCCAGCTGTTCATTAACTGGAGACTCGGGCATCACTAACTCCAGAGACACTCTGTAAGGCTGACCATTGGCCATCACCTGGTCTCTTTCATTCCTCATGAATGAGATGTTGGCTGTGGGGAAGGAGCAGAGACCTGCCTCTGCAGCATCACAATCAGAGGTGTAGAAAAAGTGCACAGGGGTGGAGAAGCTCACAGTGGGCATGTAGGAGTAATAGAAGCTTCCGTAGAGAAACACAGACACCCAAAGCAGCAGAACTAACGTGCAAAAAAGGATGGCGGCCTGAAGTAATGTCCGTCGGGCTTTGAGGAGGGTCACAGCTGCTACATCCTGCAGCCAGTGAAGAATCGGTCCCATCGCAGCCCCCATCCTGTCTGTTCCGTTCCTGATATTGGCTTTAGATCCTCCTTGGAGCTCTGTGAACTGGTGACTCTGTGGCGGATCCTTAAAGTCAGACATCTCACAGTGGGTGGCTCCGCTCAAGAACTGCAAAATCCATTTTCTTCGCCTCCCATATTGAATATTTTTAGCTACCCCCGACTAATTCGGCTCGTTATTGTCACTTGGAGCCTCAAACCATAAGAAATTCTCGAAAAACGTATTAATAATCGGGCTTCATTGAGGTTGAACGGTTATGCTTCCTACAATCATTAGAGACGCAGCTAGCTAGCGGCTTAACAAAAATATGACCCCGTGACCCGGATGTTGTCGGCGCGCCGACGCTTCTTTCGCGTGCAGTTAGCTTAGTTGAGCTCAACCATCGACATAGAAGCTAGGAGCACTCCCTCCAGCAGACACAATAGTAATGGGGAAGAAAAGTCGTCTTTCAGGAGGAGCCGTTGGCCGGAGAACAATCCTACAGCTTTCTCCTCCCGGGAATCGCGGTGGGATTGCAGGAGAAAGGGAAGAAGCGAACTCGGGATCCGATGGTACTATTAGTAGCATGTTAGCACAGTAGCGTTTCAGCTAAGGGCCAACCCAGTGCTAGTAAGGTTAAAGCCCGAGAACTCGGCCTACGTGTTAATAGAAAGATAAAGAAGTTTATCTGACCGGAGTTTTACTTTGCACTTGGTGCAAATCTGTTCTTAAATTGCGTATGTGTGCTTACTGATTAAAACTATTAATTTAAAAATGTACACCAAAGCTAGCGTACTGAGCTAGCGATTAAAATCCTGTTGTGCTACTAGCAGGCCCGAAAATAGACCAATAATAAAGAACAGTGTCAACCAAGCAAAACTCAATCAACATGCATAGCATAAGTTTTGTGACGTTTAGTTGGATTTCTTAACGAGAGAGGGAAAGGTGCCCGTGTACCTCATTTGTTTTCTGTTGCTAGCCCTGTGAGTGTTTGCAATGAATGCTGTCTGCCACTCAACTTTTAACTTTTAGTATTGACTGTTTCTGTGCAGAAGAGCAGGATGGTGATGGACACAGATTCGTGAGACGCGCCAATATGAAGACACCCGCAGTAAAAGCCACAGGTGAGTTAAAAACTTGTGTTTAAACGGGGTCATTTAATGTTTAAACTATTTTTATTGACCTGAACAAAGTTGTATTTCTTTTTCCATTTAGAGGGTTTGTCGTTGCTTGGGGCCTATGAGGACAGTGATGAAGAGGATGGAGACCGTTCAGCTGCTCGTTCTCAACACAGCCAGCCTGCAGACATTGACAGTACATTGGCCAATTTCATGGCTGTGAGTGTAACATGAGTGTTCATTAACTTATAAGGAGTTTACAATAATGATGGGTAGATGCTTTATGCTTTATTACCTTTTATATTAGAGTTATTGTATTGTTCAAAACGGAAATAAATGCAGCTCTAATCATGCTGTGCTCTTGTAAATAAGATGAGCATTGCAGTAATTAACCTTTTGGTGATTGTCACTGATAGGTCTAGACTTGTTCAAGAGTTTTTCTGATTTATGCTGTCAAATTTAACTTGTCCACCAGATGAGTACAGCTGAACTGATTTTAAATCAAATCACTATAAATTTAACACTATAAGCATATCATGTTTTTTTGTCAAATATATAGTATTTAAGTTATGACTTTTAAAAAGTCTTCAATTTGCATAATTCATAAAGCTTAGAAGGCTGTTGATTCTTATCGTTACTGATTTTTTTTTTTTTAACCCAACTTGTAATTGTTACGGTTTCTGGCATTCTAGGAAATTGATGCAATCACAACTCAGCCAAGTACAGACGATGCAGCTGCCCCTGTTTCGAATGCAACCCCACCCAGACCTGAAGATAAAACTCAGCAGCCAGCTCAGGAAGATGGGCAGAATCAGCAAAGCACAGAGTTTGAGTACAATACACAGTACTCGTTAGCTGGAGGTAACTGTCTTATCTGTTTTTTAAATGAATAATTGCCATGTATTATAGATTACATCTCTTCAGATAAAGTACTTTCACACTGCAGCTATATTAATTCAAAAGCAATAGCTGCCAGCTGATAATGGGTTATTCTTTGAAAGCAGTGTTTTGATATTTACCCCAATACACTTTTATTAATGATGTTAAGGCCAGCTCAGAGCTTGTTCAAAACGAATAACTTTTTTGACTTTTTTCTTACTACAGACTGCAGCCAGTTTAAGTAGTTTTAACTCTTTTTAAGTTAAATCTGTGAACATTAGCTAAAAATGTAACATTACTCCTGTCATGGTATATACGTTTTGATGCAACCACTGTTAAATTTTGCCTGAAGACGATGATTGTGAAAGCTGGTTTTTCTGGTGCGTCAAGTATTGTTCACACACACTGGTTATCAAAAATAAAACATTTAAGTTGGGAAAAATAAAAGGTATATTAAACTATTATTCTCCAGTTCTTTCAATAAAATTAAACTCACATTCAAGGTTTTTTTTTCTCCCAGAGGATTTGTCTCGTCTTGACTTCAAAACAGCACATATTTCAATTCTGATTTGCTGTTTTCATCTTTTTAAATTTATAGTAATGGGTCAACTCCATTGAGCTATAGAATTATTGTTTGAAAGCATTAATGCATTATGCTGTAATTTGTTTCAAAAATATTCAAAATTCATGTCCTTATGTTCCAGTGGGTGTGGAGATGGGAGACTGGCAGGAAGTATGGGACGATAATTCTGGTTGTTATTATTACTGGAACACTCTGACCAACGAGGTGTCTTGGGAACTGCCAAATTATTTGGCTGATCAGGTGCAAAGTCTGGGTCATTATGCAAACAGGTAGGAGAAAAGTATCTTGAACACTATATATTTAACTGCAAAACATGTAATAACAGGAGTTAGCACATTATGCATTCCAAATTCTTTAATTTTATTCTACTAGTGGAATCGTATTGTCAATGGAGTGTTTTTGATTTTCCTTGTAGCACTAGTGTCAATGGAAATGGCTCGGTCCATGCAGGTTATTGCACAGAAGAAAATCCTGCCCCTGCTGCCACCCCAACAGCTGCTAAAGAGACCAAAGTGAAGGCAAGTTTCATTTAGACTAATATTAATATTCTTGTTTTTGTATTTTTAAAAGACTTGCCAGTTTAATTTTAAACGTACTGTTCTTGTTTTTGTCTTAACAGGAGGTAATAGAAAGTGTTACAGGTCTTACAAGTGAAGAGGAGGAGCGTCAAGGAGTAGCTGCATCCCTCCTTGGTCCACTGATCCCATCTGAAGTAAAAGAAGCAGAAGAAAAGTGGAGGAAACGATTGCTTAAGGATTTGGATGAGACAGAGAACAGTTTGGATTCTGATGGAGAGGGGGTCAAACCTGCTGGATCTCCTATACCCTTTATGGACTCTGACTTAGCCGCCACTGTCCAAAAAGATGTTTGCACCAAGAAGCTATCAAGAAACAACTCGGATGCTGAGGAGGAGCCAGAAGAAGACACGGTGGACCTTGAGCTGGCTTTGGAGAGGAAGAAGGTGGGAATTTCATGGTCTTCAATAACTACTGGGAGTTATTTTCAAGCTGTCTTTATTTTCTTTAAGACACTACCTCTTAATTATTCAACAATAAGTTATATGTTTACATGAAATTTCTGATCACATGGTTATTAAGTTAGTTTACTGTCATGTTCACTGGTTTGTCAAGCTAACAAAGTTGCACATTCATCCACCTGTACATCTCGCACCACAAAGTAAAAAAATGATCTAAATTCATAAAACACACACAGGCTCATTTCAATAACATGTCACTTTCCACCCAAACATTATATGTAGGGTGTGCTTTTATTTCTATCAGCAGTAGTATTTCAACTTGTTCAGAATATCAGCCAAATTAAATGTCAAAGTGACGTAGATGTAATCGTGTCAACATCTGATACTTTAGGCTGAGCTTCGGGCACTCGAAGAAGGTGATGGGAGCGCAGGGGGCTCCAGTCCAATGTCTGAGGCTAGTCAAGAAGCTGCTGGATCTCGTGGTCTGCTACAGAAAAAGAGATGGAAGACTGTTTTCCCGTCTGTTGCCAGCCCCGACTCTAACAGCCGAGGCTCAGACCAACTGGACACTACAGAGACGGGTGAGTTTAAATGATTATTGTGGAGAGTCACAAGCATGATGGTTGATAGTATTTAAACCCTGCTACTTGTGTTTTTGTATATTTGAGTACCTCTGTTGTCTTTTTAGCACCTCCTAAAGTCTTAGAAGGTGTTGTGGAAGAAGAGGACAAAGAGGCAGAAACATTAGAGGATTTGTTAGCTCCAAAACTTCTTTTCAAAGAAGAGGAAGAGACCCCTGAGCTAAAGGTAAGCTCAACACTCTAACTATTGTTCTGCACTATGTTCAGGCTGCTGTTTAATATATCATATTATATTGTTATTTTTTAGTGTGTATCTTAGATCCTTGTGTACGGTTTCTTTTGTATAGTTTATATTATTGTTATTTTTGGGTGTAACTGGCACCTTGAGTTCACAATTTCGTTCCACCTCATGTACCACATGTGATGCGAATGACAATAAAGTCACCTTGAACCTTGACTTGCTAGATGCTTTTTCTGTAGAACAGACGAACATGGTTTTAATGTTAAAAATGTAGTTTCAGATCGGAGAATTGGCTAACACCTTAACTAGCAAGATGGAGTTCCTGGGTATAAACAAGAAGACAATCTCAAATTTTCACTTACTGCTGCTCCAAACTGAGGTAAGAGAATAGTTCATTTATAGCTTTCAGTTGCAGCAATCTCTCTAGGACTTCTGAAATATTTAGCACTTGGTGTCATATAATTTATCAGTGCTTAATATTTAAAACTCTCATAATAATCCATCATAAATGTCCCTCTGGAAATGTATTATAATTACTTTTCCATCTTGATAATCTTTTCCGTGAATCTGATAGCTTTATTTATCTCTATATTCTTGGTTCATTTTGCTGTTGTACCCATGTTTTTCTTTATCTTTTAGACACGGATTGCTGACTGGAGGGAAGGTGCTCTGAATGGGGTCTATCTTCGCCGCAAGCTGCAAGAAGCTGCAGAACACATAAAATATTATGAACTTAACGCCACCCCTAAAGGCTGGTCCTGCCACTGGGACAGGTACGCGCTCATTACCTTTCACATCTATAACCTCCCTCGCCCCCCAAACATTTTATGGTGTCTCAACACGCCCCCTCAGTGCCGATGTTGCAGCCTTTGTAACATGACTTGGGGAGAAGCTTAACCTGTCCGAGTGGATTTCCAGAAATAGACTTGAGGTTTCTGTGATACAGAATTTCACATTCTAATAAGGGAGCATCCACTCTGAGCCAGCCTGCTTCCTGTTAAATAGACCTGCCACAGAATGGACTCCATGTCCCAGTAACTGACTCTTAAGCCCTTTGTTGTGGGGCGTTTGTAGACTGAGTTTGGGTTCATTCAGAGATAAAAATTGGGTGGGTGTTAAAAGGCTCGGTGTTTTTGGGGGGAGCCTTGCACTTTACAGGACTACAACACCCAGAATGCAAAGCCGAAAGAATGGTGTCCTGGAATCAACAAGTGTCATGCGTCAAAACGTGAAGATGGAGCAATGACGGGAATCCAGCAGGTCAGACCAACTCTATTTTATATGTCTTCCTGTTTTTTCATTATTATTTTTTTATGTAAGATGTATTGATTGTGTGATTGTTATTGTCTGAGCTACCATTGTTTACGATGATGGTGGTGGTGTTTCCTCCCTGGTGTCTTCCTGTATCTGGGAGGGAATGGTTGTCTAAAACAAAGAAAGTGTGACAACCATGAGCTGCTGAAAGCTACTTTCAGGACCTAGAGATGATTTGTTTTGCATTATTTATTCTTGAGAGCAAGGTGGGTCCCCTGTCCACACCCATAATGACACACTGATTGGGCCCTTGTTCTGGACAGCTAAAATTGCTGTCCATACCAACAATCCTATTCCCTGTTTTCACCATTATGTTTGCTTCCTTGCCCCCACTGTCCCAGGGTATCATGGCACTCTGCAAGTTTCAAGAGCCTTGGTTGAGACTGTTGTTTTCTATGTCTGTTGTTCCATTTTTAGAGAGCACAAGCGGTATTTCTATGTGAGGGAGCGGACTGGTGCCTCCCAGTGGGAGTTTCCAACGGAGGAGGACGAGGAGGAGGACTCTAAAGACAGTCCATGCACGCAGACTCTGAGTCAAGAAGATACCAAAACATCTGGTGATGTTACAGGTCAGACTCTTCATTTCATGTTTTATTCATTTTATGAATGTGGTCACAAAAGGGAGAATCAACATTGGTGTGTCTCTCACACCACTCATGTCAACTAATCTATTCCCCCCCCCCCCCCCCCCATTTTAAAAACATTTTATTCCAGCAGAACCTTCTACATTATCCTCTGCTGCACCACCAGCAACACCACCACCTCCTCCTCAACCCAGTTCATCCTCCTTTTGGTCCCTATCCCAACCACCACTTCCTGATAGCCCTCCTCCACCTTCCAACAACCCCCCACCTCCACCTCTCCCCCCAGACTCACCCCCTCAACCTCCTCCACCTCCTGACAGCGATGAAGAAATTATGGAGGTGGAGATGGAGATGGATGATGACGACGAGGAGGAGCCACCAGCTCCCGGAACAGAGGAGGACAGCGGGAGGTTGGGCTCTGCCGGCATGAAGGTCAGGAAGCAGTGACATTTAATTTTATTAGTATTTAACATTTGGATTGTGAAAGTTTTAACTTTTTTCTTTTGACAGATTTTTGAATCAAATTCTTTGGGGAAGGGTCAGAAACGTAAGGCCGGTCAGATGAATAAAACCATTACGATTGGAAGCAGTCCCATTATCTACACTCAGGCAGCTGTTTGTACAGGTAACCACACGACCTCTGTAGCATAATTATTTTACTAAAAACAATAACAGATTGGACTCGTTGGGTTCTGTGGTCATTATTTTTACATTTAATATGCTTTTTGAACTAAACCTAATTATTACATAATTACAATGTGAGGGAACAATCACAGTGGTTTTTACATGATGGTAAGGTTTAAGGTTTGCCTTTGTCTGCAGCACCCATGATGTCAGCAGCTGCATACTGGGGTATGCCAGCTGTGACTGCCCCTGTAATCCAATGTGAACTTCCTCCCCCCCCACCTATGGCAACTGTTCCACCTCAGCCCCCACTGCCACCATCCCAACCTGTTTATGAACCTCCTGTAGCCAAAGCGCCAACTGTAGACAAGACTAAGAAACTAAAAAAAGACAAGGTTAGTATTATTGTTACTAAATCCATGCATTTGATTTGACATTAAGGTCACACACATTTCACATTTGTATGAAAATTTATTTATTATTTTTAAAATATCACTCATTTTCTACCATGTGTATAGTCAAAGAAGAGTAAGACGAAAATGCCATCGCTAGTAAAGAAGTGGCAGAGCATCCAGAAAGAGTTAGATGAAGAAGAGAAGAGCAGCTCCAGTGATGAGGACCGAGAGCAGCTCAACAAAAAGAGCATCGAGGACTGGAAACAACAGCAACTCGTGACGTATGTTTCTATTCTGTCAGGTTTTGTTTGTGTACTTGAATTCGTGCCATTAATTTCTGCTTTTAATCTTGCTTTTCTTCTGGTAATGTTTTTTTTCTTTGTTGTTCTCCAGGGGAAAAGCTTCAAAGAATGCCAATTTTGAGGCACTACCTGAAGACTGGCGACAACGCCTTAAGAAACGAAAGATGACGAATAGCACGTAATATCAATCCACTCCAGCGATGTTTGTAAAGCTACACCGTGACGTCATCTTTAACGAGCGTTTAAGTTTAATACTAAGTGGACTTTTTTTTTTTTCTTCTTTCTTCACAATATAAGCATTTCCAAGCTCCTACATGGCAGGCCATTCTCACATAGAGGGGTTTTAAATGTCCTGTACTTTTTTGTATTTGCAAGTGTAAATGTGCCAAATGTGCCACGATAATACTTTTGTCACATTTTTGTACAGACGCAGTTCAAATGTTCATCAGTTTGTTTGGCAGAATTGTCTATTTTATAGTGTTTTTACAACCATGTACATAAAATGGAAAATTGAATGGACCAGGTTTGTGCAATGTGTGTTATGAAAACTGTATACAGTATTTTGTAAAAAAATAAAATAAAATTAAATGAATAAAAAATTTTAATCTGTTTTTTAAAAGTCATTGCTTTATTTTGCAGTGAAAGTAGTTTTGTCCTAATCAAAACTAACATATAATACTTTATTTTAATTATTATAAACCAAATACTTTGAAAAAGTAGATTACCGGTAGTCGGAAACTTCTGCTTCGTTCTTTCCCGCCTCTTCTCCATCTCCACGGCAACCACTATGTTGGGCCGCTGGGTTGCCTAGCAACGTGTTGACCACGGTAGCAATGTGTGCTTCGAGATCCGCCCGTGTTGGATGCAAATGTTTTTTTTCTACGGAGTTTATTTTTTATCTTTAAATTATAAATATTCAATCATGACAGAGGTAAGTGAACATCGGGAATCCGTATAAATTCAGGTTATAAAAGAAACGTTAAAGTTTTAAGTGTTGCTCAAAAGAAGCTAATGTTAGCATCAAGAAACGAAACAAAAGTTGTTGGCAACAATAAATCTGCTATAATTTGAATTCGTTTAATACATAAATGCCAAGAAGAAAAGGTATTTCTATAAATCACAATTAATAATAAATCTTGTAGCAGCAGGTAGCCCAAACTTAAAAATCTGCTGTGGATCAACAACTTGTAAAAAACCGACAAAGGATATCTTAACAGTGCATGGGTTTTAGATCTTAAATTGTCATTGTTTTAAATTATTTATTACAATTATTGCCATTTACTGTTATACTGTATGTTTTATATATTTTGTAAATATTTCTGAAGTCTTATTCTAATCTTGTTGTTTTTTATGACGTGTGCTGCCTGTTCTTGGCCAGGTGACTCTTGTGAAAGAGGTCTTGATCTTTATGGGTTTTTATATGGTTAAATAAAGGTTTTAATAAATAAATAAACAAAGCAAAGGCTGTGAATACGTAAATGTGATTTCTTCATTTTCTATTTTTAATACATTTGCACAAATCTCAGATCTTTTTTCATGTTGTCATAATGGGGTATTGTGTGTAGACTTTTGAGGAAAGAGATTAACTTAATACAATTTGGAATAAGGATGTAACAAAATGTGGAATAAGTGCAGTGAATGCGGTACTTTATGAATGCACAGTAAATACCAATAAGAAAAATCAAAATAAAATCAATGACTTTTTCAAAATAAAGGCAAACTTCTGGCCTCCATTTTAATTTGGAAACATTCAGAAGTACAGGTCCTTCTAAAGAAATTAGCATATTGTGATAAAGGTCATTATTTTCCATAATGTAATGATAAAAATGAAACTTTCATATATTTCAGATTCATTGCACACCAACTGAAATATTTCAGGTCTTTAATTGTTTTAATACTGATGATTATGGCATACAGCTCATGAAAACCCAAAATGCCTGTCCCAAAAAATTAGTATATCATGAAAAGGTTCTCTAAACAAGCTGTTAACCTAACCATCTGAATCAACGACGTAACTCTAAACACCTGTCTGTGGGAAGGGAAAAGCGTGGCAGAAAACGCTGCACAACGAGAAGAGGTGACCGGACCCTGAGGAGGATTGTGGAGAAGGGCCGATTCCAGACCTTGTGGGACCTGCGGAAGCAGTGGACTGAGTCTGGAGTAGAAACATCCAGAGCCACCGTGCACAGGCATGTGCAGGAAATGGGCTACAGGTGCCGCATTCCCCAGGTCAAGCCACTTTTGAACCAGAGACTGCGTCAGAAGCGCCTGACCTGGGCTACAGAGAAGCAGCACTGGACTGTTGCTCAGTGGTCCAAAGTACTTTTTTCGGATGAAAGCAAATTTTGCATGTCATTCAGAAATCAAGGTGCCAGAGTCCGGAGGAAGACTGTGGAGAAGGAAATGCCAAAATGCCAGAAGTCCAGTGTGATTCAAGCACCCACAGTCAGTGATGGTCTGGGGTGCCATGTCAGCTGCTGGTTTTGGTCCACTGTGTTTTATCAAGCGCAGGGTCAATGCAGCTAGCTATCAGGAGATTTTGGAGCACTTCATGCTTCCATCTGCTGAAAAGCTTTATGGAGATGAAGATTTCATTTTTCAGCACGACCTGGCACCTGCTCACAGTGCCAAAACCACTGGTAAATGGTTTGCTGACCATGGTATTACTGTGCTCAATTGGCCTGCCAACTCTCCTGACCTGAACCCCATAGAGAACCTGTGGGATATTGTGAAGAGAAAGTTGAGAGACGCAAGACCCAACACTCTGGATGAGCTTAAGGCCGCTATCGAAGCATCCTGGGCCTCCATAACACCTCAGCAGTGCCACAGGCTGATTGCCTCCATGCCACGCCGCATTGAAGCAGTCATTCATGCAAAAGGATTCCCGACCAAGTATTGAGTGCATAACTGAACATGATTATTTGAAGGTTGGCGTTTTTTGTATTAAAAATGCTTGTCTTTCATTGGTGGGATGAAATATGCTAATTTTTTGGGACAGGCATTTTGGGTTTTCATGAGCTGTATGCCATAATCATCAGTATTAAAACAATTAAAGACCTGAAATATTTCAGTTGGTGTGCAATGAATCTGAAATATATGAAAGTTTCATTTTTATCATTACATTATGGAAAATAATGACCTTTATCACAATATGCTAATTTTTTGAGAAGGACCTGTATTTTCAAATTATACATAATACCGCAATTGTGTTTTAGTATTTTATCAGTACATTCAAGTCACATATAAATGAAAATTCTTCATATTTAAATTTTTTATTTATATTAAATGCATTCAAGTGTACAGTAAATTGGAGAAAAGCCCATTATTTTCCAAAGGCCCAAATATTATGGGGTAATATGAGCAAAAATACATTGCCACCCTTATTTTTACTTCAACTGTTCTTCACTTTGCCCATTTAATTTTTAGTATTTAAAATCTTCTGATTAGCCATTAATGCTGTGGATCGTTCTAATGAATTAAGCTCCATTTGGCTGAAAACGCACTGCTAGAATAATCCTGTGTGTTCCGTTCAGAGTTTATCCAACTGTTTATTAATCATTAATTGTAGTAGTGTTGACACTGTTAATGCTAATGTGTTGGGTGTTAAATATTTGTCTTCAATGTGTTACATGAATATAATAAAATAATGGCTTATATTTTACCTATCAGGCAGTGAGAACACCAACCATCACCTCTGTCATCAGGAATTTGTGGAACACCAACCAGTTGGACAAATCAGACATGAGTGACTCTAACACAGAGGAGGAGGAATTTGCAGGAAGGAAACAATGTAAGCTACCAACATGTCTGCATTTGAAAGTTGTGTGCACACTTTCATCTCACTTTTACTAAGACGTGGTCATCTTAACTGTATGGCCATAAATTAAACATCAATAATTTAAGGTTTTATTTATTATCCTACAGTATCTATGAAATTAAGTGAGACCCTGCGCACGAGGCAGCTGCTCCTAAACTTTCACAAAGGCAAACCTGTTCTGAGTTTAAAGACACCGCGGGACCTTGTCAAATTTCCAACTGTTCCCCGCCCTCGTTGGCCCGTAGAGTGTGAGGTCATCAGTGACATCATTCAACACATAGGTAACTTTTCATTCTTATTAAATCTTTTACTTCACTAGGGTTGATAAATGATCACAAACCATGCAATTAGATGAAAAAAGTAAAAGTGGTACGTTGAACAGTTTGAAGACTTGCCATGTTATTTTATTTAATGTAATTACCAATGAGTGTATATTTTGTAGAGTGGGAACCTCCTGAGCCAGAGCCTTTTTATCAGCCTTTAGGACACGAGGACACACCCATTGCTGTTGGAGAGGAGCGTGGGAAGGTGGTGTACTGCAGTGACCCAGGTAAATCCTGATAACAAGGGTGGGTTTTTGTTGTTGAACCGTCAGATTATTTCTTGCCATTTCTAGCTTCAAGACAGACTGTTTCACCCAGCGTTCCATTAGAGAATATATAACCTGTTTGTTGATATATGCAACAAATCAACACACAGTTCTAAAATATTTGTTAAAATTGTCTTGTTTCTCAAGAACATTAAAGCTTTTTTTTGACAACTTTTAAATAAATAAATTCAAAGTCTGCTCTTCTTACTTGTTTCTTTAAGCTACCAATCATCCCTATTTCACATGCTCTCGTGTTGGAGGAAGTAGGAGCCCAGTTAAGACCGTTACTTCCTTTGTCAGTGACATCACTCTGGAGTTTGAGTCACGCTTTGAAAGCGGCAACCTCCAGAAGGCCATCCAAGTGTGAGTATCCTCACTGAAATCAATCAAGTTGCTGCTGTTTATTTACAGTCATTGTATTTCAATATATTTTAATATATTGATTATATTTTAGTTCAGTTTCTCTTTCTCTACATTTTTTTTCTTTTTTGGTCAGGGGCATGTATGACTATGAGCTCACCCTGCGTACTGACATGTACACCGCAAAGCACAGTCAGTGGTTTTACTTCAGAGTCAGAAACATGAAGGCTGGAGAGACGTACCGCTTCACCATCGTCAACCTGACGAAGAGCAGCAGTTTGTATTGTCAGGGCCTGAAGCCGCTCCTTTACTCTGAGAGAGCTGCAAAAGAAAACTCTGTTGGATGGCAACACACAGGCTCCAATATCAAATACTATCGGAACAGCTGCCAGGTAACAACTGGATCAGCTTTAGTTTGTATCCAAAGTTTGCCAGACTTTCAAAGCATTTTAGGACTGTATAACTTCTTCCCAACATGCATTTCTTTTAAGTGTTTGCCTTTTTGTTTGTGTAGACTACAAAAGAGAACACTGACTCTGTCACCTTGCACTCACTCACCTGGACTCTTCAGTTCCCCTATGGCTCAGACACCTGCTATCTGGCCCACTGCTACCCCTACACCTACTCACACCTGCAGCACTACCTCAGGCGGATTTCTTCCAGTCCAGCAGTGATGTCATTCTGTAAAGTGCGGGTTCTGTGCCAGAGTCTTGCAGGGAACGCTGTGTATGTCATGATCATAACGTCTAGAGGGGCAGACAGACGCGATGTCAGGAACAAGAAAGCCGTGGTAGTGACGGCCCGAGTGCACCCCGGGGAAACCAATGGATCCTGGGTGATGGAGGGGTTCCTTGACTTTTTGCTTGGGGACTCAGATGACGCCCAAGTGCTCAGAGATAATTTTATTTTTAAGGTGACAGATTTCTTTGTGATTGTTTTCCCCCTTCCTAATGCTATCATTAAAGTAGAGTGGTGGTGATACGCTCTGATAATACTCTGGCAGCTTTTTCCTCTGTCTGTGGTACTGCAGGTGGTACCAATGCTGAACCCGGATGGCGTGGTGGTGGGCAACTATCGCTGCTCTTTGGCAGGCAGGGATCTCAACAGAAACTACAAGACCTTGCTCAGGGATTCATTTCCTTGTGTGTGGCACATCCGCAATCTGGTGGAAAGGTAACACTCCACAAACGATCTGAAGCAGAAACTGCTCATCTATTAACCCAAAGAACAACCACATTGGATTAAAGTGTAGAATATTTAGTGAGAACTGGGTTTTGACAAAAACAAAAAGTATTTATAACATATGTTCTTGGATAACGGAGAGTTTAATTAACAATAGGGAGAGCAGACAGTTACAGTGAAGTTCAACAATAGAAAATATGAGTCAATAAAATAAAAATAAAGCACAGTTTTGTCATTATAAACATGTTAAGTGTTAAAAACACTAATAAATTACAAAAGGTAGAAATAATTGTCCAGCCAGGTGTCTTACAGAGTTACCAATATCAGCCAACAACTGCAAATGTTTTATTTATAAAACAGTAAAATTTGCTATCTTCTTTCAGCATTAAACAAAATGACCAAGCCTTTCATCATGGAAGCATTAAACAGAACCAAACTACAGCGCTTGTTCTGCTCTGAATGAATCTTTGTGTCAGCTTCAGCACTTTTCTCTCTCCAGACTCGTGGCTGAAACAGAAGTCGTTCTTTATTGTGACTTCCACGGCCACAACCGTAAAAACAACGCCTTCATGTATGGATGCAGCAGCCGCGACGAGGCTTCTCTCAAACTCCAAGAGAGGGTCTTTCCACTAATGATGAGCAAGAATGTCAGCAATAAGGTACATTTTAATCGAGAAATCCAAGGCTTCCTAAACTACTGCTGACTTTTAAGTAGACCTGTAAGTTCTGCATTTATTATTAGTTTGATTTATAACCCACCAAAGACCAATTTGTTTTTGCAGCTACAACATCTAAACCATTCTGCTCCTTAGTTTTCCTTCAGGAGCTGCAAATTTCGGGTGCAGCGGAGCAAAGAGGGCACAGCACGCATCGTCATGTGGAGACTTGGCATCAGAAACAGCTACACCATGGAGGCCTCCTTTGGAGGCTCCACTCTGGGTTAGTATATGTTCCCTGAATGAGTTTATGCATTATTATATCTGTAGGGATCTTCTCATAAGCTTCTACGGCTTCTTCTTCGTCTTTTTTTTTTGGTTTAACTTTAGATGACAGGAAAGGGACCCATTTTACAACCCGGGACTTGAAGTCTCTGGGCTTTCACTTTTGTGACACCCTGCTGGACTTCTGTGACCCCGATCAAACTAAGGTGAGAGACAAAACAATGTGTTAGAGTTTAATGTCTACATAGAAATATGGACTGCATTACCAAGGTCCAGTCTCACTTCCAGAAAAATAATTTATAATCTAAATTTACTACAAGTGTAATTATCCATCAGGTTTTTAGGCTTTCTTTATGTTTTTCAGGTTACATACTGTTTGAAAGAACTGTCAGCATTGTTGAATAAGAAGTTCAAGGAGAGAACTGGTAACGATTTGGGCACTGACCGAAACATCTCTGTGTCTGACCTGGAAACGAGGTATGCAAGCCCCACCAAGGAACTATGGGATTAGTTTAAAACTTGTTTTCATTCAGTGAATTTCTCTCCCTTATGTTTGCAGCACAAGTGGTTCTAATAGCTCCGATTCAGACGGACTTCCTGTTCATCTACAGAACCAGGTGCAAAATCCAGAGGTATACAAACAAATATAACTGACTTCAATTAATCTCCTGATGCATGCTCAATAATCCAATTGACTAACTTAATAATTCAATTAACTAACACTTTTTACACAATAACATAATTATAATTAATTAAATGTTCTTTTTTTTTTACCTAACTTTATTTTTTCTCAAGGTTTGTTCACATTTGACTTTTAAGGACTTCTTAAAAAAAACAGTTTTGAATCAAGTCTATCCCTTCAGTGGTAGACCTGATGCTCATATTGTTCTCTCCCACAGAAACCATGCAAGAAGAAAAAGAAACGCGTGAAGAGTCATAAAGAAAGAGACCAGCTGCAACGGGACAGAGTGAGGAGCAACATGCAGCTACAAGTCCTGCAAAGCAGCAGCAAACATCTTGTAAAATTAAACGACCCAGGAGAAAGTGTCCTCATTGAATGCTCTGATGAGTCAGTAACTTGCATTAGGACTGATGGGTGAATGGTTTATTTGCAGGAGTCCAAACTGGTTGATGACAAGGAAAAAGAGAGCAATCAAAATAAGCCTGTTGAGAGTAATAGGAAGAAAGTGCAGGTATAAACTTTTGTTAATCTGTACTCCAAACTGAGGCAACCAGGTGAGGAGACTGATTTATTCTTGATCCAATTATGTTTTTGTGTGTGTGTGAAGCTCAATAGCCT
The DNA here is from genome assembly GCF_014905685.2 of Nematolebias whitei. NCBI lineage: Eukaryota > Metazoa > Chordata > Actinopteri > Cyprinodontiformes > Rivulidae > Nematolebias > Nematolebias whitei. The sequence goes on along the minus strand of NC_056507.1, from coordinate 19,041,806 downwards.
GACAAGAAAAGCTGAATTCTCACCTCCTGCTTCAAAAAATCCCATTGAGGCCAGTAAGGTGATTCTGTGGCAAGGCTGCAAGCCCATAAAGGTAAAACAACAACAAAACCTCTTGATCTGTAATAAAATCATAATTCTCTCATTTTAATATTTTGATAAACTGAAACTTGCAGACTTAAGCAGAAGAATACAGTTTATTGTGATTTAATTTGTTAAATTTGCTTTAATTGATACGTTTTGTTTTAGGAAAAGTGTCTGAAAAACCCGAGCTCCTCACGCCTGCAGCACAAAACGTTTCCACATCTCAGCAGCGCTCGCACACCTGTGGCTCCTCACTCAGGTAAGCTTTACTGTTGACACTGAACCATTCAAGGGTCTTTATTGCCACTCACATCACATGTGGTACATGAGGCGGAACAAAACTATGTACAATCAAATCATCATTGAGAACCATTTTAGAATCGGAGGTCCTCTGCAGCAGCTTCTTACATTTCATCTCCACAGGGGTTGAACAAAAAGAGAGAAAACAGTGGCGATGCTACTCTCAGTTGCTTCACCTGAGTGTTCTTCCACCTCCACCAAAGGTCATTCCTCCCGCGCAGTGCCAACCTTGCTCTCCACAACAATGGCTTTCCTACTGCAGAGGTTTGTTTGCACATAAAGCAGGTCTCTGTTCTCTTCTGTTATGAAGCTTGCTTTTTTTTCTTTCAGGGCTGCCACCATCCTTTACAGCACCTCACAGGTACCCCTTATGAGAAATTATACCTTTAACTTTAGACAGCCCATGCTGCATACATGTATGTTCATACTGAAAGGTGTTTCTTTCACAGCGGATCTCCATCTTCTATGTATGCCAGCTTGGTTCCAACCGCTGTTCCAACAAAGCACCCGTTGACAACTGTCTCCAGCACCAAGTCCAGCAGTCGGCACTGTTTCAGAAGCAGTTATTCTCTACGACCCTCAAATATTTACTTGCCTGAGGTTTCCTCCATGTCGAACACAGAAGTACCTGGTAACAAAAACCAAGCAGCAGAACAGGGACCAGGATCTCTGAAGGCTCAGCTATATGTTCATCCTAACAAGTTATTTTTGTGACACATTTCATCGGAGGAAAAACGGAAAACAACTCTTTCCGTATCCATCAGTGTAAGCTAGTTGAACCTTCCCCACTATATAATCTTGTTGTTTTTTTTTCCAGCAGATGTGGCACAGTTCGGATGTAAACTATCTTGTGAGCAACATCAGAGACTGCAGTCACATTGATCACTGAGAGAAACTGAATCATTCGGCAGTTTATTTGAGCCCAAACACAAAAAACCTCTTGAGCTCTTTCTCCATCTTGCATTTATTATCTCAGTAAAACGCTTTTTATTCAGCTGAATCAACTCAAATAACTTATCTCTGTGATATCTCAAAACACTTTTGAGATTCTGCAGACAAAGAAAAAAAAAGTTGAAAAAAGACATTTCTGTGAGTTTTCACATTTTTATTGACTTTTCTCAATTCACTTTCAGACGACGAACCTCAGACACGAAAAACTAATGACTGGCAGTCTGTCTCATCAAAAAGACAAATAAATAAATCGGACAACCAAAGATTAGGTTTTTCTATTCTCTAGTAAAAATGTAACAATTTTCTGGTACACAAAGAACTTTAAAAGACATTTGGTAAAAACTGTTGTTAATCTGGAAAACATGGAATGACTTAAAATTAAGAGCAAACAACTGAGATTCGGTGGGCAACATTTTATTCCAGAGGGCCAAATCAAGATATTAAGCAACCAAAAACTGCATAAAGAATTATAAAATAATTTATTTTAGACAAATAATCTTGAAGGTTTTTTCTTGTTGTAACATAGTAAAATTATGTCTCCCCAATACCCTTTAGGAATATAAGACGCTTTCTGTAAACTGCCTCTTGTGACATATTTATTAAATGCAATATAAGCTTAAATATGCAAAAAAGACCAAACAAACAATGTTTGATTTTTGAACTCTTTAAGGTTCAGTCAAGTTCTGGAAACACAGCTTTTAGCCTAGTTTAATCCAAAAATGTTCAATGTATTTGCCCAAGTACTTGTTTACTTTAGACTTCCTTAAGTTTCATTTATAATATGCAGGTTTTCATCTTATTAAGAAATAATTTTCTTTTCAATTTGGGGGCCAGATGGAGATTATCCAAGGACCACATTTGGGCCTCAGGTCATTTATTACCCAAGTCTGCTCTATAGACTTAAAAAAAATATTAAAATACAAATGACTGTTTATTATTATTCATCAAATCTACTATTTTATAGCAAACTCTTAAAGTGAGCTTTATGTGCCATAAAGGATTTTGGATTTCAGGGATATGTTGATGTTTTTGTGCGTTACACCAAGTTGGATGATTTGACCACTCAACATTTAAATTATCAGCCAAATATCATGTTTATTTGTTTTCTAAAGACTTTTTGAACAACTCAGTCCTGCAGCAGGATTCTGATGGTGATTGTTTCAGGACATTGAGTAAAAATTGTGAAGGTGCATTTATTTTTTTAATCCACAGATGTTTGATTGGATTATAATTTGATGGTTTTGGCCACACTGTTCGTAACTCAAGGTTCCCCAGACGTTTTCATCAACTCATCATTTTTCTTCTCAGGCATGAAGAAAAAGTCTGATAGGAATTTTTTCACCTCCAATTCCTACATGTGTCCAGTTTCACTACTTTTTGTGTCTGAACATATCTCACTTGTAAATGAGTCTTCTAGGCTCATTGTGACTTATCTGGCTAAATAAAGGTTGAATGAATGAACTGTCAGTGGTTTTATTGGTGTGGGTGACCAATGAGTCTCTTCTAAAGTTTACCAATAAATTTACCCTGAATTGCTGAAACATGCCTTTTGTAAAGTGTTTCTGACAAAAAATATCTGTCAAATAAATGATACACAGCTATTAAGAAGTTATTTATTTCAAATTTACAATAAAGATACAATCTCATCTAAGGCAAATATACAAAAAAATTGTTTTTTTTTCTCTCTCTTCAGTCGTGTAAAAAAATATATCATATTCCTCCTGTAGTGCTGTTTTGTTGTCAGCCTGGGAGGTATGGCTAAAACATCCTGGCTGGCCATGAAACACCAGATCACATCAGAATTCAGTCAAACTGTTGGAGATGAAACTGGCTTCTCGTGTGTGTAACCATGTCCCGCAATGCCACAAAACCGGAGACAGCCTGGATCAATCAGGAATAAAAACACATTCCAGTCAATCTGAGAACAAAAACTAAAACACGTGCACAAAATATAATGTATTTAGTCATTGCACTGCACACTGTAGGCCTAAGTGAGTTTTTTTTTTTTTTCAAAAGAATACCTGTGTGAGTATAAATAAGGCGAGAACTATATGAACGCCTCTCTCCAGGGGCTGTATGAGAATGGCTTCATTGAAGAGCTGAAAAAAGATGAGTGGAAACTGCAGCAGGATGCTCAGCAGCCAGAAGCCAGCCAACTCTGGAACCTTCCAAACAAAATGTAAGAATTACATTCATGCTGACTTCTGCTCTTTCAGACTTTAGCTACGTCTGTAAAAATATTTCACCTTTTCTTGCAAGTTTCCAGTGTAGCCAAGATAAAGCCTGATGGCTTCAATCAGAGTCATGAGCAGAAGAACAGTCACAAGGATGAACTTGTAGTAGTCTGGCAAGGCAGGATACTGATAGAAACAAGTTACAATAAAAAGCATGTCAACTGTGTTTCTGTGGTTTGAGATAGCTAAATATACTTTTACTAAAGTGCACAGGACAAAATGTCTAAGTTGGTGAAGATCACATCCTCACCAATGTCAGCTTCTCAGGTCAACGATCACGTTGATGTCTGATAGGTTAATGATGGTAAATGAAACTGAGCATCAGTTTAAACATGGTTGTTTATTTGTGTTATGATCAAGAGTAAATATGCACCCTTTATTCAAGGTGAAAGGTTTTATAAGCCACTGGCCCTTCAGGTGTATACAGACTTTTAGACATTGCTTCTGTTTTAGTTAAATGTTTGTTAAGTCACACAGTGTTCATCTGAGTTGTGTTTTGTTTGTTGTTGCATATAACTAATGTTTACATATTTTTAATAATCATAACACAGCAACAATGGTCCTGTAAATAATGGCTTTTAAAAAGATATAACCTCCACAAGATTTTAAAACACCCTTTTATGCTTTATTGTCTAACACAAATGTGACTAAAAATAATCAAAACACCCGATGAATCAACAAATGCAGTCTGAACACATAAATCCAAACAGAAATCATATAACCACTGAAACGATTTGTGGGTTTGTATCCTGCCTTTAGGTGAAGCATCACGGTTTCACTGATCCACCACAGCGGGAAGAACCAGATGTTAAAGTACAAAGACATCTGCAGCTGGAGGCTGGACAGAACCCGTTTGTCTGAAAACGTGAAATGAAGAGAAAGATCCCAAAATCAGCCTGATGGCAACAAACTCTGGGCTAACGTGGTGCTAGCATCGATGCTAACTGTAAAATTAGCTGCGTTTGTTGTTTTACCGTGAGGCAAAAACGCCTCGGCGCCTTTAGAGAACGGCTCATGGCGACTCCAGTCGAATAAAACACTCCGAGAAAAGTCGTCTAAACGTTTCCTCAATGTTTCAGGCAGCTCCATCGTAAAAAAATATATACAAACCCGCTCCGCTGATAAAACATGATCAAAAGGGAAACTCGGTCTCCGCCTCTTCCTCACGGCGTAAAAAGCTGCCGTCGTTTCCATGGAAACCAACACCGACGTACGGAGAAGTGAAAAAGATTACTTTAAGGATTCATCTTACATTTTCTCCTTTAACGACTCACAGATGTCCCATCGTGTCAGTAAAACTAGATATCACTACAACATCCCCAAAATGTGAATAACATAGAGTTCAACAATGACACAATTTAGAATAATAATAATGAAAAAAAAACAAAGATCTACAGATCTAAGTGAGGGAGCTGTGTTCACTGATTCAGTCAAAAAGAAAAGACAAGAAAAGAAAAGTGAACGTCAGGACAGCATGTTTAGACTTAAAAGTCTTAAAAGTTTAAAAGGATTGAAGCCACGCCCACTTCCCCCCCAAGCTTTCATTTAGGAGAAAATGAAAGTAAACGGTGTAGAAGATGGCTGCAAGACGTGAAGCTCCAGACTCCCTGTGCTGCTCCATTTGTTTGGACGTGTTGAAGAAGCCTGTGACTCTTCAGTGTGGCCACAGCTACTGCATGGACTGTGTGAACGACTTCTGGGACCAAGGGGATCACAGAGGTGTGTACAGGTGTCCCCAGTGCAGACACACTTTCGCCTCGAGGCCTGTGCTGAACAAGAACACAGTGCTGGCTGATCTGATGGTCAGAATGACAGAAACAGGACGTGACACCCCTCCTGGGGTGGCTGCAGCCAGTTCAGGAGGGGTGGACTGTGATTTCTGCACCACCAACAAGCTGAAAGCTGTGAAGTCTTGCTTGGTGTGTCTGGCCTCTTACTGTGCCACACATGTGCAGCCTCACTACGAGTCTGCTGCTTTCAAAAGGCACAAACTGGTGCAGGTGTCGGCCTCCATGCAGGAGATGATCTGCTCCAAGCACGACAAGCTGCTGGAGGTCTACTGCCGCTCTGACGACGAATGCATTTGTATGCTTTGTGTCATGGACGAGCACAAAGGTCACGACACTGTGTCGGCTGCAGCAGAGAGGAAAGAGAAACAAGTAAGATGTTTGTTCTGTTAGCTGTAGGGTTTAAATAGCTGTGCCGTTTAAAAATTTGGTTTCCGTTTCAATTTAGTGAGGATTTTTGTTATTCTTGTAAATACAGGATGTGGGATAAAACTGCATGTGTTGTTTCTGTATTTCTGTCAAATGTGCATTCTTGTGAAATTTAACACGATGAGGTGAACTCTTAAAAAAAAAAAATAGAAACAATTTGGACAGAAGAAGCAAAAATACCACCAAGGAGTTCAGGAAAAAGAGAAACAGCTGCGACAGCTGAGACAGAAAATAACAGCATTGAAGGTAAGCGGCCTTGTTTTAGCTGGCAAATATTATACAAGTGTATATTTATGTAAAATAAGTAATTACTCGTTTATTGTATTGCTTCAGTGCTCTCGAGACGCAGCTCTTGACCAAAATGAGAAGGCCTATGCTGAAATCATCTTGATGGCAGACAAAAGGCGTTCAGCTGTGAGGGAGCAGATCACACATCAGGAAAAGGCAGCTCTGGGTCGAGCGGAGTCACTCGTGGACCGATTTGAGAAGGAAATTAAGGATCTCAAGAAAAAAGAGAATGAACTGAAGCAGCTGTCGTTAACTGAGGACAACATTTATTTTCTGCAGGTAGGTACGCCACAATACTGTAGAGGAACGAATGTGACAAAATGAAATAAATACATAATAATGAAACGTGTCATTTAAACATTAAATACACCATTAAATCATTAAATACACAGTTAAATTACTTGTTTCATGATTTATTTATTTATTTAATTTTGTCACATTCCGATGGACGCCGGAATGTGACAAAATGAAATAAATACATAGTACAAACATAACAATTAAATGTATCATTTAATTATTAAATACATAATTAAATTATTAAATAATGTACCTTTTTAAATTATTTATTTCAAGATTTATTTATTTATTTATTTTTATCACCTTCTACCCTCCAGTGGCGTCATGAAATTGTGATAACTGTCAGTCTCACTCGTCAAACTCAGTGGGCGGGACTAGGACGGCTCGTGAACAAACCCTGACGCCTGATTGGCTGCTTCTCACAACAAATGAAGATGAACTGAGCGCAGATAATGGATTGATGCACAGGCCAGAAAATATCACAAGCTCTGGGGGAGAAGCTCCAGCTTCCATATATCCCTAGCTTGGCTTAAAATATCTCTAACCCGTTCACGAGAGAGCAAATTAAGTTCCTACATTGAGGGAGCTGCCATGTTTGAACTGACTTCACCAAAGCAGTCCCAGAAACCCGTCGTAAGCTCAGGGGTGACAGGGCTTTCTCTGTTGCAGGTCCACGACTGTGGAATGAGTTGCCACTGAGTGTCCGGCAGGCTCCCACACTCTCAGTCTTTAAGTCTCGCTTGAAGACCCACTTCTATTCTCTTGTCTTTAACACGGTGTGATTTGTTTTGGTCTGGTCTGTTCTCTACTCTGTTGGCCATTTTAGTTAGCTTCTGCTGCTATTTGTATCTGTATTTCTATTTTATGTTTTCCTGTCTGCTGTGCATGTTTGGTTCTTTTGTACAGCACTTTGGTTGGCCTTGTTGCTGTTTTAAGTGCTATATAAATAAATTGGTATGGTATGGTAAAGCACAGACAGAAGCAATGGATTTCAAATGCTCAGCGTTAGTCCCGCCCTCGTCCCGCCCACTGAGTTTGATGAGTGAGACTGACAGTTAACATAATTTCATGGTGGTGACCACACCAGGGTGGAATGTGACAAAATTAAATAATTGAATAAATCATGAAATAAATCATTTAATTGAGTATTTAATAATTTAATTGTATATTTAATTGTGTATTTAATAATTTAATTATGTATTTAATATCTAAATGATACAGTTCATTATTATGTATTTATTTATTTCATTTTTGTTACATTCCGTCCTCCATACAATACATTTTATATGGCATGTGTGTAGCATTCTATTTGATTCTGTCTTTCTCATTTTACATGTTTTCTAGCACTGCAAGCAGATTCTGGGCCACACAGAACACGATGTGACCCCAGATTTAAACTTTAAGCCACACTTAGCTTTTGACTTTGTGACAAAGGCTTTCTCGGACTTGAGCGACAAAATGGAAAACATGGCAAAAACTATCGGAGAGACTTCTGAAACGTGTAAGATAATAATTTAAAGATTACAACCAAATCAATTATATTTGCCTGTTTTATGCTGCTATGTCAGCGTTCATACAGTATATGGTGTTTATTTTTTGTCTTTAGTAGCTGATATGGATCCGAAGACGAGACAGGAAATGTCAATATGTGAGTTATCACTCACCGGCGTAGGCAGAGCAATGATCCTTGTGTATATTTGTGTGTGTGTGTATCCATAGCAAAACATATTTTAATGAAACTGTCAAAAAACAATCGAGTACACATCTACAAGTTAAATGTTTTGGCATCAACTCAATTCAGGATGGCCGCCAGAGTCAGTCAACACTAGCAATATGAAGTTTGCCGTAACTCCGTCAGTTCTGCAGTTATTAAACTAAAATGTGGTGTGGTAGCAGGCAGCTGAGTCATCCTCGGCAGATACTTAAAGCGCTAGTCGTTGAGCAACATCTTTACCTAAATCTTTGACGTTAATTGTTCTCGTCAACACTGCATGTTTTTAACCAATTGTTTCATGAACAACAGAAAAAAAACTGAATGAAATTATCAAAAAATATACAACAAACTCAATTCAAGATGGCTGCCATGCTAATGGGGCTATAAATCTCAGGGGTTCCCAACCCTGGTCCTTGAGGAACACCATCCTGCATGTTTTAGTTGTTTCTCTGCTCTGACAAACCTGATTTTAATTACCAGTAATGGGTGATTAACAGACTTGTGCAGAACACGAGGAAGTAAATAAATCACTGAATCAGGTGTGTTGGAGCAGGGAAATGACTAAAACATGCAGGATGGTGTTCCTCAAGGACTGGGAACCAGTGCTCTATGCTATATTAATCAAAAAGAGATAAGGTTTGTATGGTAGTAGCTAAGTCTTCCTCAGTTCCAAGCATTAAAACATCTTGAAGTTGTGACTTTGGCAGCCATCTTCAATTAAATCTCTGTCGTGAAAGGCTGCGGGTGATGTGCATTCTAAGCCTTTACTTTGAGTTTATGAGCTTCAGTAGTGATCAAACTAAATATAATTTCCTGTTTGCACATTTCAGATTCCTTAAACCTCTATTTGGATCCCAACACAGCCTTTGAGAACCTGTTGCTCTCCGAGAAAAATACTCAGGTGACCTGGATCAAGAAAGCCCAGCAGTACCCCTCCCACCCAGAGAGATTCTCCAAATATGAGCAAGTGTTGTGCTGTGAGGGTTTATCTGGGGTTTGTTACTGGGAAGTTGAATGGAAGGGGCCCCGGGTTGAGGTGGCTGTGTGTTATAAAGGAGCAAAACTGAATGAAAGCTGTTTTGGATACTCTGACAAGTCCTGGTGCATTTCCTTCTCAAAGTATGAGTGCACGTTTTGGCACAACGAGACCAAAACAAAAATACCTGCTCCACGTTCGTCTAGAGTGGGGATTTATTTGAACCATAAAGCAGGAAGCCTGTGGTTTTATGATGTGTCTGACTCTGGTGAGACGACGCTCCTTCATAAGGTTCAGACCACTTTCTCCCAGCCGTTGTACCCGGGCTTCATGGTCTCCAGAGGAGCCTCACTCAAGATAATCAACCGTCTTTAGAAAATGCAGACTCTCAAGACTGCCTGCTTTTATTAGTGTCTTAACACTTGCAAAGTAGACATCAGTGTTAAAAGAGTTCCTTACTTTGAAAATACTCCTGTTAATTTGTTACACTCATAGGGTCATACAACATTATGGCATGACTCACCTGTTGGTTAGCAGTTTTCTTGTCAGCTGAACTCCTTTTAAACATTTTTAAGGACTCTTTAAGGATTTTTTAAGGTGGAAAGTATGATCATGATGAGAGGCTGGGCACGTCTGCATTCTGTGCTGCATCCCTTTCTTACCGGAGTTATGGCTATATTTTCATATCCCTGTCAGCTAAACTTCTCTTACATCCATAATATGAATTCAACAAAAATTGGTAAACTTGGGAAGTAATTATGTTGAACAGTGCTGGCATTTTATTCTTACTATTCTAGCACAACGTACGAACGTATGCATGTTGTGATCTACTGTATATACGTGCATCTCTTTTCTGTATTGCCACTTATTTTACAACTATCACTGAGGTATTCTGTTCAAATCCATATTGTTCTGTATGGCATGCAATAAAATATTTACAAAGCATAATAACACAAATGTCAGATTTATTTATTACATGGTGAAAACTCTAATGTAAACTATTGCTGAAAGGAAAATTTAAGGAAAACTGATTTTTATCCCTTTGGGGTGTATGTTGCTCCGCTTTGTGGTGCTTTTGTTTCTTCACAGCTTGACTTGATTCTTGAAAATGTAGGAGTTCAGTTCTCTCCACAGCCAGAAGTCACATGATGTGCCAACCAGCCACACCTGTGGATCATCCCCCTTGAGAGGTTGGAGCTTAAAAGGCTGTATATGACTTCTCCTCACCGCTGTTGCATTATACGCCTATGGTAGTTGTGCTTCTAGGCAACTTGCTTTGCCCAAAGATAAAGACGAGTCTAATGTGGTGTTCTTATGTGTTTCAGCATCGACTTCAGCTGTATCCTGATCTTGATCTCCTCCTGTTTGGCCTTGGATTCCCTCGTGACCTCTTCAGCTGTCTCCTCGCCTTCTTACCACTAGCCTCCCTCAGCTGGACTCACCTTGGACACCCTCCTTTATACTTCTGGAACATTTGTACTCCTGTTCCCTGACGATCCTCAAAGCCCATCTGTAAGGATCATTATCTCTAAAATCAACCATGTTCAGAACTCTACATACGCACCTCTTTCTCTCCAGGGTTCCAGTTCCTCCTCATACCTTTGCTGATAATAAATCACTATTCATTCTTAATGGTATTGAAGTCTGATCCTTTCAGTCTATATTCCCTGGGTGTTACGTTAAACATTACAGAAAATGTTTAAGCTGAAGACATGCAGGTGTGAGGTGTAATTTTATGTCTGACAACGGCACGCCAACATAAAAGGTCAGACAATCTTCATTTAAGATCAGACTTGGATCTAGTTTTGTTTTTATTCTGCAAAATAATTTTGGTCTGCTCTTATCACAGTCTTTGTTCATTGTCTTTTACAGTGGTCAGATCTGTCTAAATTCTTCCCCAGTTTGTCTTGTACTTTGTCAGATCCCAGTGCTCAGTTTGGTTTCTATTTTTTTTTTTCTGTCTTTTGGACTAAACGTTCACTGGTCAAACCTGCAGCACTTTGTGGTTGAGTCTTTTTTTGTTTGCTGTTTTGCACAAAACACACCCTTGGACCATAAGCTATGTGCTATGACAGAAATCCATTTTAAAACAACAAAAACAGTTGAGTTAAATTTTAGATTAAATAAAAAACGGCAAGAAAATTAATCCACATGAGGCCTTCCGAGCTCAACAATCAGCAGTTGGTGGCACTTTTTGTCCCTGTGCTGCACATAGATTTATTTGTAATATTCAAATACTTAAGAGTACAGGTACTTCAAGTATTTTTCGACAAGTGCACACAATTACGATAAGAAACTTCAATAGAACATTTACTAGACGAGATAGACGAGAAAAATGAAGACTACAAATACTGGTAAGTCACATTTTATTTAACTCGTTAGTCACTGCAATGTCACCAAAAATAAATAAATAAATAAAAATCACAGGGGCAGCACGGTGGCGCAACTGGTAGAGCTGCTGCCTCTCAGCGAGCCGGTCCTTGGTTCAAACCCCGGTCCAGGGGCCTTTCTGGGTGGAGTTTGCATGTTCTCTCCGTGCATGCGTGGGTTTTCTCCGGGTACTCCGGTTTCCTCCCACAGACCAAAAACATGCATGTTAGGCTGATTGGTAACTCTAAATTGTCCCTAGGTGTGAGTGAGAGAGTGAATGGTTGTTTGTCTCGTTTGTCTCTATGTGGCCCTGTAATGGACTTGCGACCTGTCCAGGGTGTACCCCGCCCCTCGCACAGTGATTGCTGGACATGGGCACCAGCAACCCCCGTGACCCAAAATGGAATAAACGGGTAAAGATAATGGATGGATGGATGGATAAAAATCACAAGGCAAAAAAAATACACTTTTTTCTTGTGCTGTATTCTCGAAGTTGGCATGATGTCCATCTGCCATATTTGGGGGAAAATGACCTTGTTGAGTATTGTAATGGAGGAACAGATGTGACCAGTTTCCCCTATGATAACTCAGACGCAACCAATTGGGTGATGATCTGTAAATAAACTTATCCATCCATTATCTTAACCCACTTCTTCCTTTTTCTAGGTCACGAGGGTCACTGGTGCCCATGACCACCTATCACTGTGTGAGAGGTGGGGGACAACCTGGGCAGGTCTCCAGTCCATCACGGCCACATGACAAGCGAGACAACCATTCTCTCTCTCACTCACACCTAGAGACAATTTAGAGTTACCAATCAGCCTAACATGCATGTTTTTGGCCTGTGGGAGGAAACCGGAGTACCTGGAAAAAGCCCAGGCATGCATGGAAAGAACACGCAAACTCCACTCAGAAAGGTTCCCGGCCGTGATTTGAATCGGGGCAACTTGCTCGCTGAAGGGCAGTAGCTTTACCAACTGCTAACCCCTAAATCTAAACCTAACCCTATCATACTGCCCAGTAAATAAACTCTCAAAACATAAACTTTGAAAAGTTACTTTGAAAAGTTACTCTCTATAGACTACAATTGTAGTCAGAAAGGTAACATTAAAGGAAATGCATTTAAAATGTATTATCATTTTACTCCATCATTCTGTGGCTTTTAAGCTGCAAGATCAATCGATCATAGATCACTAGATCATCAATCACAGTGCATCTTATTCACATGAATTTTACTTCAACTGAGGATTGAATTTTGGTGTTTTTTTTCCATTTACACTTCTCACATACTACCATGAACCAAATACTACTTTAGTCAAAATACCAAACAGTGTTATTTTTCTTAAAACTTTTTTCTGCCCTATTTTTTTTTTTTTTTTCCAACTGATATAGTTTTATAACCACGACACAGACAAACCTGTTTTGTTTTAAGTGTGGACCCACGATTCAGGATCACATAAATCTGGAAAACTAGTGGAAGAAATGCTGTCAAACTATTTGCTCTTCAGATACCATTTTAAAAGTTTGTTTGCACAGTTCATAAAGAGTACTTTCAAAATGACATCAGAGCTGTGAGTTGAACTTTAAACTTCTAAATTATACTATAAAATCAGAGAAGTTTGTCTATTTTTGTAACAAGTATCGTAAACTAAAACAAAAAGTTTCAAACCTCTAGTGGAAGAGAGTTGTTCACTTTAAGGCAGTCTAGCTGCTTTCAAAACCCTCCCACTAGGAAACTGAAAGTAATTTCCAGTATGAGCTGGAGAAAAATGGCGCATGGTTCAGAGCTGTTCGACTGTGTCATCTGTCTACAGTTATTAGAAGATCCTGTTACCACTGCTTGTGGACACAGTTACTGTATGAAATGCCTCAACATTTTCTGGGATACAACACCAAACAATGGAGGAGAATACAGCTGTCCTCAGTGCCGGACAACTTTCAGAACAAGGCCTGTTCTTCAGAAGAACACTCTCCTGGCTGGCCTGTTGGAAGAACAAAAGAGGAAAAACAATCAAAGTGGTATGGTGTAAAATAAGTCTCAAATGTTCTCACACTATAACAAGACTGAATGCTGCGTTCAAGGCTCGTGAAAAACTCAGACATCTGATCCTGACAAGATTTACTGGGTTACTGAGAGAGAGCCAGAGTTTGTTTGTCATTCGCACCTCATGTGGTACATGTGGTGGAACGAAATTTTGTACACAGGGTCCCAGTTACATCCAACAATAAAATGTAAAGGAAAACCAGTAATAAGATCTAAGATATGAACTAAGAAAAATATTAACTAAAAATACGCTAAGCACTAATAGCATAAAAACAATATGCCAAACAGCAGCATGAACATGAGTCTTTGTGAGCAGATGAGCACGAATGAACACAGCAACATGAAACAGATCAGCAGCAACATGAAACAGATCAGCAGCAACATGAAACAGATCAGCAGCAACATGATGTGATTTTTCAGTGATTATTCTGATTAGAGATTCATGAGTCTTAACAGCCTCGGAGTAGAAGCTGTTCCTCAGTCTAGTGGTTCTACACTTAATGCTCCTCAACCTCCTTCCTGAGGGGAGTGGGGCAAAAAGTGTGTGTGCTGGGTGAGTGGGGTCCTTCATGATGCAGGTGGCCCTCTTCCTGCGTCTGGAGGTGTAGATGTCTGTGATGGTGGGGAGGCTGACTCCAACAGACTTCTGTGCAGCCTTCACCACTCTATGCGGAGCTTTTACTGGTAAAATCTTTCTAACTTGGCATAGTTGCTTATAACTGCTGTATTAAAACATCCTTACCTTGACGTTACTCAATTAAAAATATTTGTGGACTGTACGTCAGAAATAACCTAAAATCGTAGGTTACTCGTCATGCGGAAAGTCTATTAGAAAAAAATATTTTTTGTGTATAAACTACCAGAAAAATATAATTTATGCATATAATTTCCTGGTAGTTTTTGCAGAGGATGAACCTAACCATAACCTAAACATTCTGAGTAATTTATTTCAAATGTATAGTCTACATAATAAACATTTCTGGGATGCAGCGATGTCAGTGTAAGTGTTTTTGTGGGTTATGAGCTCCTGTGCCAAATCAGAAACAAATTGTCTCTAATAACCCAGTACATCTGGTAACGTTCAGACGTCCCAGCTCTTCACCAGCCTTGAATGCAGCATCGCATTGTGAATCTGGAGCCATAAGAAAGTTTTAAAAGTCACATTCAGTCAAGCTGATTCATGCACAGCAGGTGTTTTGTGCACATATATTTGACCATTTGTTTACGCAGGATAACTTGTACAGTCCGAAGTGTGTGCATTTAGAAAAAAAACTGTTCATGCATTTGTGACTCTTCTAGTAAATAAATCTTATTCGCTTGTGTGACTACATGTGAGACAAATTTTTCTCCACAGGGTTTCAAGGAGACCCTGCTTCACCGGGAGATGTGCGGTGTGACGTCTGCACAGAGAGAAAACGAACAGCCAAGATGTTCTGCCTCATGTGCATGGCCTCTTACTGTGAGGAGCATCTGCAGCCTCACCTTGAAGTGGCGCCACTGAAGAAGCACCTCCTGATTCAGGCCTCCTCCAGAGCCAAAGAAAGCATCTGCCCCCGTCATGACAGACGTCTGGAGATTTACTGTCGCTCTGATGAGCAGCTGCTGTGCCCGCTTTGTGTGGTGGAACACAAAGGTCACGACATCGTAGAAGTCACAGCAGCAGTTTGTGAGAAACGGGTAAATCAGTTCAGGGATATCTTGAAGTCACGTGTTAATGAGCAGTGAAGTTCTTAAATGTTCATGGATTTCTGTTTTCACAGAATCGACTGGATTGGACCAGAAAGGAAATAGCAGACAGAGTGAATGTTTCGCAGAGTAAAATGGATCAGCTGATGGATGCTGCAGACTCTATAAGAGTGAGTGCTAAACTCAGACTTTGTTCACCAAATACATTTCCGTGTTTTTTAATTTTTTTTAAAAATTTTATCTGGATGCAAGAAAAACAAAACATTTGCGGTCATGATGAAGAGCAACTAGACCTGGGGTGTAAAATGTTTGATGCAGCAGGTGTTTCCTGTGCAACAGCTCTTCTTTCCCTAAACATTCAGTTAGAAGACAAGTTAGATGTTTTCATGCTCAGGAGAGCAAGCATCAGAAGCTTAGCAGCTTGAGAAAGAAGGTTTTGTTTTGTTACAAGGATGCTGCCTGGGAGGCGTGTGATGACTTTGAACGACACATCCCTTTATACGCCCTCTTCCTGGAGAAGAAAAGCATCGAGATGAGAGAGAAAGTTGGAGAATTGGAGAAAACTGGAGTGGACTGGACCAAAAGTCACCTCGGCCCGCTGGAGCGTGAAGTGTATGAGCTGAGGGGGATGGAGGATAAACTCCTCCAGCTTTCTCAAACAGATGATCCCGTTCAATTCCTTCAGGTGATTAAACCTCATTTGGTCACGTTTTATAACTCGTTTTGAACTGCTTGCACTAAAAGCCTCTGCACTTTGGGTTTGTTCGGCTGCTGCAGGATTTCCAGGCCCTCGGTGACCTTCCTGTGTTCACAAACCCACAAGAAGGACCCGATACACTGACAGACTTTGTAACTGCACACAAAGACAATTTGAAAAGGATGTGTGGCAAACAAAAGGATGAATTATTAAGTCATTTAAAAGACATTACAAGTAAGTATGATCAGGCATTTTTTATGTTCTTGCTTGTGTCTATGCTTGTTTGTGTGTCTGTGACCAAATATCTCCTGAACCACCCGATGGATTTGAATGAAATTTGCAGAAAGTAATCATTGTATGTATATCTAAAAGTTTTTGAAACCATTAGTGAAAAGGCCAGACTTCAGGGGTATCTGAGGCAGGCTTGAAACACAAGAGTCAGGGTGGCTTCTGGGTAATACCAGATGGCTAGGCCTCAGACTGACAAAGCCTCTTGGATGAGGGGCGAAACGTTTCTTTTTAACAAAAAAAACGAAGTCCAGATGACATGATTCAACCTTTTT
Organism: Nematolebias whitei; assembly: GCF_014905685.2. Lineage (NCBI taxonomy): Eukaryota > Metazoa > Chordata > Actinopteri > Cyprinodontiformes > Rivulidae > Nematolebias > Nematolebias whitei. The sequence goes on along the minus strand of NC_056507.1, from coordinate 19,025,389 downwards.
TGTTGTTATATACCTGGATGACTGAGAAAACAAACTTTGTGTTTATATCTAAAAGTAATTTTCATCTCGGTGACAGCATCCAGAGAGTGACATCGCAGGACGCTGCGTGCGTCGGCATAACATTATTTTTAAAGTTTGACCCAAAACAGCTACAGCTTTGTAATTCTTAACAGGCAGTGGTCTTAGTCAAAGCTCTAGCATGAAAGGTGGTGAGCGATACGCATTCCTTAAGGAACTTTAAGCCTTTAATTTGAAATAATGCCTCATTTGATATGTTTTCTGAAATGTATGCATATCTTTCAGCGTTACAGATTGTAAAACAGCCTTACATGGAAATCACATCAAGAGAAGACATTTTGCCCTATTGTAAGTACTTTCATGAATATTTGCTCAAACACGTTGAAAAGCATCATCAGCTGAACGAGCTGATAGACTAACCTGTATAAATAAAGGTTGAATGAATCCTCTCCTTCAGGCACTGAGCTGGAGCTGGATCCAGACACAGTGAATGCATGTCTTTACCTGACAAAAACAAAGAAGGAGATCTCATGGGGAATAACGGGCCAGGCTCATCCTGATCATCCTGACAGATTCACCTACTTTTACCAGGCTCTGTGCCAGAAGGGCCTTCAGGGTAACCATTACTGGGAGGTAGAGTGGGACGGCGGGATCATCGAGGTGGCCGTGTCGTACAAAAAGATACAAAGGAAGGGTTCAGGCAAAGACAGCTGTTTCGGCCATAACAAGTTGTCCTGGAAATTTACCTGCTCTCCTTCTGGATGCACGTTTTGGCACAACAATCTCCACAGAGGTCAGATCTCGCCGGCTCGCGCCCGCAGACTGGGCGTGCACCTGGAATATGACGAAGGAAAGCTGAGCTTCTACAGCGTTTCAAGGCCTGACAGGCTGACCCTCCTGCACCAGATCCAGACCAGCTTCACCGAGCCACTCCATCCAGGCTTTTCTGTTGATCTAGGTGCAACACTGACAATATGCCAAATTTAACTTTGACATTTTTCCGGCTCATCTGAGCACATTTAGTGTAAACTAGACAAAAACTATTAAAGAAAAAACATCTCATTATTTAATATAATGTTCATGTTTGTAAACATTCCAGAAAAACATTTGTATTTTAGGATATTTTAAATTGTTCATTCCAAAAGTTTAATAAAGAATCCAGGTGAATTACAAAAATGTGATGCATTTTTAATTCTTGATGATTTAGATGACACTAAATCACCATGACTGAATTATATGTTTGAGATACTTAAGTGTAAAACAAATAAGAGTTAATAAACCTGCATGCTGTAATCATCCATCCATCCATTATCTTTACCCGCTTATTCCATTTTGGGTCACGGGGATGCTGTAATCACTTTTTATTAAAATATTATTTTTATGCTTTCATTATAACTGTTTTTTTTTATTCTTTATTTTACTAACTGATGACTAATGCTTTATCTAGTCTTTACACATGTTGAACTAGATTATTTTGAAATCTGAATATTTGTGAACCATTTCATTTTTCATGTTTGTTAGTTGTTTTTTTTTTGCACAAATCCCAATAAACATACAGCCATTTATATACTCATACTTTAATTCTTACACATTTAATTTAGTAAATTTTTGTAAAAAGCTACAAACGTGCACACTTGACTGACTTTGATCACGTAGCAGTATCAGCGGGATGGTGGAGGATTTGGAGCCAAGATGCAGACCAGAACGTGATAATCTTAATAAAACAACTATTAATTTAAACTAAACAGAAACAAAAAGCGGGTGCAGCAGCACAATCACAAAAACTACAGGAAGAAGACACGGAGGCTCAAGATGGTGCTAACCATGTAATGGATTCATGAGTGGGGTCAGCTATTAACTCATGAGATTAACTCATGAGTTAATAGCTGAGCTCTTCATTTGGTCTTCTCATTACAACTACACATTTTAAGATATATTTATGTGATAGACCAACACAAAGTAGTACATATTTGTGACGGAGAAGGAAAATGGCGCATGGTTTCCAACATTTTTTGATGAATAAAAATCTGAAAAGTGTGGCGTTGAGTGTTTAATCTGATACCAATAACTAAAATCTGGTGCAAACAGAGTAACCTGAATAGTAAATAAAAAAAGTGTGTTTTAATCTCAGTATAAATGCACCTGAAATATATATATTTATATTTTACACAACGTTAGAGACCAATCAGGATCACAAAGACCAAGGAACACACCAGACAAGTCAGGAATAAAGTTTTGGAGAAGTTTAAAGCTAGTTGGGTTATAAACTAGTTAGGTTATAAAACAATATCATAAACTAATAGTGCACATGACCCTGAACACACCACTGTGAAACATGGTAGAGGCAACACCATGCTGTGGGGATGCTTTTCTTCTGCAGGCACAGAGAAGTTGGTCAAAATTGATGGGAAGATCAGTCGGGTTAAATTCAAGGCAGAATAGAAAAACAACGTCAGATTTGGACATCTTTTTTCAGATCAACAACCCAAAACATCCAGTCAGAGATGAAGTTGAATATTTTTAGATCAAAGCATGTTCAGGTGTTAGAATGTGCCGGTCAAAGTCCAGACTAAATCTAGCTGAGAGTCTGGCAAGACTTGAAAACTGTTGTTAGCAGATGCTCTCCATCCAGTCTGAGCTTTGTTGCAAAGAAAAATGAGCAAAAGTTTCAGTCTAACGCTGGCAGAGACAAATCCCAAAATACTTCTTCCACTTCACATTTATGCACAAATTTCTGTTGATGCAACACATGTTGATAAAACCCTTTCATGTTTGTGGTTATAATGTGACAAAATGCGGGAAAGTTCAAGAGGAATGAACATTTTTTCAAGGCGCTCACTGTTAAATCTTTTAAACACAGAATGGCACAGCGATGGCGCCGCTAACAAGAGAGATCTGGATGAAGACAGTCATAAAACTGAGTCAATGGAGAGGTGTTCGACGGTGTCGTAGAAGCTCAGAGTGGCCTTGTAACGCAACAGCTTGTCGGTCAGAGCGCCGCTGGTCACTGCTTTACCTCGCACACTCAGGTCCAGGTACCTAAACAACAACAAGATTAAAACTGAGAGGCTGCAAGGCACCAAGAATAAATCACAGTCAGCCTGGATTCTTCTTATTTATACATTTATTACGTCTTATTGTATAGACATATAGATATGCTGTACCTGTATGACACTTTCCAAAAGACAAGAGTATTTATGGCCATCAGCGAGGCCAAGAGGAAGAAGAAACGCTCCAGATTCCCATCATGCAGTGTGCTTGGATAGAAGTTTCCTGCAATGAGATCCAGACACTCTTGCTTCACAAATGACTGGATTAAGGTAAAACAAAGTAACTCACAGTGACTCTCATTTCTACCTCCAGAGCAGAAGTACCCCAGCTGAACGATGAGAGCTCCAAGAAAACAGCCCCCTCCGTAGGACAGAGTGAGAAAATGCAGAGAGATTCCTCGTATGTGGCTCGGGGTCAGCTGGAAGGATATGAGGGAACCTATAGAGAAATCGTGATGTTTTCATAAATTGGATGTTTCAGAGGAATCATGCAGACATTTTACTCACATGCTGGGGTGACGAGAGCCTCGGCCACACCGAGCAAGATGTACTGAGGCGCCAGCTGGAAACAAGGCATGGACGACACATGCAGAACCTTCCCAGAGAGGGTCTGTTCCACCTGGGGGTAGGTCTTCCTGTGCAGCTCAAACAAACCTGCCACCAGGACCGACAGAGCGGCACACGCGTGGCCCAGAGCTGGAAAGGGAGGATGGACAGGGTGGGGTGATGAGAAAGAGGGCTGCAGAATGAGCGGGGTGTGAGTTCAGGAAAGAAAATGGCAGTGAGAGAATCATATTGACATTCAGGTGAAGATGATAAAAGTCATGTGGGATGTATGTGTGGCAGTGGCTCACTTACTTATGACTTTTGCAGGCGCCAGAGGGGTTTTCGCCACGGAGAGCAGGCAGGTTGCTGCAAACTCCATCAGAGGAGCTAAGAGCAGCAGAGGCAGGATACTGACCACGTTCATGGCAGCGATGGGCAGCAGGACGTTGTTCAGGTGAAGGTTGGAGTTCATGGTCTGTATGTAATAACCTGAGGGGATCTGTGGAAAATCCATCTTTAACCTCTTTGCACAAATGCATTTTTGTTGTGTTTTATCATGATGTTTCCTCAGGGACCTGCCTGTGCCATGCAGGCTCTGTACAGCAGCTGAAGCCCGTAAAGAGGAAAGAGCTTCATCAGAACTTTAACGTTCTCCACATCCGTCTCGCTGTATCGACCGCCGTTGTTCTCTTTCGCCCTGTCCAGCCAAGACGCCACGTCTCCACTCAGGTGACGGTAGTGGAGGCAGCACATTTTGGAAGAGTTTAAGAAAACTCCCAGTGTGGTCAGCAGCGATCCACCTGAGAGCAGTCACAGCAAGAAACAGGTTTTTTTTATTTCATAAATTATGTTTGGTGTCCATGTGTTCTTATTTGGGTCACCTTTCTTGGGTTTGTAGGTGAGTTTGTTGCGCATCATGTGTATGGCGATAAGAGCCAACAGCACAGAGGTGAAGGGGATAAGGAAGCCCAAATTTTGGGCGACAGACTGCTGGATGTAAGCAATGCCCAGAAACACAACCATGGAATTCAGATTCACCAGCCAGTAGAACCTGAAAGAAATAAATCCAACAAGCAACAACAAAAGGGTAAAAAGTAATTTAAGTATTTCAGTTACTGCAAGTAACTCGTTTTTACCTCAAGAAGAAGAGAAAAATATGATGGTCATGCTAAAATACAATTTTAATCCATTTTTGTTATTTTACTTTCAACTTTTTTTCTGTTTCTTTGCGTTTTTTTTTATTCACACATGATTTGACATCAGTAAGTATCTAGAAATTTCCCACTAATCCAAATACATTTGCTTTTAATATTCATGAAGTGGTTAGGGAAAGTGGCAATACAATGAAAATGGCAAAGGTGTTGGAAAATTTCTCGAGTACTTTCCTTCTCACCAGAAAATAAACCTCTCTCTCGGCAGGAACATAAAACTCGATTTAATTCAATTCAATTCAATTCAGTTTATTTATATATCACCAAGTCACAACAGAAGTCGTCTCAGAGCACAGAACAGAAACATTTATGTATAAAAATAATAATTTAACACTATTTATCAGAGGAGCAGACTGATTTGAGTTTAACTCCATCATTGAACTCTCATCTTGAGCAAGCATGAAGGCGACAGTGGAAAGGAAAAACTCCCTCATGAGGAAGAAACCTTTAGCAGAACCAGGCTCAGGACAAGCGGCCATCTGCTTCGACCGGCTGGTTTGAGAGGAACAGATACACAATGACAGGTCAAGAATCACATGTTAAGATAAATAAAGAAATAGTATCGAATGAAAACTATTTAATTTTAACAAAGTATTTAAGGAAATGAGGTCAATTTATCCTCTTGTAGTCTAAGCCTATAGCAGCATTAGAAGCCAACTCTAACTCCAGTTAAGACTCTGGCAGCAGCATTTTGGATTAATTGAAGACTTTTTAAAGAAGTATTTGGACATCCAGATAACAAACCATTTCAACAGTCCAGTCTAGACGTGACAAATGCATGAACCAGTTTTTCTGCATCATTTTTAAATAAGATGTTTCTAATTTTAGTGATATTACGCAGGTGGAAGGAAGCGTTAAGAAGGATTTAAGAAAGCAACGCCTTCGAAGTAGAATAAAAGTTCAAAATTAACAAGACACCAGAAGTCCTAGTTTATGAAAAAACATTTTTGTGTGAAAGCAAACTGTTGAACAGTTTTATCTGTAACAGCAAAATCAACCTGCTGCTTGAAGTCTTTGTTAAAGACAACCCCATCAGTTGCAGAGTCCACGTAGCCGAGCTACCCACCAGTTGAAGAAGGACAGGAGCTGGTGCTGGTTGTAGCTCTGCAGGCTGTAGGCTCCCAGAGGACAGAGGACGGCCCTGATGCCACCGATCCCCAGTGCAGCAGCCAAAAGGCCCACGTAGAACAAGATCTGCTGCTCCAGAGGTTTCAGCTTGTGGGTCATGTGATGAGTGTCGATGTAGAAATCTTCAAATGGAAACGCAACCACAGGCAGCATGGCTGTGCCTAGAGGAGAACACAAGGAGGTGCAGACTTTCTAGACTTATTCTTGCAGTAATTTGTACTTTGTCTCTTGGCAATGAAAAGCTGAGAATGAAACAGATGCACTCCACCCTAATAGACTGTGGTAGATGTTTTTAACGGTCTCTTACCAAAGAAATGAAGAAGAGCACACAGGTAAAGCACCTTAGTCCGTTCTAAGCAGGTTTCTGCGAACCACCCAACCAGAACAGGGGTCAGGGTGCTGGCTCCGATGAAGCACAGGTTGACTGTTGCTGCCAGGTAGTTGTCATAGCCCAACTTCACGGTACAAAAGATGATCATGTTACACACAATCCCGAAGAAAGAGAACCTTTCACACAGCTCCACGAGCAGAACACAGATGACAACTTGGAGCTTCTTGTGAGACTTCCTCGGTGGGTTGTGGTCTACAGGAGGGGTTTGGGAAATCCGTCGCACTCGACCTCTGCCTTCAGGCAGTCTCTGAAGATCTCCTGCCACCATACCACCAGGCTCAGTGAAGTTTTAATGATCCAGGCAGATCTAAATGACAAAGAGGCTGAAGCTGGAATCCCACAGGCTGGTGTGACTCCGGAGCCGACACGCAGGATCCGACTCACCTGAAGTCCTGTCTGTTCTGGGTCAGCATGTTCCCCAGAACTGTTGGTGGCACGCTGAAGTCAAGGAGGAGTGACGGATGGGAGCCATTAAGAGAGCATCCCAGAAATGTTTTAGACTCACCAACAAAACAAATATATAAGGCTGCTTTTGTTTAGATTTACCAGCAAGACTCTAATAATTAGCAATTAATTACTGGTTAATAATTGTTAATAGTTGATAGACTGTTTTGGTGCTAAAACACATATAAATCAACGTGCAAAGCTTTCAGGTCACCGAACAGGTTAATCACACCTTGGTTATTGACAGCTCTCTGTGCACAGCTGGCACTAACTTTAAATTTAGATTATGAGGAACTCCAAGTTATTGTTTGCAATGATGTGATCATATTGATAAAACTCCACAAAACACAAGTTTCTCTTAGCAGATAAATTTATAAGTGATGAAAACAAACGGTAATAAATGAACGTGTGCTGAATTATGTTGCAGACTCAAAATGCCACAAGTCCTTGTGAAAACAACCCCTCACTTTGGGTCGCCTGCTGGTAATTAGACGGATAATGTAAAAATGAGTGAGACGGATCTTTGCCACAACCGGCTCAGAGGTGTGAGAACAACTTCTTATAGCAGTAAACTGATGAACTAAATGCTCCATCTGGGCAGAAAAACAGACAACAAGTAGGTAATTTATTCAGTTATTTTTATTAAACTACTCAAAGAACAAAACAATTTGTGAAACATAGTCATGAAAACTTTAAAAGAACTTAATATATTATTTTGTTTCTAAAAAGACAAAAGTTAAGCAAAAAAAATCTAAAAGAATGTGTAAATTTTGTACCTTTTTTCACAAAGGAGACAACTTTATTGCATTTTACAGACTTAAACAAAATGTTATATATTCATTCTGCATTTATTTATACAGATTAGTCTCATTGAGTCTCGAGAACTCATTTACCAGCGAGACCTGTTTTTAACAAAGAATGATGACAACAGTATAGACAACAATGACAACAGTAGACAATCATAAAAGAAAGCATATAAATTGAAAAAATAAATGGAAGAAAATTATATTAAAAAAACGAAACAGTTTGTAAATCGATAATCAACTCGCAGAAAAAAAATATAATATATATAAATGACGCTATATAAATACGCTTGTAATGAACGGAACTGAGTGTTTCCTTCCTTTAGGTTTATTTACATATTTGAAAAATGCTCTACTGATAATGATAAAGTATACAAATAAATTCGTCTGAAAACGAAAGCGTCGCGTCTAGCGTTGCTATAGTTACCGACTGCCGTGGGGCGCGGTGTATCTTGGGAAGTAAAAGTTGCAGTCTCGTTCTAAAAGTCAGTTACAACACTCATTAAAGAAATATCGGCACCAAGTCAAAGTCTTAAAGCTCTGTCGTACTTTTGTCTTTTACGGAAAGGTGAGAAAAACAACTATAAGTAACGCTTGTGTATTTCGTTTTAACTTACACGTGACGCTAAACAAAACAGCGAAGATTGTTGTTGATGTTTGCTAATGCTAATGTTAGCCGTCTACTACGTATTAGCTTAAATGGCTAACTTGTGAAGCCAGATTATATGATGTTGCATGTAAAATACATGGGGAATTTGCCTCATGTTAGGCTGATTGGTAACTCTAAATTGTTTCTACCTCATTTCACTTTACTTCATTAACAATTTACACATCTACAATAACGTAAAACTCATCGGTGTGATCCGCAGCAAAGATTAATGTCTGGACGGGGGATGCCCAAGTGTCCAGCCTTTGCTTCCAAGGGCTTCAGCTCGACTCCCGTCAAGGCTAATGAGGACAAAGACTTCCAGAAAATCAGAGATTTGGATGACACCGTTGTGTCCGACGACGAAGACACGTTTTCGCTGCTTTCTCCAATCTACCATGACAGCTTTGACAGTGATGAAAGTGATGAAGAGGAGCAGGGATCTGTTCCAGCTCAGCAGATTTCACCCAGGCACAGCACTGATACAAGACTTGGCACATCATCAGTCAGGTAGTGCTCAATTTCAAGCACATTTTCTGTCCTCTGTCTGTGATATTTTAATAGTGTGTCTCTGTTAACTTTATAGATCTGAGCTACCAAAAACGCCTTTGGAGCAGATGTACAGTTCATCTGTGCAGCCCGCTGCCTCACCTTCTCTCAGTGCATGGGAAATGTGGCTGTTGAACAAAACTAAAGAGGAGCGCCTTAAGATCGAACAGAAAGCTGAAGAGGCAAGCAGCTTTTTATTGTAGTACAGATGAGCATAAATTAGTTGGCACCCTTTCGACTCTTTAAATCTATTGGGTCATTTCTCGTGAAAAGTTATCAAGATTACAGAAGTTGCAAAGTGTATCTGTAAGCAAAAATGGTGGTGAAAAGAAGTGATTTGTTGTTTATTTTATAAAGCTATGCTAACATAGTATGAACAGGTTTGTTGGTATCCTTAAAGAGACAAATAATCTTTGGACTATAGTCATGTTTCTAACTAAGTTTTGGACTTTAGTTATTATTACATGGACCTTGAAGCTTTTCATAAACCATACATTCTATTTAAAGGGAACAAACATGCCACTGGGTAATTTGGTATGGTGCCACACTGAACACAGACCAGAGAAATTAAAGGTGAGAGCTGTTTGAGGTACTCAGAAAGAAGATTCTAGATTATGTTAAAGGTAAAGACTAGAAGACCATCTCCAAGCAGCTTTACGATCCTCTGACAAGAGCTGCCAATAATTTTTAAAACGTATAAGGTTCATGGGACTGTAGCTAACTTCCCAGGTTGTGGATGCAAGAGGCAGTGCACTTTGAATCATAATAGACTCCCTGGAAGAAGACCCACAGTGAAGTTTTGTAAGCTCAATCATCCAGGTATTGCTTACAAAACTTTTTTCTGAACCACTTTGGCCTTGGTTGTCCACAGGCTGTTTCTGTGAGTAGCAAGTTTGCCACCTGGCCTAAAACACTTGATTGCTGTTAATGATGATTGATGGTTTTGGATTGGTGTGCGCTGTTTGCACGTGTAAAAAAGCCTACTTCTGAGTTTCCAACAGGAGGTTGACTTGAAACACAGCAGTGAAGGCGACCTATGGGACAGATCTGGTTGACAGGCTGCAGACTGACGAAGTCCTCTGGATGGGGGATGAAACGTTTCTTCACTTAAAGAAATGGGTCCAGATGACATGATTTAACCATTTTTGTTAAGACCCAGCTCCATTATTGACAGAAAAACACAAAAAGACAAACTGGAACTCACCAAAATGCATCTTGACGACTTGTAAGACAAAACTGGAGCTTTTTGGCCAGCTTCATCAGTTGTGCGATATTTATTTATTTTTTAATTGTGGAAGGGTATCCACATCTGTACATACTGTTATAGGCTGTCAACTTGTCTAACTTGAAATATATCTGAGTGTTGTTACTGTATCACGTTTAAATCACTTACTTGAGCTCGATGTGTTTTTAAATCTCAGGAACGCTTACTGAATGAAAAACAAGAACAGCAGGAAAGAGAGCAGAGGCAGAAAAAAATTGTCATCGAAGAGAAGATCCAGAAATGGCTGAAAGTTAAAAGAGAACAGGTGAAGAAATACTTGTTTCAAATCTTGGATTTTTAGTTGTATAAATTTTAAAAACTTTTTTGCTTGTCTGCATTTCTAGGAGAGGCATGAGCACCTTTTAAAGCAGAAACAAGATGACGAGGAGATGCAGAGGCAGCAGAAGAAACGGAGGGAGATCGAACAGAAAGCTCAGCAAAAATACAAAAGCTGGTTGCAGAAGAAGAACCAAGAAAAAATAGAAAACGAAAAGAAGGAGAAAGTAATATGGCTTTTTTATTGTCTTTATTTTATTCGACAGTGTTCATATAAAATATGTTTACACTTTTTTTTTTCTAACAGGAGGAAGCTGCCCTGAAGGAGGAGCAGGAGAGGGAACGCAGCCGGAGGGCAGAAGAAAAGTTCAAGGAGTGGCTGACGAAGGCCAATAAAAAAAGCAGCGCTAGTCCCAAATCACCTCTCTACCCCACAAGTAAGGTCATTTTAGCAACTAAGGAACTAATAACTGAAAACTGTCAATAAATTAAACATATGTGCATCAAGTTTTTCACTACTGACAATAATAACACTGAATATTTTTCTTCATATCTAAAAAAGTTAAATCTGGTCCTCTGGACATTCAAAAAAAACCAAAACAAAGCAAAACAACAAAAAATGTTTCGTCTCTCGTCCGAGAGACTTCTTCAGTCTGAGGTGCTGTTTTCAGCTCAGTCTCTTAAATAGCACCTTATCAGAGTGGATCAACCAGTTTTGCTGCTGACAACCAAAACCTGCTGATCACATGCTCAAGAAGGACCATCAGCCTAACCTGGTTTTGGTTGTCAGCAGCAAAACTGGTTGATCCACTCTGAGAAGGTGCTATTTAAGAGACTGAGCTGAAAACAGCACCTCAGACTGAAGAAGTCTCTCGGACGAGAGACGAAACGTTTCTACATTTTTTGTTGTTTTGCTTTGTTTTGTTTTTTTTTGAATGTCCAGAGGACCAGATTTAACTTTTTTAGATTTTTCTACCTGGATTATTGAGCATGCATCAGGATATTTTTCTTCATAATATTTGCTATTTAAAACTATGTTGATGTATTGCTTTCTTTCAGGTCCCTACGACAAATCATACCCAGCACCCAGCTTCTACAACCCGATCCCCTGGAAGCCGATTCACGTTCCTCCTCCAGAAACATCCCCAAACAAGACAACGGGCAGGAAACCGCCAAAGCAGAAGAAAACTCATCAGAGTTCCTGCACTGATGTTAGACTCAGACACCCTGCGAGCGCAGCACATTTTCTGCAGAGGAGATGACACAAAGGGGCCGATGTGCACGGCTGTGATAGTGGGAGCTTCAGCAATGATGCCACCATGACTCATCATCACCAGCTCAGCTCTGGGGCTGAATTTCTGCTGATTCATGGAAACCACTTGTGTTCTTATAAAGGTTTATTGTGGAGACTTGCTACTGTATTTACACTTCAGCTTGTCGTGTATGAACACTGCATATCCCAAGAGATTTGTTTTAATCTAGTAAAAGCAACAACTAGGCTTTTAAAATTCTCGAGTATATTCTATATTGCTTTTGAAATGCAATCAGTATTTTTGTTTGTAGAAATGAAGGAGGATCAAAGTTCTGTTTCCTACTCCTGTCTTTTTTTTGCCTGCTCAGAGTGGTCAACAGAACCACAGTTCTGTTTTTAATGGGTCACCCACCACACCAGAGAAAGAAGGTGATCTGGTGGTTGCATCCAAAGATAGACTCACTCATTGTTCTGAGTCCAGCTGTGCCTCGTTCTCCTGTGGGCTGAGATGACGACAGAAACGTACATGGGGTGGTGGAAGGAAAGCGACTGATTGAGAGCAATACGCTCATTCTGGATTTACATCTCGCTGTGATGCCAATGTGTGAAGCCTGAGGTAAAATGTTTACATTTTTAAATACTGTTATAATTTTCCTTCAATGTTTGGGTCTGGTTAACCTCCATTAGTTTTAATTCCCTGTGGAAGCATGTAGGTTTGTAACATGGAAAAAAAAAATCGTGTTTACGATTTGTCAGCAGTTTAGCAGAAACCATTTCTGCTTCAGGGGTATTTGCAAAGTGAGCCTTATAAATCTGTTACTTATAAAGTTTTAATTCAAGAAGTGTCCTTCAGCTCTTTGTTCTAATTTCAAAGGTTCCACCAGTTTGTTTGTAAAGCAACAGGCTGCGTCTGGTTATGACTCCAGTTTCAGGTCACTGATTTTTATATCTGCCACTTCCAGGTATTTCATCCAGTTATAGAGCCTGAGCAGAGAACCAATATCCCAAGATGCAGTGGTGCCGGTGGGCTGGCAGTTGGAGGCCACGTTTGCCAACACAAGTAAGAGGAGTGCGTTCAAGTCTGCCCCTGAGTGAAAGAAACAGGACGAGTGACGGTCTAAAGGGCAGAAGTCCATACTCCTGCTTGGACTTCATGAACGTGGCTGATAGTGCAGTGTAGAGAAGTTCATTATGACGAAACGCATTTTAAAACTTCCAACTCATTTTAGATAAAAAATAATTGTGTTTTTGTTGCACAATTAAACTCAGTTTTATGATGCGTGTCATTTTAAATGGAGGAATTGAGCCGTTGCACTGGATTTGACTATTTAAAAGTACTTTTTTTGTTTTTTTTGCCTGAATGGACCACATTAGCAAGAGACCTCATTGCTTGATGCGTTATGGTTCTTTTAAATCTCATTTTCTTCTCGTCTCACAAGGATGTGTATGCCGGTTATGTAAATAGTCCGTTTTGTTGACACAACCTAAAGGAAACCAGTTCTGCTGCAGAGAAGAAAAGGAGCTCTTTGATATTTTTCACCCTCGATGTTTTTGTCGTCATGCAGTCTGCTGCACCAGAGGCTGAGGATTCCTTTGACTTTCTTTTTAAAATCATCCTGGTTGGGGATTCGGACGTTGGTAAGACCTGCCTGGTCCAGAGCTTCAAGTCCGGTATATTCATCGAGAAGCAGCAGAACACCATCGGGGTTGACTTCACAGTTCGTACTCTGGTTATTAATGGCAAGAAGGTGAAGGTAGGTTTTATTCTAAGTCCATATTTTTTGTGTCATTTCTGCATTTATTTGGGCAGCACGGTGGATTAGTGGTTAGTTTGTCAGGTTTCTGGTTCAGTTTAAATTTCTTTTTTGAGAAAGTTCAAGTTAAAAAAGGACTAATAACCTTTAGAGCTCACAGCACATGTTTCACTTGTATACAAAGCATTTCTCCCCACATTGTGCATCTGGTTAACCCACGTTTGTGTCATGTGTTATTCCAGATGCAGGTGTGGGACACGGCTGGACAGGAGCGTTTCCGCACCATAACGCAGAGCTACTACCGCAGTGCCCACGGAGCGATGGTGGCATACGACATCAGCCGCCGCGGGACGTTTGAATCCCTTTCTCACTGGATCAGGGAGGTGGAGCAGTATGGAGCTGCCAACGTGGTGGTGATACTCGTGGGTAAGAAATTTAACAACAGGCTTTGGAGACTCTGCTTTAAAGGATGCATTTTGCATCAAGATGCTATGAAAACATCTACGAACTGATATTTGAGAAACCTTTGATCAAGAACACTGTTGCAGCATCCTTTTTTAAAGATCTTTCACCATCTCTCTTTCTGCAGGTAATAAGTCGGACCTCCACACTCAGAGGCAGGTGCTGTTCGAGGATGCATGCACTCTGGCAGAAAAGAATGCCCTTCTGGCTGCTTTAGAAACTTCTGCCAAGGAGTCCCAGAACATAGATGCTGCCTTCATTCTCATGGCCCAGGAACTGTTGGCGCGGAACGGTATGACCATCACAGACCAGACCTCTCCTCAGTTCACATTGAGTGACAGCTGTCAGCCCATTTATGGCGCTGCGGCGACTTCGGATAAAAAGTGTGAGTGCTGACCGACTGAGCCAGGACTAAGAACAGCTTATGTGTGTTTTTAAGTTTGCTCACCAGAAAAATAAGTTTTTATAATATGACCAGCAAAGTCCATGCTCAATAATCCAGGTATACAATCCAACAATTTTCAGTCAGGTCATCTGGACAGCTTTTTATTTTTTGTGTGTGCTGAAACGTTTCAGCTTCCATCCAGAAGGCTTCATCAGTCAAGGAAACACACAACACAAAACTGATTCTTTCCCCAACAGCTTACTCCAAAGTGAAACAAACCAGTTTTGTTTGGTGCTTTCTGTAATATGTTGCGTTGAGTGTGACAGCAAAAGTGTTGTACATTTTTTTTTTCAGTTTTACTATTTATAGTTTGTAAGAATCTGTTATATAGATGTGAAATTGTGATTTATTGCTCTCTTTTTCCAATATTTCTTTGGAGTTAACTGCTGCTGATTGTGATAAGCCACAGCTTTGCAGGACTGTACTAAAATTGACAGTAAATACTACATTCACTCAATATGCAATCTAATGTTTGTTCATTCTTTTGTTTCTTTTAAAAAGCATTGCTAATACAGTACATGACCAGTCAGTCACATTTAAATCACACATCACTTAAATGTATAATTAACTTGTGAATTTTTTACTGGGGCTGTGATCGTCAATAAAGTCTAATACAGACATTTACATTTAAACAGTCCTAAGATTTTTTTTAAACCGCTTCATAGAAAAATAGCATCTTTTCCTCAGACACAAACAGTGCAATTCTTTACAATAAAACATTACAAATTAAACACGTAATTGCACTTTTAAGGGACTAAACTTAATCTTGTGTGCATTAATGGAATTTCCCATCTGTGGGACAATAAAGGCCGTTTCTATTCTATTCTATTAAATGACCACGTTAACTCAATTTAAAAGGTTAGATTTTAACAGACAAACATACCCTGAAGTCCATTTAATGTTTAAATTAGGACCGAGGCTACACTGTGTGTTACATAAAGACCATGTTCACAAGCGCTATTGTCACAGAACAGTTGTGTTTTTGTAGAAGGCTTTTTACTTTGTCCAGCAAAACAGGTGCAAGTATGTTTGAACTATTTGGACACTTTGTAAAAAAAATTTTAACGCAGTCTTGTTTACATTTTAAGAACTACTCTTTTATAAAATGTTGTGTGCTGTAAAAGACATTAGAAAGTTTAAATGCTTTGTGCACAAGTAAAATATAAAACTTTTTTAAAAACTGTACATTAAAACGTTAACAGTCTGGCACAGTACCATGCATGACCGATGTGATTTGTAACTTTCATATCTTCAGCGCTGTAATTTCACAGTTCTGCTTTTCGCTCTATCACACAGTAACAACCACACCCTGTCCTTTGATGATTACAAAAAGCACCCATAAAACCTTGGTTACTTTCTGTTGCGATTAAATTAAAAGCCTTTTAAGTAGACTTAAGGTTTAAGAAGCTGTTGGTTTTACACCAGAGGCCAGCCTTCCAGCTGGAACACCGTCTCCACCGCCTCTTTTACATCATGCACCACGAATGACGGCTGCATGAGGGTCGGGTCAAAGCGAAAGTCCCTGTGGCCGTGGAAGATGTGTTGCTCTGTGACGGTTTGCGTCGGGTCGGACGGCAGCTCCTGCTGCTCTCTGCTGTACACGCCTGTGCACACAAGGATGGAGCTGCACCCCTCAGGAAGGTCCTCCTTTGACCCATACACACCTGCTGCTCCACCTAGTTCTGATGACGTCATCTTAGCTTTCTCCATGTGATCCACAGCTTGTACGCCACTCTTGACCTGCATTTTGGCTTTGGTATGACGAGAGGTCTGAAGGAAGCGATCGTAGAGGTTGGCACCGTAAACGTCAGCCATGGGGTTATCACTGAAATAAAGCAAAATGTGCCACAACGTTAAACGAAGCATTCGCAACAAAGTTATCCACTACCAAAAGGTGGAGGATAAATGTTTTTGGCATCCGTTACCAAAAATATGTAATAAACAAGTCCAGTAGACAAATTTGGATGAAACTTGTAGACAGTAATCTTTAGATGTACAGCTACAACTGATTAATTTTGAGCCAACACAGCACAAGATGGCCACCACATCCAACTATCCTTAAAATATGGTTATAACTCAGTAAGTTCTACAGCTACAGATATTTGGTGTTGGTAGATGAGTCATCCTCAACACACGCTGAGCTCTAAAAGATTGCACAAAATCTTGGTTTAAATTTTGGCCAGTACCTATTTTGAGTTAATTCTGTTAGCGAAATATCTTGTGAACCAGTGGACAGACTTGAAACGTCCAGGAAATAATAAATGGATGTGCAAATGATTAGCTTTTGGTTTCAGTCCTATTCAAGACGGTTGCCATCTTGGTTGGCCAAAGTCCTTAATAATTACTATTTTGTCAACATCAATTCAACAGCAGACTGAATCACTCACCCTATGGCATACAGTCTCTTCACAGGTGTGGTCCAACCAAGATTCTCCGCCTGCTGTCTAATCAGCAGCTCAGCGTAGTTATAAGTCACCACACTTGGTTTGCCGATCAGAGCCTCATACTTCAGGTCATAGCCTGTGACCTTCTTGTATAAATTCTCTAAGCAGACCAGGAACATACCATGACCAAACCTGAAACACGTGGAGCAGTCATTGTTAGAACAGTTCTAGCCGTAGAAAACATTTTAGAGCCATTTTCAGATGTACCTTGGATTCTTTGCCTCTGCCATCCACAGCAGGTCCATGTTACAAGCCAGGACCGGGATGTGAGGATATTGTGTTGAAGTCCAGGTTCTACCAAGGTTTCCATTGGTTAGGAGTACATCAGTGATGAGCTGGAGGTTGGTCTCCCATCTGATTGGCTCACCAAATAAGACAACAGCTGCAGAAATTACAGCAATATATTGTAAGCATTATAAAATGCTAAATGCCAAGAACTATTGAACAACTTTGGTTATTTGAGGAAACATACCATCTATTGGCCGTAAGCCTTTAGTGGGTGGAATCTGAGAAATTAAACAGTAAGTATGATGTAATCTATACAAACAGCAATGAGATTCAGTATCATTTTCTACTTACGCCATCTTTGGGTCTTCTGTTGTGATCTACAACATCCAACACGGGGTATGCCTCTCTGAGCATATCTATAGTGACCACATCCTCGAAACCCAGGCTGACATTTAGAGGGTTAAAGTCAAACAAAGGCCAGGAAGCACAAAACACTTGTCCAACTATTTACAAAGCTATCTTCTTACAGTCTAAATAACTACAGTCTGAATGTCAAATCATGAAAAAAACCTATTAAACTCAAAAAAATCTAATCAGCCTAATTGGCACAGCTAAGCAGAATGTGTAACAACAGGTACAAAGATTAAACACTGATAAAGTGAAGCATGAACAGAAACACTGAATAAATAAGACGATGGACTGTCAGGGCGAACAGTGTGTGTGTGCAGTCTCTGTCAGTGAACAAAGGATACTTGTAAGCGACCTCCTCGACAGGACCCTGTCCTGAGACCAGCACACACATTTTGTGAAACTGGGTAAACATTCTCAGGGGACTGTGAGACAGCATCACCTGGTCCGGAGACACCTAAGCAGAGCACACAATGTCAGAGGAAACCAAAACAACAAAACCAGATAACCGGTTTAGATGGTATGTGGTTTACCTCCACCTCCAGCAGCTGAGACAGATGCTCAGCTTTGGTCTGCCTCATGCAGTTTCCAGCGTTTGTGACAAACACCACAGGCATCTTGTATCTTCCATTCTGGTCCACCAGGTTCTTGAAGCACTGCTTGGCAGCGGGGATTGGCGTCCTACCCCGGACCAGCACCCCATCTATGTCGAAGAGGAGTCCAAACGAGCTGGGGCCCTGAGGAGGGAGTTGGAGCAGAGACCGGTTGTTTATTAACTTGGAAACAAGGATTGGATCATCTGCTCTGTATTTGCCATCTCATCCTGTGACACACACTGAACTCTCTGAGCCTTTGTTCAGTTTTACAGTAGATAAAGCCAAGGTTTTATGACTAGGTTAGGGATATAAAAAGAGTAAACACAACTGATGCGTTCAGTTTTAATACCACTTTTATTAAACGGAAATGGTTAAACTAACTTGAATGGGAACTTTGATTTCTTTTCATTTTAATGTAAAACAGTTTTAAAAGCAGTCACTTACATGGCTATAGTTTCTTGAGATGGAAGGCGAGATATCTGCTAGCTTAGCTGCTCCTTCGCAGCTCGATTTCAGCAGCTGCCAGCAACTTTTCAAATATTTTGGTCTCAGCATCTCCAGGCACTTCAGGAAAAACAGCCCCGGCGGACGGGTAAACAACAAACACGGCGGGGTTAGCTTCGAGCTAACTGCACTCTTTACAAACCTGACAGTTGAGGACACAGCTCACATCTCTCAACAAGTGAGAATAATGCTCACTTTACTTTTCTCACGCTGTTTCTGTCTCCATTCAGTACGAACTCTACTACCTATGGCTGACAGGCTAACGACGGTAAATACGCGCATGCGCAAGTCGACATGACGTCACGCTCCCCACCCCTAACGGAAACACGTGCGCACGTTTTTCAGTTTATCGGAAACGAAACTGTTGTTCTTGACTTTACGAGGAAATCTTGGACAAATTATCACAAATGTTACGTCACGATGCACTTTAAGACAAAAACTTCAGACTTATTTAAAAAAAAGTTAACATTTTAATGATATGCGGACTCAACAGTTAGCAGTGTTATTAAACAAACGTTTTAGAGCTAAAACTAGGTAAATATCAAAGTGAGTCAATAATGACTTATTAAAATAAACATACTATACTAAGAGTATATACATATTAATCTTACTATTTGCAGTTTATGCTCATTAGGTGGTCAGTGGATCATACAGTCACCTGGTGGCCAAGCTGTGTGCACCACAAAATATTTTAATTCTAAGGACAATAACAATTTTTGTCCACCACATTGCAGAAATTTTATTTATATATTACAGATCTTATTGTTCCATATTTTCCTAACAGAGCACTTCTCTCTCAGACTGCAGGTTTACTTGTGGGTCCTAAATGGGAGGCAGAGCTGACACATCGTCTACTTTTAAAACTAGGCTTACGTCTTTCCATTTTGATAAATCCCGTCGTTAAGGTTGGCTTGGGTTTCCTGAGCTATCAGTTATGCTGCTATAGGCTCTGCTACCGTTTACTGATTTGTATTTGTAATTATTTCTATCATTAACATGTCTTTTTTTTCCAATAGAAAGTACACATGGACCTGTCATTTTCTGTGTTTGTCTGTTTCTCCTTCCTGTCCTCTCAAACCCCAGTCGGTTGAAGCAGATGGCCACTCGTTCTGAGCCTGGTTCCGATTAAGGTTTCATCCTGTTAAAAGGGAGTTTTTCCTTTCCACAGTTTCCTTTGTGCTTGCTCAGAATGGGAGACTGTGACAAAGTGAAGATTCAACACAATCTGCTTCCTTAGATAGCTGGTGAAAAGTCTCAGTCATCCAGGACATGGTAAATCCAAAAAAGATGGTTCAAGTTATATAAATAACTTTTACTAATTGTCTTTTTTTTTTTACTGTATGTGAATGTTTTTGTACAGTGCCCTGAGACAACTTCTGTTGTGACTTGGTGTTATTGAATTATATTTCCATAACTTTGTTTACTGAGCAAGCGGTGGATACAGCTCAGGAAATATCACTGGTCAAACCTTCAGGCTGGTGGTTTGGTTTCAGTGTTGACTTCCATTTATTAGTATTTCACTTTATGTCACCTTAAAAACACAGTAACAGAAAAGTTTATTGGTTCAAAGCACAAAATATTAGCTTTCATTTCAGCTAAATATAAACAGCAACAAAAAAAAGTATCTACAAGAGAGGTAATTTCATGAAAACATCACAACAGCATCGTAATACATTTTTCAGCTAAATCGAAGCTCATTTTCAAGTCCATAGATTTTAGCCTTCAGCGCCATCAGCTCACTCTGAACCTTTTTGGTCCTGGAACTGGTCTGTCTGACTTCATGCAGAATGGCCAAGTCCTGGTTTGGGCCAATATTCAAGGTTACCTAAAGAATAAGACGTTTTTGAGTACAATTATTTTATGCATCTAAAATGTGTTCGTTCACACCCCATTTACCTTTAGAAGTTGTTTCTCTACATCTTTGAGCTTTTGTCGGAGGTGTTTCAGGTCTGTCTTGAAGCCCTCCACCTCCATGCTTCTCCTCTTCTCCAAAGCCTCGTAGCGCTGCGTCATCAGCTGGAGACGCTTGGCCATCTTGTCTGAACGCTCCTGCACCATTAGGTAACCATGTCAACAACAATAATTAACTTCTTCATCAATCAGAAGACTCGTAAAGGCAGTGCAGATCAGAGTTGCTCAAAAGCAAACCTTGAATATCTCCCTGCCGACGTCTCCTTCCTCCCTGATCTGGGACAGTTCAGTCTCCAGAGTAATGCACTGCTCTCTGTACATCTCTGCCAGATGGTGAGCTTGCTTCAAGTCCTCGTGAACCACCTCAAAATAAAAAAAAAACATATTTTTGTACTGATGACAATAGTAAACAATATAACTGAGTCAGGAATAACTTACCCACATCCACAATAGGGATCTATTATTGTGTGAATGCCAAGTCAGCATTTACACTTTTGTTTTCCTAGTTATAGTAGCCGTCACATTTTTTTTAAATCAATCTACTTCTGCAAACTTAGTCTCTTTAAAAATGGCTACAAAAATCTACCAATGTCTCTTCAGTTCATTAAAAAAAATTGTTCAGTGAAATTGGTTTCAACATATTTGCTTTGTTTGTCTTCTCATGCTATTTTAGCTACTCTTTGGATACTTTTGGATACTGTTACCCCAGCTATTTTGTTAATTTTAGCTACAGCAATTCAGTTTTAGTTTCTTTAGCAAATTTCCTGCAAGTCATTCAGCACTCAACAGAATGAAGCAGCTTCTCCAGTGTTACCTTTAGCTGCTCCTTGTGTTCCTGCTCTAACCCTGGCTGTGGCCGAGGGAGGAGAAGGGCTGTCCTGCTGCTGGGCTGCCATGTTTTCCCTATCTCAGCGCTGCTGGACCCAGCTTTTCTCAGCCGGTTGTGGCAGGAGTCCAACTCCCTCAGCAGTCGATCCTTTTCCACCATCCAGCTTTTCTCATGAGCCCGAGCGTTGAATTTTAGTTGTAGGAAGTCTCTGGTGCTCTCATGCAACAAGTTTTGAGTTTGCTGGAGCCTGAAAAAGTCAAATCACCCAGAAAAGAAATCAGCTAGAAGCAAAGCACAAAGTACATAAGTTTTCAATTTTAGCTATGAGACCCACTTTTCAGTGAGAGCTTTAATGCGTTCCTGGTCTCTCTGTTGTTGAGCCTGAGCCTCTTCTGTTTTGATCCTCCGATCCTCAAGCAGAGCTTCTACCTGCTCTTTGGCCAAACGAGTCTGTTCCTCCATTTGAGCCTGCAGCGCCTCCACCTTAAAATTGAGCACACAATAAAGATGCCATTATAGAAGTCCTTTCAGTACAGTCTCACAGAACAAAAAGCAGGAGAAAGAAATACCAACAATCTGATAATGATTCTGTTTAATGAACCCAGAAGGTGAAGTCCTACCTGCAGCAACAATGTCTGGTTTTCATTCTTGTATCGTTCCAAGCTTTCGTTATTGAAACCACCTGCTGATTTTGTTCTTTTGCTGACCTCTGTTAAAATGTAAAACCAAAGTGGATAAAACATTTTATATAAAAAAAAAAGTTTTTAAAATCTAAACTCAGTCATTTTCAAACCTTTTGTGGTCGCAGACGGTCTTAATTTTGTTGGTCTGAGACTCTCCTCAAATCTGGACTCAGGCTGCCTTTGAGTAATAGTGACCTGAAATAAAGTGTTTTTTTTAAGAACATCTTTCATAATCTCAAAATCAAACTGGAATCTCTTTGAAGTTCTGTTCAACAAATTAAATTACCCACAAACTACTAACACTTGAAAAAAAATTGAAATAAAGACAAAGCCTGAATTTACAAGTTATGCAGACATCTCAATCAGCATCAAGCAGTAATAATTTGAATTGGATTTGAAACTCATTTACCACCCAGACCTTAGAGCCAAAGCCTAGAAAAAAATCCCCACTACATTAGATTTAAAATCATCTAAAAGCAGCTATAAAACTACATTTATTCTGCCATATAATGAGAGTCACACACACAAAAAGTGTCTAGAAAAAGTAAACGTCAGACTTTTTTTGTCCAAAACGCTGCTGAGAACAAAGTAAACGTGCACCTTGTGAGGCGGCTCCTGGTGAAAATATGTGACCTCTCCTGCATCAGGCCCAACAAGTGCAAGAAGGTGTTGGATCTTCTTCCTGTCCTCAAGCTCTCTGCAGCAATGAATGGATGGTTAAACAGTTTTATTTATACAGTAGGTGTATTAAGAGGTGAGCAGCAGCATTAAACTACTTATTCATTCTGACACATGCTCAGTAGTCCAGTTAGAGAAACCTAACAAGTTTAAGTCAGGTCCTCTGGAGAGAAGAATCCGTCCAGAGGACCTGACTTAACTTTGTTAGATATTAACATATTCCTATCTGACGATTTGTTAAAAACAGAAACAACAGCAACAAAAAAAACATAATAAAAATGAAAACATGATAATTTTTTATAAATCTTTAATGCCTAAATGTTTAAAGTATAGGAAACATTAAGTAAAAATAATTGGTAGGGGCAAAACATCAGCTCTAGTTTAAAATTATTGATAATTAAAAAAAAAAAAAAAAAATCAACCAGAAAATTTGATTTTAAAAAGACAAATTTTCTACTCCGTCAGGTTTAGAAAGTTGTTCTGAGAACCAGATGGCAACTCAAAAAACACATTTTATCATATGTAAGTTAAGATAAACATCCAGTACCTTCAGCTGTGAATCAGAAATGTTTATAAAGGCCTTTAATGCTTGAAAAGTATTAACACATATATAATTATAAATATAAAAAACATGATGTGCAATTGCAGTTAGTTAAATAAGCTCAAAACCTCACTGATATTTGTCCTATAAAGATTTTTCACTGAAGCCGCTTTGATTCAACCTGGGTCACAGGAGAAACTAATAACTAAGTATTAAAGTTGTGATTTTAATATAAACAGTGATCCTACCTGATCTTTAATCTGTCATTTTCTGCATAAAGTCGCAGTGACTGCTCTCGCTCTTGAAAAAGAAAGACCTGCATGTCACTCAGGGCACTTTGAAGCTCTGCAATCTCTCCTTCACGCTGTCGTATGTCCCACTGTAGTTTGTGCTGCGAGGAAGGACACAGAAGATCAGTCAGGAGATTTAACAAACTCTGACACGGCTAAAAGTCACTGACTTCCAACACCCACCTGGTCCTCTGTGACGCCTCTGTACTTCTCCAGCATCTGGAGCAGCTCCTCGTGTTCGCCGTCATACTGGGCGATCTTCTGTCTGTAGAACTCTAGCAGCTCTCTGGAAGGACGGAGATACGCCAGACGCTCCTGGATTGGAGGAAGTGGGGAGTCATGTTCCTGACCTGGGGAACGAATGTTGGTTCTGCAGAAAAAAAACAACAAATAACTTAAAACTTTATGAATACCACACCATTTTAGTTACCACTGAATCATAAACCTCTGTCTACAGGAAAGTTTGGACAATAAACCTGCGTGGTGTTGTATGCTTTGTTGGAGATCCCATTCCAGCATAAAACACTAAGAGAAGAGAGAAAAACATGAAAAGCTCGTCATTGACACTTATTATTCACAGCATTTAAGCAGCCAATTACAATAAAAAAGGACAACATTGCAGCAACTCAAACATTAACTATGAATATAAATCAGAAAGCGGCAACATAATGACTTATATGCTAATCTAAATTGAAAAACGTTTGTTCAAGAATAACATTTTGTTCTGCCTGCTATTTTTTTTTTGTTAAGTAATTCACAAAAGTGCATTTTAAATTTAACATACGTCAATAATTATGTTTAAAACCAAAGTGAAAAATATATTATGAACAGGCAACTCTAAACAAACTCATTGTGGTTGTGTTATTTTCTTTGTTGAATCTGTATTAAAACAAATTATGTGAATAAAAGTCTGTCTTACGTTTTAAGAATATAATTTATAAATGTGTTTATTTATAAATGTGTGGATTAAATAAATAATGTAACAGAATAAATAAATTTTTAATTAATTTTGCATCATTTTAACACAAGTTTTAGTTTGTGCAGGAGACGACAACATAGTGAATAATAACGTTTTCTGTCATGGCGGTAAGGCTAGCGGGAGATTTGATGTTTCAGCGCAAAAAAATAAAAAGCGCAACAAACCTGAAGCAATGGCATCTGATATATTTAATTTGAGCAGCGTGAAACTTGAATTTACTTTACCAGTTAAAGTGCTTCCAAAATCCGAGTTGTAGAATCGCACACAGCAACTCGGTTGTATTTTTAAATCCCGGACACTTCCGCCTTTTCCGTGAAAAACTGAACGGAGGAAGTTGTAACTGCCACCTAGCGGCCGGGAGTATAACTCTTAAAAAACAGGAGTAACGGTACTTTTCATTCAACCTTTATTTTGAGCATTATTATTTATAATGCAAGTTGTGCAAAATGTACGACGAAAATTGGCTTCGGTGTGAAATAAGAAACAGAGGATTTTTTTAAATAAGAAATTGTTAACGGTTTAGTAAAGTTTGCCTGCAAACAAACGTTAAACGCGTGCAATTTCAAAATAAAAGTCAAAATAAAAAGGTTTCGTCGTGCGCATGAAAGTATTAAATGACGAAATATTCTAATATCTAAATATAAAAAAATATTATATCATTGTATAATGTAAAAAAAGACGTTTCTTAATTCGGTGTTGAATAATTCGTGCTTTAAAGTAAAAACTGTAACCGGAAATGACAGTTTTCCGACTAGCTCGCGACACTGTCCTCGGGTCAAGCCTCGTCAAACTGAGATCTGACATCGGACTGTTTTCACCTGTTTGTCAGCGATGGAGCGAAAAGTTGCTCGGGAATTTAGACACAAGGTAAGATAGATGATACATAAACCTTTCTGTTTTAAAATAATTTAAAGAAAGTTTCAGATAAAGCTCGCCGGCTCAGGTGTCTCACCTGCTTGCTGGGATGTTACGCACACAGACCAGGAAAACAGAAACTGCTAGACACAAATTAATTTAGCGTTTAAAATAAAAATCTATGTTGTTATTACAGTTCCTTTTTATTTATTTATTTTTTAACAATTCACGGAATTGAAAACTATGTCTTATTTTTTCTTATTTTTATGTCACAGTTTTAATGTATCTGCTCAACAAAGCAATATTTATTTAATCAAAAATATTAAAACTTAATTATGACAAGACCTCTAGGAGATATAAATAAACAATTTTATTCTTAAAATCTAATTTTATATGCTTTAAATTGCGAGTGGGCTGAGTTAATTTAATTAAAGAGTTACTGAATTTTAAATAACCTGATTTAGTTTGTTTTGTTGTACAGGTAAACATTTTCCACAGGAGTTTTAAACACTAGTATCTTTAAAATCTACTAGAATTCAGTAATTCTAGGCACATTTAACATTTTTCTTTTCTTTTCATTGAAATATTAAAAAGAAGATGCTGGAAATTAATTTTAATTATATAAACAATGTTCACCTGTGGCCATTATATCCAAGTACATAATCATAAAATAAGGATTTTTGATGCAGTTTATTATCCTCAAAAATGTATCACACAAATCATAATCTATTTTTTGTTGGTATTGGCAAATTACAGCATTCAAAAAAGTAAAAAAAAAACCCAACAACTATCAAAGATAAGAAGGGAACTTGATATGTTCAGAGCATTTTCAGCCTCAAACCGTGCAGGGATCACCTCACAACCATCTGTGCTGCAGGGGCCCATGTTGTCTTCACAAAGAGCACCAGAGCGTTGGATAATGTGTCAGATATGAGCAGCTGAGCAGAAGAGACAATTTAGGGGTTTAGTTAGAGGCTGGGGGGAGGAATCTCTACAGCGAGGCTTTGTTTTTTTACAATTTATTTATTTTTTTAGACATTATTATAGCCAGTAAACACCTTTTTGTGATTTATTCAGTTCTGTGTTGCTCAAAAATGGATTTAAACAACCACAGACCAAAACCGTTCTGAAGCATTTTGCGTTCTGCCTAATGAGTCATCTCCAACCTTATTTTTTATGGTGCCAAAGTCTGTAGTTCGTGCCCGAGCAGGAGCTAACCGTGTATCTCACAGCACTGAACCACAGACGTTTATGGCTGTCATAAAGCCTGCTTTGCACACACACCCTCTGACGTTCATTTGGCCTGCATCTACGTTCACCCTGTTGTAAAATAATACAGAATCATCAGGGGTTTGCGCTCTTTTATTCTGACGTCTTATTGCTCACAGCCTGAGGAACGTTGTGCATTTGAGTGTTGGTGCCATGTTTGTGTCTGAGGTGTAAGATGACACTGCTGACCTTCCGGCTGCCTCTCCTCATCTCTGTGGGCATTATTCTTTCCCAGAGCTTTGATAAAGAGGTGCACCTCCATGCTTCTGCAGACTCCGTTCCTCCTAAAAGCCAAGAACCATCTCAAACGTATACTCCTCTTAAAGTTAAGCTTAGGTTGTGAGAGAGGTAGTGAGGGCTAACCGAGTGAGATGTTTATTAAAGATTGGCCGAAGCGGTTCCTCAAAACCATCCTGCTGCACCTGAGCCACCATCAGGTTTGTAAGGCTCTGACACACGCGCACACACACAGAGCTGGTTTTTACCCCCCGTGGCGTTGACAGGACCATAAGACAAGAGCACAGTGTTTGTCAGGGAGCTGACAGAAGAAGGATGGCACCACATGTTTCTGCTTCCTTGCAGGTGGAGTTGCTGATTGAAAATGAGGCAGAGAAGGATTACCTGTTTGATGTCCTCCGCATGTATCACCAGTGAGTACCATCTGTCTCATCAGGTGCACAGTGTGCGCCGTATGCTGGTATTTGTTATTCTCACTCCAGTAATTCTCTGTAATTACACTGTTAATGGTTATTTAATAGATTTGTCTTTAAACAAGAACTACTTGGAGCTGGAACAAATTAAAGGGGTCGTAGTGAAGTCACTCTGAGTGTAAGAATTGAATGCAAAGTTTTAGATTATGGTCGTTTTTGGCAGCAGTTCTTATAAATCCTTTCGAGCTTTTAGCTTCTCTCATTTTTCACGTTAAGTTTGGCAAACATCCAGGTAGTTTTTAATTGTTTTTAAAGCAGTAGAAATCGTAGAAATCGTTTCAGGTGGGTTTGTTTTATGGGGCTAAAAATCTTCTAGGTTTCAGTTGATATTTTGTACAGAAATGGGACATGGTGGTTAAGCCTCTGATTCATTTCAACAATACTCCGACAAGCTTGGCCAGTTATCAACAAAAGCTCTTTTCATCTTCATCCTCCAAATGGGGCTAAAATGACACGTATGAATAATTCAACATGGAGGACAAGACCACTGTAGGTTTTATTTAGCTGCTTTTGTTGCTCTGCTACTTGCCTTTTGTTTTCTTTTGAATTGCAGCAGAGAAAAGAATAAATTATTTTTTTCCACAACGATATAATTAGTGTAATTTTGGAAATGGAGGAAGAAAACTGATATTTTTCAAGTCATGCAGAAAGCAGCTGCTTTGTATTGACTTTTGTTGCTGAGGGTGGGATGAATGCATTCTGTTGCGTTTTGCAAAGTATAACACAAACTGGTACCTGAATGCATCTTTAAAACCCAAGTGATAAAACCATTTTGTCACCTGTTAACTCAAACTTAATTACTAAGTCAGTTTCAAATTACTTTCATTTTACCTTTAAATTTGGTTTTTCAAGATGCTTTTTAATTCCATTTTGCAACATGTACCTATACTTCCCTGTCTTTCATTCTTTTCTGTTTGAAGTAGAAGGTGGAGTGGACCGCTGCTCATCTGTTATTGTCTCACTCTCTCAGGTCGATGGAGCTGCCTGTACTGGTGGGAGACCTGAAGCTGGTAATCAACGAACCAAAGAGGCTTCCTCTGTTTGACGCCATCCGACCTCTCATCCCTCTCAAACACCAAGTGGAGTACGACCAACTCACCCCCAAGAGGTCACGGTGAGTACAGAGTCATATTCTACTTCCTGCTGGTACTATCACAGGCTTCCATGTTTAATTTTTACACAGCTCACAGGCTTCTCGTTTTGAATCTTTTTGGTTCAGGAAGCTGAAAGAGGTGCGTTTGGATCGAACACACCGTGACGGGCTGGGCCTCAGCGTCCGAGGAGGATTAGAGTTTGGTTCTGGACTCTACATATCCCAGATTGTGAAAGACGGCCAAGCTGATAATGTCGGTCTTCAGGTGTGTACTTATTAGGTCAACATGCCTAAATTGTTTCTAGTTTATTATAGTGTATTTTTATACTTTTCAACTCTAAATGCACAGTATAAAATGAAAGCAGCTTAATATTTAGCAGAGGATTTAATATTTTTAGGTATTCAATACCACTTTTCTTTAATTACACAGTTCACAAATGTTTACTTAAGGTATTTCTATGTGTTTCATTTTTTGTTTACATTAGTCAGTTTTTCTCATTTTCTATTATTTTGTGTGTCCTGGAGCTCCTGAGAATCATATCAGCAGGATCCACTAGATGGGGTCAACATCATGTTTCTTAAACTCCCACTTACCAGTGGTTTGTATCTGATAGTCCTGTTCATCTTGGGGTCTCTTCACACAAAAAAATGAAAAAACCTGAAAACATTAATGTAGATCAGACAGAAAGCATAGTTATTCAAGGACTCAAGGATTCAAGGTTTTTTATTTGTCATACGCACCACATGAAACAAAATTGTGTACACAGGGTCCCAGTTACATCCAGTAAAAGTATAAAATGTAAAAGAAAAACGGTAATAAGATCTAAGATATGAACTAAGAAAAACGTTAACTAAAAATACACTAAGCACTGGTAGTATAAAAACAATACACCGAACAGCAGCACGAACATGAGTCTGTGTGAGCAGATGAGCACGAACGAACACAGCAACATGAAACAGATCAGCAGCAACATGAAACAGATCAGCAGCAACATAATGTGATTTTTCACAGTGATTATTCTGGTTAGAGATTCATGAGTTTAACAGCCTCAGGGTAGAAGCTGTTCCTCAGTCTAGTGGTTCTACATTTAATGCTCCTGTTTCCTGAGGGGAGCGGGGCAAAAGTGTGCGTGCTGGGTGAGTGGGGTCCTTCATGATGTAGGGGGCCCTCTTCCTGCATCTGGAGGTGTAGATGTCTGTGATGGTGGGGAGGCTGACTCCAACAGACTTTATCCCTGTATAAGATTTATCTTTATGATTTATGCTGTCTTTGAATAATAAAACACTATAGTTCAAAAAAGTTTGAGTCAAAGTCACAAAATAAAGGATGATACATTTATTTTTCTCATCTTGTTCAGGATTGAAGGGAAGCTGGAGCCCAGCTCAGCTGTATTTAGAGTAAATCTTGAATAAGTTGCTGGTTCAAATGGCAACAAAACAGAGAAACATCCATGCTGGCTGAGGTTTATGGCTACGGTTCACTTCACGTTCAAGTTTGACTTCAAATGCACGTTTTTGGATTGTGGGAGGAAGTCAGACTACTTGGAGAATAATCACGTAGACACGAGAACATAGGAACTTTGCACTTAAAAACAGGGCTGGGATTTGAAGTCTAATAATGCTAATCAGAACACCACCGTGACTTAAACAGTAAACATCCCTAAATGGTGTCAATGGTTGAGTTCAAGCAGGGAGTGAAAGTATTCATTGCTGTCTAACTTTTAACCAAACAAAACAAACTTCATGGCATGACTGATTCACTGTCTGCATAAAAAAGGTTGATGTAGGTCATTTTTAAAGAAAGTATAACATTTTCTTTATATTTCAGTGGCTTATAAAATATAATCTTACATTATTTGTGCTTCCATTGATCTGTTGTGCTTTGATAGATTAATAAAGCAAACATGCAATACATTTTCTATTCAAAACTTGTGTATAAATATGTTCATTGTATGGCAGATCACTGTTTTTAAGGATAATAAATATAGAAGAGTCTTTTAAAAATGTGCCCTCCTTTAAACACAAATGGGGAATGTTAGGAAATCCAATTTGGAGCTCTGATTCAAAGGAGACAGTCAATATATTCCTTCCCTTCATCTTCTCAGCATGATGGAGTCTGAGAAAGTAAACCAACTGCAAATCCGTTTAGTGAGGAAGAGTGTTACCTTCATCGTGAAATGAAAACCGATCACACAAATTAATGGATCATGTTGTGTTCAGCAAACTGGAAACTCAATCTCTGATCTTGACAGACACATTGAAACTGAAGCCGTCATCTTTAATATCCATTTCTGTGTTGATTTCTAGGTGGGGGATGAGATTGTGCGCATCAACGGGTACTCCATCTCCTCCTGTATCCACGAGGAAGTCATCAGTCTCATCAAGACCAAGAAGATCGTGTCACTCAAAGTTCGGCGTACGTCAGATTAATTAATTAAACAAACATAAAACCCCTCCAGTATCAGATTTTATTTCATTGCATGTTTATTTTTATGCAGATGTGGGAATGATCCCAGTCAAAAGGTAAGATACATTAATGTGTTTCCCCATACTTTTTTCAATCTTCTACTTCTACATACTTTAAGCTATTTTAGTCATTCATATATTGAAACGTTCAGTTCATTCAAAATATGAACATTGAGGCTTTTGACTTTTTATAAATTTTTATATTTTTCGAAATATTTAACTTTATTTACAAGTATTTTTCCCTATAGAAGTGCATTGAGATCGCCTCATTCCCTTCAAAATATAGTTCTGTGTTTAAGTCGCTTCAATGTACTGTCTCAATGAATGTCTTTTTATGGATACTTTAAGCTACCATTCTACTAACTTAGTCCTTTGCTTCTTTTAGCTTCTAGCTAGCCTTTAGCTACTTTTTAACTTTCAGCTAGCCTTTTGCTTTTAGCTGTAACAACTCAGTTTTACATTCTTCACCTAATTTCTGCAGTCATTCAGCATCCACACTGTACTTTAGCAGAAAATACT
>NC_056507.1:18992757-18994137 GCF_014905685.2 Nematolebias whitei | reverse complement strand
TTTCTGCAGTCATTCAGCATCCACACTGTACTTTAGCAGAAAATACTTTTTTGTTGTTGCATTTCTATTGAGCATATATTGCAGCTTAATTTGTTTTTCTCGTTAATGCAGCTCATCTGATGAACCTCTGAAGTGGCAGTTTGTGGATCAGTTTGTGTCTGAGTCAGGGGTAAGATCTCTTCACTTTCCTTGTTGTTTTTTTATTTTACTTTCCTTTTGCTCATTCACTCTTGATCTTTGTGCTTCTTTAGGATAAGAGAAGCAGTGTGGCTGGCTTGGCATCCATTGGTGGGAAGGAGATCAAGGAGAAGAAGGTGTTCCTCAGTCTTGTGGGTACCAAGGGGATGGGCATCAGCATATCGAGCGGTCCAACCCAGAAACCTGGAATCTACATCAGCAACGTGAAGCCTGGCTCCCTCTCTGCAGAAGTGGGGCTGGAGGTGATTTCTTCCAAAAGCCACAAAATATCTTCAGAATGTTTACACTCATAAACCTGCAGTCAGTGAACTTCACTTAAAGCTTGTATCAACTACAGATGGGAGACCAGATTGTGGAGGTGAACGAAGTGGACTTCACCACTGTGGACCACAAAGAGGTGAGCCATATGTAGCCTTTTCTTTAAATGATAATACTTATTGAAGTGCAGTGTTTCCCTGCAACTTTATGTATTATTTGTAGTACAAGTAGCAGAAAGAGAATTTGTTTTAAAGGCAGAATGAGTTAAGCCTTCAAGTATTCTCCCCTTTTTTCTTGGTCTCATGGAAAAAGCAAAATGTTAACCATCATTAGCAGAAGAGTCATTCCCTCCCTGATGAATGTCCACACAGTACAAAATAGTATCTAGTAAATTAAAAGTCAAGTACTGGCAGCAGGGTGGCCCACCTTTTACTGTACATTGTACAATAAGACTTCCATAATCCATTTTAGAATATGCTACTAAAATAATCCAGTGAATTACAGTAATTTGTGTTAATCATTTTTTTATTGAGAGTAAAATTATTGCAGCAGGGTTGCCAGTTTTCTATTTTTTTTTCTCAACAGCAATTTTTAAATTGCTTAAATTTACTTGAATACACTGGTTGCATTATGTTCTGTGTTAGTATTTATCATCACTGCCTAAATAAACACAGACAGTTTAGAAATAATTTCCTGTATTTATAAAAAAAAAAGAACCACAAATATACACAATTGTTAATGTAAATTATTTTTTGCAACATATTGAATAAAATAGATGCATGCAGC
Source organism: Nematolebias whitei (assembly GCF_014905685.2). Taxonomy (NCBI): domain Eukaryota; kingdom Metazoa; phylum Chordata; class Actinopteri; order Cyprinodontiformes; family Rivulidae; genus Nematolebias; species Nematolebias whitei. The sequence continues at coordinate 18,992,895 of NC_056507.1, read as the reverse complement.
ATTTTGGTTTTAAAACAACAATACTTAAGTCCCTTAAAAAAGCCAACGTTTTTAAAACAAAATGTTTTATTTTTTTTTAAATAAAAACAATATATAAAATATACATATGATATTGTTTACCTTGGTTGTTTATTTTAT
>NC_056507.1:18984899-18992357 GCF_014905685.2 Nematolebias whitei | reverse complement strand
TATGTGTACAGCATACTTCTCACAGGCCATCATGCAGTCTTTCAAAGACCAATAAAGTCTAAATTAAATTGTTTACGGTTTCTTTTTAATTAGAAGCATTATTTATTTGATGTTTTGTGTCATTTTTCTTTCAGGCTGTGAAAGTCCTGAAGAGCAGCAGGAGTCTGACCATCACAGTTCTGACGGGAGCTGTAAGTATACTCTGTGTTGTGTCCCATCATAATTTATAGTTTATGGTCACTTCACATAACTCCTGCACTAACTTAAATGTGCTCAGACGCAGTAAATACCATCAGAAATACATGCGAGGTTTTAGTGAAACAAGCATCCCATTAATATGAGGATCCTTCATTTAAAAAACAAGATGTAAGATGGAGTCAAATGAGCTTTCCTTACTAAGTTATGTTCTCACTGAAGCAATGCCAGAAGAACTGCTAGAAAAATTAATTAAATATATTATAATAAGAATACACAATCTAAATAACGGTAACACAAAAAGTGTGGTCAAAACTGCTTTTACTAGTTTAAAAACGTGTTTCAGTTGAAATAATCAGTTTAGGGTCATCGGTCATTGATGCAGGAGCACAAGCGCCTGTCTCGTCTTCTTTGCAGAGAATAATGCGCCTCGTTGTTTTGAACTCCGCTTTACTGAGCCGGTGTCTCAGAAAAAACATCTGCATTTATCCTCTGTCAGGCCACTTGACAGATTATTTGCTCTGAAAGTCTGTGTGAGACGAGCAGCCCCGTCTCCTTCCTGTCCTCCTCGGTGCCTGTCTGATGCATTTATCTGTGTTTGTCTTTGTTTGGACGTTAGTGAAAGTGAGCAGAGTGTTCCAAAATCCAGTGGCTTCTGCTTGTATATGGTGCTTTAATGTCTAATCATTGTTATACATTAAATATGTGAAATTCTTTGCCTGATGTTTTACCACAGTTATTTATTTCAGTGAAATCATCTTGCAGAGTGTTCACCTGTTTTCAGCATAACATTGGAAGCTAAGTAGAACTGCAGTCAAGAAAACCTTTCCTAAAGTTCAAACTCTGAAACCCAAGTTAAATAGAAAAGGCATTAATCAATAAACAATTGGTGCAAGGCTGATGGAAGAAGTGGGCATTGCTTCAGTTTACTGAATAGAAGGAAACATGCCATCAGTAGCAGGTGAAGTCAGGTTGTTTTCTTTAGGAAAAAGGTGGGTTTGCATTCTGTCAGGGGGGTTTGTAGCGTGAAGGTTTCCAAGGAGGCAGCAGTGCTCGTCTCTCTAATCAGTTCAATCAGTTGTAGCCAAAGCAAGTGTTAGCAGACCTGCAGGGACGTGATCGAAAGATCAATACATGAAGCTAAAGTTTGTGTCATCAAAAGTGACAGATATTGATGTTTATTTTGTTTAAGGAGTGTTTGTTCAGCTACAAAACAAATGCAAAATGTGATATTCCAATTGTCTGTATTGCTCATTTTCTGTGGATCCATGTTCGTATGTCAGAGACCTTCAGATGTCTCTCATGACAGAACCTGACACTACTCACTCCTTTTGTAAGGCTGGTTTGGACTCGTCTTTCCGCCTGTAGAGCTAAAACGTTCGAGAACTTCTGCTCTCTATGATCCCGTTCTCTGACCCTTGTCTTTGTCTCTCGTGAATCTCTCAGGGAAGTGAGCTGTTCATGACAGATGAGGAGCGTCTAGCAGCTGAGGCCCGCAGGGAGCTGGAGAGACGGGAGCTGATGCATCAAAAGAGGGTAGCACTGGAGACCAACAAAATCATTAAAGAGCAGCAGGAGAAGGAGAGACAGTGAGTGAACTGCAAGACTCTTAATTAGCCCCGTCGTGTCACAAGAGAAATCTTCTGTAGCATGACACGAGGGACATGAAGTTGACATTCAAGGTTGTCGTTTCCTCAACTTTGTGTCCTTTTTTACCTGACTACTGCGCTCTGACTTTGAAAGATGTTCTCACACAACCTGTAGATGGAAAGAAAAGAACCCTCATCAATGCCAGTTTGTTTAGACTATTCTTAACAAAGTTACATTTGAATTTCCTTAATATTTTATGCTTATCTCGTTTTATGTTGTGACAAAGCTGAGAATTGACTTGACTGTATCTGCAGCATTTAAAGTATCAAAAAGCACAAAAGCCTCAAGTAAATCTTTATTTATACAGTGCCATTTAAAACTACAGCAAAAAAATGCTTTGCATAGGATAAAAAAACGGATACAAAGCGCAATCATAAAATAAAAATAAAAGCAATGAATGAGAGATGACAACAAAGCGAATAAAATAATGCAAACCTGTTAAAGTAATATAAAAAGTAAACCTAAAAATGAAGTATTTAACAGAAAACCATCTTGAAAAGATGAAGGTTTTCCGTTTTGATTTAAAACCCACTAGAGAGCTCTCCATCCTGATATCTAGAGGGGTTTTCCAGAGTCTGGACAGAGAACACACAGTTAACTAGGAGGCAGTGATCAGACCTTAAGGAGTTAGAAGGAGGTACTTGATGTTAGAGGAGCCAGACTGTTTATTGCTTTATAGAACAAAAGGAGAGTTTAAATTGAATCCTGAATTTTACAGGAAGTCAGCATAAGGACATAAGAACAGGAGTAATATGTACGCAGAATTAGGTGTTGAGAAGTTTTGGACTAATTGAAGATGAGAAAGGGAGTCTTGGATTAAACGAGTAGAGGGAATAACCGTAGCCCATACACAAAGCATGAATTCCAGTTTCTAATTGTTGAAAAGATAACAGAGCTAGTATTTAGATTAAATTTCTCAAGTGAAAGTGGCTTTTATGAACTACAGATAACCTATTTCTCAAATTGGAGGTGCTTGTCAAAAATGACCCCTAACGTTTTGGTGGATGACTTTCAATGAACAGCAAGACAACCAAGCAACTGAAAAATGTTGTTAGGATCTTGAGTTGGGGTAAGTTTTTGCTTATTTAGTTGAAGATAATTTGATGCTTGCAGTTTCGGATGTGAGCCAAACAATTGTAAACAACAAACATCTGTACTATCATCAGGCTTAATGGACAGGTACATTTGAGTATCGTCAGCATAGCAATGATAAAACACACAACTGAATCCTTCTATCTACTGGCCCCTGGGGTGCAGATAAAAAGAAAATAAAACAGGTCCAAGAACAGATCCCTGCGACACCCCACAAGTTAGAGGGGCCAAAGAGGAAGCACCAATATCAGTCACAACAAAGGACTTTGTTTGAAAAATAAGAAATAAACCACTTTAGAGCTATATTTGAAATCAAAACTCATCTTAAACAGTCAATCGACAAGAACAGCGTGATCAATTGTGTCAAAGACTGCAAACAAATCTAAGAAAATCAAAATAGAAATGTCTCCATTATCAAATTTAAGCAGATTTGTAACGACAACAAAAATTGGGGGAAAAAAAATGCTTTTTTTTTTTTTGGTTAATCTTATGGTGACTTAAAAATGGGTAAATAAGGTAATTAACCAGTATTCACTCAGATTAATACAAAAATAACTTGCCAACTTAAAATAACATTATGAACAAAGACAGCACTACAGACTTCCCTTCAGTGTAACACTTCACAGTTTATGACTGAGCCCTTACATCAGCTCAAACATAGCTTCACTGAATAATTTACAGGTTTCAGTTGTGTCATGTCAGCCATATTTGCTGATGAATTGTATCACTTTGTGTCCCATGCTGCAGGGTGACAATCTTTCACAGGTTTAATAGCAGCTATAAAGTGAATTAAAGTGATATATTCTACATTTGGTGCCTTGTTGTGCTCAGAGAGATTCATGCTGAGACCTGTGTGTTCATGATGTATTTTACAGGAGAAAGATGGAGTCCTCGCAGAAATTTGCAGAAGAAGAGGAGCGATATAAAAAAGAGATGGAAAAGTACGCTTTTTAAATACATATTATTGGATATAAATGGCCGTCTCTGTATTAATTTCTAACATATTTGTCACTCCTGTAGGATTGAGGCTGTGGAGAAGAAACACACCAGAGACTGGGAGGAGGACTGGGGATCCAAAGACCGACCAAAGAGCCCCCGGTCTATGAAAAATCCTGCACCTGCCCCGCCTGAGATGAAAACCACCCCAGCTCCTAAAGCAAAAAGTTCACGTATGCACCCACACACGAGTGAATCTTTTTGAATCCTGCCTGTTTCAGAACCTGTTTCTCTTCTAAACCCATAAAGACACTTGTGTTGTTCTTTATCTGCATGCTCTGCGTTTGTCTTCCTGTTTCTGCTGGTTGCTGTGCCGTCTTTTACTACTTCTCTAAGTCGATGAAGCCAGCTTCTTCCCCGAAGAGGAGGAAGAAGATGAGCAGCTCAGTCAAGTGAGTTTGGAGTTTCAGCTGTCATCGCTGCAGCTGTTGACACGAGGATGTCTGTGCAAAACAACACCTCAAAGACAAGCGGTAGATTTCCTTTGACAACAATAACGAGGCCACGGGAGCAGACGTTAAACTTTTTGTGGGTGGATAAAAGCCTTTGACAGATACGAGATTCCAGCTCATGACTTATTGCATCATTTTGCATCTTCAGTTTTGAGTGTTTTGTTGCTGTTTCTAAAGTGCCTGAATGGAAACAGCTCTGTTGTCATTTCTATTCAAGAGCTGTTTTGTGCATTTTAGAAAAGGGTTGTAGTGAGTTTGCTTTGATTTTGATTGATTTGATGCATAAAAGATATCTGTGTTCATCTCCATCTTTAGCATTTGGCTGGTTTTACCGATATGAGGGGAAACTGCCGTCACTACGGAAGGTACTCTCAGCTGTTTGTGTGGTCTTTAAATCACGTCTTTCATCTTCTTGGAGAAAATAATGGTCATAGTAACAACAATATGAGGCAGTGTTTGCATATTGTGACTTTTTTAAATTATCACGGCACAGTTAAGAGTTTTTGCATGACATTCGGTGCTGTTTTGATTGGCAGTTTGTTCGTCTTTTAAGTTTTACTTGTACTGATTGGTGGCACCTCAGAAAGGAGAAAAGAAGAAGAAAAAGAAGAAAGTGTCTAACACAGACACGCTGCAGGAGCAGAGGAAAAACAAAAAGGAGATGGAGTTTGAGCTGAAACTTGCCAAAGAGAAAGAAGAGATGTACGAACGGGAGAAGCAGCTGAAAATCAACCGTCTGGTTCAGGAGGTATGAAAGATGGAAATGTCAAACAGCTTCACAGAGGATCCAAACGCGCGCTGCGTTTATTCAAAATCTATCACAGGGAGTGTGTTTTCAAGAAAAAGCCTTGCAGTACTGATCATGTGATATCTGACTGCTGTGGTTTTATGGGCCTCCACATCAGGTTTCAGAGACGGAGAGGGAAGACCTGGAGGAGTCTGAGAAGGTGCAGCACTGGGTGGAGCGTCTGTGTCAGACTCGGTTGGAGCAGATCTCGTGTGTGGAGAATGAAACTCCAGAGGTACAAAGTCAGACCTCTTTCAGGAGAATGTCTCCACACACCAACCACCTCAGCAGCTTGTTACTTCTAACATCACAGCTGCCCCTGAAAATGATCAAACGCTTGATTTTTAAAATATACTTTAGATGCATTTACTAATACTGCTGGGACTGAAATAAATCATAGGAAAAAATATACTTAAGGTCCCACACATTTATGTTCTACTTGCTAATAATATATATATATATATATGATATATGAGAAGAGAGGAAACTATGAGTTTATTGCAGTTAATATCTCACATTGCAAGTTTTTCTAATACTGTGCATCCTTTATATCCAGTACAGTAGTCCCTCGTTTATTGTGGGGGTTACATTATGCCCCCCGCTCCCCTGCAATAAGTGAATATCCGTGAAGTAGAGACGACATAGATTTCCGAATTGAAAGAACAAATCAAAGCAGTTCAGTTAACTAATAAATTAAAATCAACCAAACTAAAGCATAAGTTTATTTAGCACAAGTTTATTAATGAAGATAACTTGATGTTTATTCAAAGTTTAAGTTGAGTGAGTAGTAATGCCTTTTTACTCACCAACTCTGCAGCTCGGTTCCGGTTGGGCAGACCTACCCAGCCTTGGTCCAGTTCTGATCAGCTCTCTGAATCCACTGAGTGCTGAAGTCACTATGAATACTGTAAGGACCGAACTTTTTCCGATCGGATCAAAACTTTCACTCCTTTTCAGCAGAAAGCAACTTTGCCTTCTGTTTAATGTAGTCCTTTAGACTGGTGATACAGTGTAGGTTTATTGAGAGAAAACTACAAAATGGCGTTGCATATAAAAAACAATTGTCGTGCACAGCCTTACAGTGCTGTACTTTGAACAGCCACGAAAGAGCGAGTCCGCAAAAGTCGAACCGCGAAGTAGCGAGGGACTACTGTAGTTTATTTTTACCCACTGGCATTAAGTAAAAATAAAAAAAAACACATTTTTCCATCTTGCATCACAAGATAAATAGTAATCAGGAAAGTATGTTCAAGTATAAATTATGAAATAATTTCATAAATATTGTTAATATGAGCGGTGGAATGTTTCTGGTTTGTGGTTTAAAGCTCTCCCCGCCGCTCTCTCCTGCCTCTGAGCCGAAGGTGAAGTGTTTTCCCGGCGGGCTCCACCTGGCCACCACCGACCTGGACGACATAAACCTGGACGAGGTGGATCAGAGCCTGAGGGGCCCTCTTAAAAAACTGTCCCCCACTCAGCCCGCCACTAACCAACCCCCTCCGCCCTTGCCTCCCCCTCCACCCTCGCCAAGGCTGAACCCAACCATTCCCAATTATTCCCCGCCTTCATCTCGAGTTTCTCCACAGCGCCGGCCTCCCTCCCCACCTGTTTCCAGGAAGCCTCCCCCTGCCTCATCTGCTCAGACAAACAAGGGGCATAGGCGTAACCCACAAGCTCCCCGCTCGCCTTCTTCCCAGTACCCCGCACCCTCTCGCTCCTCGCGTCCGCCATCCTCCCCTCAGCCTGCCCCCCACCCCACTCCTCCGCCGCCACCTCCTCCACCACCTCCGCCGCCGCCTCCTCCGCCACCTCCCCCACAGCACTCTGAAGAACGCTCCCTCGGTGGTTACCGCCAGCATCATCATCACCTCCAGCGTCCTCCCAGTCCTACCGACACCAGCAGGAGCGAGTGGGAGGCAGGCGGGTACCTCCCCAGGGGAGGGATTTATTCCGCCAACACCAGTGAAATGTCGTACCCCTCCAGCCCCAAGGTTTGAGCACCACACGTGTGAAGAGTGACGAGTGATGCTCACCCTTTCATCTTTAGAAATTATTTTTCCTTCTGCATGGTGTTGATATATTTATTGCCCACCACTAAAAAGCTGTCTGTTAGTAAAATATCTCATGAACCACGGGATTAATTTTAATGAACGCAGTCACTGGATGAAAAACTACAACTGATTACCTTTTTAGTAGCCGAGTATAGCATTATTTTCAAGATTTTGCCAAAACTCCTCCAACTTCATAAGAGGATTGAGTAAAAAAAAAAAAAAAAAAAAGGCGGTGGGC
>NC_056507.1:18983358-18984799 GCF_014905685.2 Nematolebias whitei | reverse complement strand
ATATATATATATATATATATATATATATATATATATATATATATGCAGTTCTTTAGAGAATGTATATATATTTTTTATCATAACCTCAACATCTTACAAAACTGACATTTATCGTAGTATGTTTGTTGTGCACTGGAGTGTTTATAATGTTTTATCGGCATGACAGCAGGTTGTTCTTGATTTGATTTGTTGGATTGTGGTTTGCAGAAGTGAGCATGGTTTTACTTTTTTAGGTTTATTTTTCCGATGCCTTTGAAATAGACGCCTTGCTGTAATATCTAAGAAAATAAAATAGGTTTTGGGTGCGTGCTGCTCAGATATTTCTAGCTGCGCTCGGTTTGTGCCAGAGGCCTGAAAGCTCCGTTGTGTTTTAGGTGATGAGAAATACTTCCCATGCCAGCCGTGTTTCCAACACAAGCAGTCAGCTGGTGAGCCTCGTTTTGTGGAAATCATGTCAACCTCCTGCTTTTTTTGGAATCACTTGATGAGCTTTGTAAATTTGTTGCTTGGAAACATGGCTTTTCACCAATAGCAACTGGCTCCCAGTCCCCCCAACCAGAGACGTCAGATGGCCTCTGTCATGTCAAAGCCCGTCATGCTGCCCCAGATGCAGGCTGCCCGACCAGATCCGCACAGACCTGCTGTCCGCTCCGACGGCCTGGTATGAAACATGTCGCACTCACCCTGCACAAACCTCTGATGAAAAAAATCTATTAATCACGTATCTGATACATTATGCCATCAGCTGGCTCGTTTCTCAGCTTTAGGAGTTCATCAGATTTCTAGTCTATTTGTTGCTCTTGTGCAAAACAGGTGACCAGTTCATCTTGGTCTCAGAAACTCTTAATTAAAATAAGAAAATTATCTATTTTACAAGCGGTATTTACTCTGGATAAGTTCACAGAGCGATCCATCAGCACCAACAAAGGTTTTTACCTCTGCAATTAGAGGGAAAAAGCCGAACAAAGCTTTGCTAATTGTTGCAGCTGCAGAAGGTGATACAATAATACATTTACTCTCCCACTGACAGTTTGATTATATGTCTGTGGATTCCAGCAAATAGGCCTGTTCTTAATTGCACATAGAAGGTTAAGGTTGATGTTTTCAGATGCATTGGTCTAGGCTGGGACTGAAGCTAAACTGGAGAAATTACTTGTTCTGGGAAAATACAGCGTGGATGCTGCGTGTTGAATGACTTTGCTAATATTTGCTGAAGAAGCAGAAAATGAGTTGTTAGAGGTAAAAGAAGCAGCATATTATCTTAAATGCTAGTTAAAAGTAAAAAAAAATGCTAGCTAGAATGTCAAAAGGCTAACTAAATAGTAAAAATGGCAAAAGGCTAACTAAAAACTAAGGTATCATAATGATAGTCAAAAGCTAAAAGTATCAAAAGCCTAGCTAAAAGTATCAAAAGACTAGCTCTAAGTATCTAAAGACTAGC
>NC_056507.1:18973276-18983348 GCF_014905685.2 Nematolebias whitei | reverse complement strand
CAAAAGACTAGCTAAAAGTATCAAAAGACTAGCTAAAAGTATCAAAATACTAACTAAAAGTATCAAAAGAATAAAGTTTCAAAAGACTAGCTAAAAGTATCAAAAGAATAAAGTATCAAGCTAAAAGTATCAAAAAACTTGCTAAAATTATCAAAAGACTAGCTAAAAGTATCAAAAGACTAGCTAAAGTATCAAAAGAATAAAGTATCAAGTATCAAGCTAAAAGTATCAAAAGACTTGCTAAAAGTATCTAAAGACTAGCTAAAAGTATCAAAAGAATAAAGTATCAAAAGACTAGCTAAAAGTATCAAAAGACTAGCTAAAAGTATCGAAAGACTAGCTAAATGTATTAAAAGAATAAAGTATCAAAAGACTAGCTAAAATTGTCAAAAGACTAGCCAAAAGTATCAAAAGACGAGCTAAAATTATTAACAGTTATGCTAAAACTAACAAGTTAAAAAAGGCTAAAACTAAAAATAATAAAGCACTAATTATATGTTGAAAGTACCAAATTGTAGTTGAAAAGCTAAATGCATCAAAATGCTAGCTAAAAGTAGTAAGTGTGTAGCTTAAAGTAAAGATAAAAGCAACAAAAATTAAGCTAAAAGCTAAAATTAATAAAAGGCTACATTAAAACTAAATGTATCATAAGAAAATTGGTGAAGCAGATTTTAAAAGAAAAGAAAATATCTGATCGAACCTTTATATATTTTTATGTGGGGAAATTATCTTAAAGTAAAGTTAAACATGCTGAGAGTATAGAAATATAAAAAACCAAGAGTCAGCATTCATTTCCAGAATGAGCTGATCGTTTTAATGGTTGTACAGCATAAAGTGTGCAGTAGTCAGTTTGTAAAAAGGAAAATAAAGTATGGTAACAAAACAAAACAACAAATCAGCATTCACCAAAGAAATACGATTTCGTGTGCACAGTGGATTTTAGCTTATCAGAAGTGAGAGAATGCTTAAATTAAAAGAGGAACTACTGACGAGCTGATTAAATGTCCACGAAGACAATTGTTGTAAACACCAGAGACATGTTCATGAAGGCGTGCTGTAGTGGGCTCTGTGTTTCACTGATACAATAAAGTGTGCTTGCTTCAGGCTGGAGTGTGACATCAACAGAACTGGGTTACATATATGTTGTGCTAGTTATGTTAGACGTATGTTTCTAAAAATGTGGGTTAAGTATAAAACAGAAGGCTGCTTTTTAAAAATTATTTTGCATTTACTGAAAACAATGGCTTGGTTTTGTGTTTCAGCCTCCAGAGATGCTAAAACGGATGGTACCTTTCAACTCGTCTTTTAAATCAAACAACAAACAAGTAATCTGATCCTTTTGACCCTTTTATTAATCTCGAGTGCTGTTTGTCATTTTTTTCCTCCGCGCTCACACATCAGGTTAAATCGTGGCTCAGTCTAACCTGAGTGGATTTGCTCGTGTTTTGAATGTTCGTTCTGTTTGCTGCATCGCTGCCTTTTGATCGAGCTGTTTGTGCATGACTGCTTTTTCATCGATTCGGAGCCGTGACAGTGCGCATGTTTAGTGTTGGAATGCACCGCGGTGTCACTGCAGTGAGTCGTTTTCAGTTTTTACCGGTAAGAAAAGGTTTCCACATCAGATGTGCTTCCCTGAAAACACTGCGATGGTACGGCGTGTGTTGTGAGAGAACAGCAAGGCTGTTTTTCTTCATTAAATCCCAAGTTTTATTAGATTTATCTGCAGTTCCAGTTAGTTTTTAATGATGGAGCTGAAGCCAATAAATTAAAACATTACAAAGGTTGTAATTTTTTATGTTTAATTTAAAGTGTTTGTGCAGGAACTATAAAGAAACAGAGATTAATGTTTGTTTATTCAATATTGTTCCGATTCCTTCCCCCTCCTGTAAAATTAAATAACCGAGGTCCTCAGATGAATTAGTGTTGGTTTACTTTTGTTGTTACTGAATTTATGTTGGAGGCTTAATTGCTTTGGAGTTATTGATTGTGACGTTGAACTTGTCAAAGGAAATCTGGCCTCTTGTTTTCACAGCTCATGTTCGGTTCGATAACTTTGTCTTTATGTGTTAAACCTTTTTTTATCAACTTTATGTTGCTTTTCTTTCAGGGATTTCAAAAACACGTGGATGACTTTGACCCCTACTCCATGGTATTGTATGCTTGTGCTCGTTTGCTCTGCAGAAGTGCAGAAATATTCTGCAGATCACAGATTAAATTGACATTGAATAACTTTTAAATAGTAAAAGATAGAAATACAAAGCATGTCTGCTTGTATAGTTATTATATAGTCATTTACCAAAGCGGTTGCTAACTAATTCAGTATCTGAAACAAGCAGGTCTGTCTGTTCACATATACAACTTAATTTAAATCAATATATTTAAAGTAGATGTGGATTTTTAAAGTTTTGATTAAAGTTTGAACTAAAGTTTATTTGAGGAGGTTTGATTTAATTTAGCACAGTTTTTAAATCTAAAATAATTTGGTCAGCACTTTGTAGATGCCACTCTGTTTCACCAAAGTTTTATTATGATTTTTTTTTATTTTAAAAGTTATTTGAAATAATTTGCTGTTATTTAAGTCACTCGGAAGGTTTAGTGTATTGTGTTTATATTAGCTTTATGCATGAAAATATTTTTTCTTAGTCACTTTGTTGGGCTGGTTCTTTGTTCGTCATTACAGGAATTTAATAGAAATTTATTACCCTTTTTTTTTGTTTTTCATTTTGTAGCCTGTAAAACTGCAGATGGAGCCTTTGACCATTAGTCAAATGCTCAACTCAACTTTATTTTTATAGCTCATTTATCAAACACAAGCAGTGCCCAAAGTGTTTAAAAGAGTATTAATAAGACTTAAAGCAGCAGTTTCACAAAATAATAATACTGGTGCCAAAATTAAAAATTAATCAAACCCACAGTTAAATCACTAAATAAAAAAAAAAGGATTGGCATATTTAAAAACAAATGTGATAAAACAGACACAGCACAGATAAAATACTCAAAGCTCTTTTTAAAAAGTAAAGTTTTTAGTTTAGTTTTAAAACGATAAATCTGTCACAAACAGGAAGTTGATTTCAGAGCTGGGAGCTGAAAACTGATCAATTAAATTGAATTTATGTTTTTATGTAAATTATGCGAAAATAAGCATCATTATCTTTGATATTTCTTAGTAATTGGCTGTAATGGGCTGTTTTCTCCATTATTCTGTTGATAGTTCTCCACGGAGCAGATAGCGGGCCGGGATGTGAGGTTGCTGAGAATCAAAAAGGTAGCTACAAAACCTTCTCCAGTTATTAAAACAAATCTCTTGCAGGGTTTTGATATTCTGAGACGTGGCTGAAAGAGGTTTATTTATTTTCTCTCTTTAAAGAGCGGACAGCTTGATGTGGCTTTGGAGGGAGGAGCCGACTCCCCCTTGGGAAAGTTGGTGGTGTCCTCTGTTTATGAAGGTGGTGCTGCCGATAAGCACGGTTAGTTCACTGTGAGCTCTTCAGGGGTGCTGCATGCTGTAACAGGTCGAGCTGGGACACGGTGCAGCTGGGTTTGACTGGCCCATGGGCCACCTACTTGTGTTTTACTTCAAACTCTGCCCAATTTTTTTTTTTGAAAATACAGTAGTCCCTCGTTTATTGCAGGTGTTACATTCCTGACACCCCCCCTCCCCCCGCAATAAGTGAAAATCCACGAAATAGCAACGTTATATTTATAGTATTTATATATATTTTAATGCTTTAGAAATCCTTCCCACACTCTTGCAATGTTCTAAACTCTTGAACCTACTTCATTTTAACAACATAGGTACAGTACTGTATATGTAGCTACTAAATTTTACCTGACGGGCTCTGCAGAACAGCAGCAGCTCTCGGTTCCGGTCCGACTCTGTTCCGTTTCTGCAGACCTACCTTGCAGCAATGAAGCTCACAATCAATGTTCCAAACTCTTAAACTTACTAATTTTAACAACATACTTATATGCAGCTACTGAGTTTTACTCACTAGCTCTGCAGAACAGCAGCGGCTCGGTTCCGGTTCGACGGTTCCATTTCTGCGGACCTACCCTGCTGGTTCTGGTCGGCTCTCTGGCTCAGGTTATTGGTGGTGGCTCCAGCTGGAGCGCCGGACCTTCGGCTGCACACGTCTCACTTGGAAGTCCTCTTGGGCTGGCTACCATCTCTCAAGATTCACAGATAGGTCTTGGAGATCCAGTTCTGGTCCTGTTTGGTGGGTTCCATGTGGCTCTCTGCACCCGCTGGGCGCCGAAGTCACTGTAATAAGCACCAAACTTTTTCCAATCAGATCAAAACTTCCCTCTAGTGTTTCAGCAGAAGGAAATGGGGCTTCTCGGCAGGGCCCTGTTGACTTCTGGGAAATGTAGTTGTTATGAGCACAGTGAAGGCTTATTGAGAGAAAACTACAAAATGGTGGCACCTGTCTGAAGTATTTTATCTTTTCGTTAACTTTTTACTGTACAGTATCCCGTACTGTCCCAGTCGTGTGTGTAATATTAAAGTTGACAATCGTGTGTCGTGTACAAATTTTTTTCTCGTGTTCAATCTTTGACAAATTGCGATAGAGCGAGTCTACGAAAGTCGAACTGTGAAGTAGCGAGAGACTACTGTACTATCAAACAAAGACACTAAATATTAAAACTATACACTTTGAAACGTTTTACTTATCTACAGTGACAAAACCCAGTGTGCCTTTGTGTTCGTATTTAACCATCTTTCTGTTTTCACGTTGGGGATTTTCAGAAGTTAAAGGTCTCAGCTGTGTGTTTGTAGGTGGGATTGTCCCCGGGGATGAACTTATGGCCGTGAACGGGAAGATCCTGATCGACGCTACTTTGACTGAAGGACAGAACTCTCTGGCTCGAGCCTGGAACAGTGGAGGGGTACGAGTCCGATTCTTACTGAGATATAGAATTATGCACAGTAACAGGGTGTAACTTTTTATTGATTGTTCTTGATTCAGCTTGAGCTCATATTTCGGATCGATTTAGTCGCATGAAGATTTTGAATCTTTCCTCAGGACTGGATCGATGTTGTGATTGCCGTCTCCCCTCCTAAAGATTATGAAGATGAAGTGTAAGCATTCTTGTTATTGCTTATTTAAGTACAACATTCTTGTTGTTGCACCAAATATTGGTTCAGTAGTTAACAAATCTGTGCGTGTTCGTGTGCGTGTGTGTGTAAGCAGCCCTAAGGCAGCATCAGTCAGTCCCACTGTGAACAGAAAGGTGTTTGAAGGCAGCGCAACACTTTACAGACACGGTTATCTACTTCAGCACTAACACCACCTCTCCTCCTACTTCACCCTCGTTCGGGTAATCCGCTTCAACCCTCCTTTTCTTCCCTTTACAAAGGGGAGGGAGGGTGCTTGGTGTGCCTCGTGGTTTTGTTTGGGCTTCAGGACATGTGACAGTCAGTCAATCAGAATAAAACAAGAACAACAGAGCAGTTTTGTTAGTTTCTTTCCAGTTTGTCTGTTCCAGCTTGGCTTAATGTAAAACTATAACTGGGGCTTACAGTGTAAAGAATTCACTTTTTCTGTTAAGAAGCGGTTAAAACGAGGTGAAATGTGCCATTCAGTGATAACGTCCTGCTGTCTGAAGACACTCGCCTGTCCCATCATAAATCTAGTCGTACATTCTGCCTCGTGTCGTCGGGTCATGGACACCGTGAGGCCCCTGCCAGCCTTCAGCAGTCGCTCTGATTGATGTTGTTCCACGGGACTGTTACATGTTCTAACGTTTACTTTGAATCTGAATGACCCGACCCAGAAAATGAAGAAACCGTTTTCTTTTTGACCGTTTTTAATGTTTACCCTGCGTTCGTGTGTTTGTTTGCTTGTTTGTTGTGATCAGGGTGCAGTGACCGTGATAAGCTTGAAATAATTAACGTTTGCACAGTTTGTACTTTACAGGAGGTGAGCTAATGAAGAATATTAGTTTTTATTGCTTTGTCTGGGTGCATTTGAACTCACTAGATCAGAGAAAATGAGTAGATTTTACGAGTAATTCTAATTTCTCCTGCAGGACGTTCTTCTAGTCCACATGCCAAGAAACCAGGAGCGATCACGAAGAAGCTTCTCCTCCACCTTCAAACAAAACCTTGAGCTGCTCTTTCAGCTGGAACCTCTCGCTGCTCTTTGAGACTGAGCCAGTTGTCTTTTAGGCTGACAGCACGCGGTCCACGTTCGTTGTCCCCGTCTTGTTTTTGTCAACGGACTGCGCAGTCAATGTTTCGTAGTCCTCAAAATAACTGACCTCATTTCGGCTGATCTGCATCTGTCAGTAGAAGGATGAGGAATTATAGATTGTAATCAATAACGTCTCCCATTTGCTTTTTCCGACGCTTATTAGCCAGCAGAGACTAAACATGAGGTCCTCTTGTTTCGATTGATTTCCTATTTCTCTTTTAAAGCACAGTTTATAGGCTAATGAAACTTAATGATACAAGCAGTTCGTTCTCAAATGAAGCCTTTAAATGAGGACAAGAATTAGTGCTTTAAATCAAGATTTTGTGTTTTTTAATTGTTCACTCTTTTAGGTTTTGATATATATAAATATTTGAGATTTGTGTCTCCAATAAAGTCCAGGATTGACCTCCATCTGTCTGCATTTTTCATAAAAACACAGTTGATTTTACTTGAATGAAAACTCCTTTCCATTTAAGAGCGTTTAGTTATTAATAAAATGTGTTTTTTGCTGTGAAATTTGCACTTTATCAAAAGTGAAACTGCAAAGTAAAGGAGGTAAAGGTAATTAACAAGGAATTAATTACTTTAATAACAAATTTACAAAGAATTAAAAGTAATTAAATCTGATCATCTTTGATGCTGAAGACCTGTAGTTACTGTAAATGTGTTTTAAATAACATTTTAAATATATTGCTTTGTGTTTAAATACTAGTGCTCTGATGAGAATAAACTTTTGAAATTGTCAATTTTTTTAAGTGTAAAAATTAAACTGTTAGCAATAGCTATGACGAGTTTACCTTATTTACCACAAAATCTTTTCTTTTTAAAAAAAAAGTAAAGCATTCAAACATTACATTTGCTCTAAATTCATTGCAGTTTATTTATAATGTGCTAATTCTCAACAAAACTCTGAGCATCATACAAAAAAAATGTCCAAACCATACATCTGATCCAGACCCAGATTACAATGTGGTGCGTTCACATATGGCACATTACGAAACATCAATTTATAAAAGTTACATAAAGCCATCTGTTTGTGTCAGATCTTTATTCTGTTGCAATCTCCCATCCTGAGAAGCACGTTGGCGACAGTGGAAAGGAATGACTCCGTTTTAGCAGAAAGAAACCTCCAGCAGAACCAGGCTCAGGCTGAGCAGCCGTCTGCCTCGACTGGCTGGGGTTAAAGATGATAGACAAACGGGGTCAGTCCAGATGTGGCGTCTATGGAAACACAACAAAACAGACGAGAATAATGAAAAATGTGGAGAACAGAGTGAGGAACTGTGGTCAGTTTGTCCTCCCAGCAGTCGACCTATAACTAAAGGATAGCTCAGGAAACACAAGTTAACTATAGGATTTATAAAGGGTGTCACCTCAGAAACTTGACATTGGTTCCACACGAGAAACTAGAGCCCATTTTACATTTAGAATCTTTATAGGAACCACATGTAAACCTGCAGTCTGGGAGGAAAGTGCTTTGTGTGGAACAATAAAAGCTTCTGGCAGGAGTGTTCTGGATCCACTGAAGACTTTTAGAGTTTGAGAACCAGGTGTTTCTAGCCTTAGTAACATTGCACAGCTGGACAAAGTCCTGGAACCATTTTTAATGTTGGTGTTAAAAGACGAGTCCAGGTTCAAAACAGCCTGAAGTTCTTTACATGAGAGCTGGAGGTCCAGTGGCTTCAGAGCTTGTTCCTAAGATGCTACCATCTAAAACCCGATTATTAATATCAATAATGAACTGATGGGTTCTCATTTTTCCTGTATTTAATACATTTTGTATCGATTTATTCCAACCACGGTAAGCCACTTTTGCAGTAATGCGTCCACAGGGGGCAATGGTGGTCCTTGTTGAATTTTGGACCCGTGACTGATAAAAATATAATTTTAGGTAATGGTATTAAATAGGTTAAGATGAGATTTGGGATTATTTGGGTCAAATGCACATTTTAAATTGGAATATAAGGGACAGTTCGTGCAGTTTAGGACGTGAGGTCGTGCGCGTGTTTCACACCATCCCGCCTGGTTCTTATATAACAGCTCATTGTCTCGTGGCGTCTGTGCGCCAGGCTTGGAGACCTCCTCTGCTCTGGTTCAGGACAGATTCCAAAGGTGGCCTTGAGAGATCTGCCTCCCTCCTCCCTCCTCCTCCTCCTCCTCCTCCTCTTCCTCTTCCTCCAAGGTACCGTGGATCAGCACCGTGGACAGCTCCCAGCCTCCTCACGCAAACCGCCGCCTGCGGTTCGCTGCTCCGGCGCAAAGTAGGGCGCGGAGAGTCCGGGGCGCACCCCGAACCCATGCGAGACTGCGGTTCCGTGGATCTACCCGCTTTTGGCTCAACAACCGGATGTGACCCAGCTGAGGATCGTGTCTGAAGTCAGAAGCTGGAACAATGATCTCACGGTACAAACCGGTAAGAAGCGACTCTTCCCTTGTTCGTGCAGGAGAACTCCTCTGCTCCTCCCGTGCTCGTCTTTAACCCACGTGGGGAAACAAGCACATAAATCTACACATATTCAAAGAGCAGAGATGGATCCCCGTTTAAACCAGTCAGTTCAGGTCGTGTTAGTCCATGAATCAGCTGCGTGGAGTCGTTAATGGGAACATCCATCATGCTGGAGGGGAATTAGAGAAGAGTGAAATATGGACGGTTGTGTTGGAGCTGATGGAGAACATTTTAAAACGCGCAATCCCACCTTCCTCCTGTTCTCTCAACAAGTGGCAATAAAAAATAAGATTAATTGTAAAACCCAGGGTCCACTTGAGCCATACTCACATGCTCCAACACCATGGCTGCTGCTGGTTGTGATGCTGACGGATTTTGTGGATCCTGTTGCTGCTGTAGGCCTATTGAATCACCAGAGTCCTTAATATCCAGTTTGTGCCCCCTTCATCCCCTCTGCTGCTCCTCTTCTTCATGCACCTCTGTCTGATGCTTTAATTCAGCCAAGGTCATTCATGGGTAACCTGTCCAGGTGTGCCCATACAGTGAGTGCAGGTTAATGAATCATATTTAAACGTTCACAGAGCAAACACTTGGCTTATTTTTCCTTTGATTTGTTTGTATTATGAATACAAAGCTAAACAATTGTTTGTGATAATGCTGACTCAGTTAAAATAGTTGTTTTTCTGATTAAAGTTCATTTTATGGCTTTTTGAAATCAAACACTTCTGCATATTTAAATGATGTATTCATCAAAATGTTCAGCTCGATCAGTGAGAAGGTCGCTGGTTCAAATCCTGTCCCGGGACCTTTCTGGGTGGAGTTTGCATGTTCTCTCCGTGCATGCGTGGGTTTTCTCCGGGTACTCCAGTTTCCTCCCTCAGACCAGAAACATGCATGTTAGTCTGATTGGTGACTCTAAATTAGGTGTGAGTGAGAGAGTGAATGGTTGTTTGTCTTGTTTGTCTCTATGTGTCCCTGTGATGGACTGAGACCTGTCCAGGGTGTCCACGTCTCTCGCACAGTGACTACTGGGTAAGGACACCAGTGACCCTTGTGACCCAGAAAGGAAGAAGCGGATAAAGATAATGGATGGATGGACTGTAATGCACATTATGTCTTTCAAAGCATTGTTGCCAGATAGATTTATCTTTCCATTAAGACTTAAAGACAAAAACATTTCTCTCCTTCTTTCCTTTCTGGATTTACTCCTTGTTGAATTCTGTATGAATTTTAAAATCCTCCTCCTTACTTTTAGAGCTTTGAACATCTTTGCTTCTATTTACACCACTGATTTATTGACACGTAACATCTTGATAGAGATGGTAATCTGCTATTTCCAGATCACATGTGATCGAAGGGAGATCAGGCCTTTTTTTTTTTAAATAAACCCCATCTGGACTCAAGCACATTGTTTTTCTATATACGCCCCCCC
>NC_056507.1:18971304-18973176 GCF_014905685.2 Nematolebias whitei | reverse complement strand
CACACACACACACACACACACACACACACACACACACACACACCCCGACAAAACCCAGTTTAAAACAAGACCAACAGTTCATGCTCAATAATCCAGGTATAAATCCAACAATGTTCAGTCAGGTCATCTGCACAGTTTCTTTTTATTGCTAGAACATTACGTCCTTCATCCAAAGGACTTCTTCAGTCCGAGAAGTCACAAACAAACTGGAGTCCCTTTGTTTGTGGCTTCTCGGACTGAAGAAGTCCTTTGGATGACAGACGAAATGTTTCAGCAGAAAAATGAAACCATCTGACACTGAACATTGTTGGATTGATAGGAGAGTTTTTTCCAATATCTTTTAACATTAAATAACTACAGTTATCTTTGCCATATAGATTATTTTTGTAGAGATATCATTTAATATTCACTTTAGTGCTTGACTGATCCTAAACCTCTGAGGCCAGAACCACTTTTTGTGTGGCAAAAAACTTGATCATCAAAATATTTTCAGGTGTTGTTGTAAAATACATTGTTGAGGCCCTGTTCAATAACTTACCTGTAGTAAATTTCACAAACATATTTACGACATTTATCATGATACCACTACTTGACTCAGCACCACTGTCACCTCAGCTGTGAGACTTGTACCCTGCTGTACGAGCTGCATGCTGGAAAAATATATTTTAAAGCAACTGAGTCTGAGTGGCTCTGCTGGACGAACTGAGTGACACCAATTCTAAAATTATCTCACCATAATTATCTCATCCCTGTGTGCAGGAAAATAATGAAAGGAGAACATTGCAGTTTATCTAGCATACCCAAAAAGTTCATCTGAGAAACAAGTCAGGCATTTGTGTTTACATATTTTGTGGTAACAGCACATTGTGAACACATAAATTTATCTTTCATTACAGGAAGGGATGAAGTTTTGGTTGTTTTGGCTAAATCTCAAAATAAAGTAATGCATGAGGAAGTGATATTGAGAAGGCTTGCAAGAATAAAGTATTGTGTTATATAAGAGCTAAAAAAGACATAAGTTGTCGAGTTGTTTCCATTGGAAAACAAAACAAAAAACCTGCTCTCTAACAAATGTCTGGGCTTTTAACTTGTAAATAAAAAATACTTAGATATATCTAATCCATTAAGAGAAAAATATGTTTATCATACTTAATCTTTAGCATTAAAGCACCGCGTTTTTTTAAACTCTCTGTAAAATGAAACAACTCACTTCTTATCTAACCGATACATACATTACACTTCTATGTTGTACCAAATTTGAAAATGCATGCAAGTGAAAATGTAGAGAAGTTTGTTTGTAAACTACTCGTTACATGGAGCTTATCTCCTTTCTGTAATCACGTGACGATGAACATGGAACGCATCAAATATGAATTATTTTAGCCATCAAGAAAAGCCTTCGAAGCTTCAACTGTTGACAGATGGATTATCAAAATCTGCTCCCATGTGGGTTTCTGCTGATCCCTCCATAAATCAGTGGTGACTACAGTTGGACCTCTCTCTGTAGGACCGGAGACATCCAAGGAACTCACGACATATTCATTCTATTAGAACATTTAAATACTTTTTCTGCATAAATGCTTTATGAACGCTGAATGACTTTGGAGAAATTTACTAAAGAAGCTGAAACTAAGTTGTTAAAGATAAAAGAATCAGAGTACTCGCGTGTTGGAGAGAAATGAGAGAAATTCTCTCATTCTCTGATGTTGTTTACTCAAAAGAACCACTCTCACAGTAGATGAAGATTTATATCTGGCATTTAACTTGCAAGGTCAGATTTCAGGATAGGTTATGTATGTATATACACATATATATATATACACATATATATATATATATATATATATATATATATATTTATATATATATTAT
>NC_056507.1:18970536-18970904 GCF_014905685.2 Nematolebias whitei | reverse complement strand
GGGTTTTCTCCAGGTACTCCGGTTTCCTCCCACAGACCAAAAACATGCATGTTAGGCTGATTGGTAACTCTAAATTGTCCCTAGGTGTGAGTGAGAGAGTGAATGGTTGTTTGTCTCGTTTGTCTCTATGTGGCCCTGTGATGGACTTGCGACCCGTCCAGGGTGTACCCCGCCCATCGCACAGTGATTGCTGGACATGGGCACCAGCGACCCCCGTGACCCAAAATGGAATAAGTGGGTAAAGATAATGTATGTATGTATGTATTTATATGAATAGATATACATATACATACACATATACATTCATACACATACATACATACATATACATACACATATACATTCATACACATACATACATACATATA
>NC_056507.1:18946477-18970436 GCF_014905685.2 Nematolebias whitei | reverse complement strand
ATATATATATATATATATATATATATATATATATATATATATATATTCTTCTATGTTTACAAATCTGACCTTGCAAGTTAAATGCCAGATATAAATCTGCATCTACTGTGAGAGTGGTTGTTTTGAGTAAACAACATCAGAGAATGAGAGAATTTCTCCAACAAGCAAGTACTCTGATTCTTTTATCTTTAACAACTTAGTTTCAACTATACAAAATGGTATTTAGAATCTACAAGTACCAAATGAATTGCTCAAAGTAACAAAAGGGTAGCTAATAACTAAAAGCATCAATAAGGTAGCTTGAAGCTAAACTTGACAACAAGCTATCTTAAAGCTAAAAGAAGCAAAAAGGTAGGTACAAGCTAGTGCTAAAATGAGGAGTAGCTAAAAGTAGCAGAACGTCAACTAAAATCTAAGCGTAACATAAGAAGATAAAAACCGAGCAAGTATGCAGGAACAGAATTTATAGAGCATTGTTTTGATTGAATTAAATAACTAATAATGTGTGTCAATGGGGAAATTATTTTAAAATAAAGTAAAACATTTTGAAATATATAAAAGTAAAAAAAACTTAAAATCATACAGCAGCCATCTCTTGAACAGAGCTGAAGATTTTGATGTATGAATGACTAAACAGCACAAATGATGCAGAAGTAGCAGACAAAACACGTTATCATTGTGTGCACCCCCCCTCCCCCCAGTGTTATGAGAAGTGAATGAGGTGGTGGAGCATCCCTGAAAATGTGCTTCTGTGATTCAGACTATCAGCTCTAACTCATGCTTCTCACGTACCTCTGTATTACGTTTGCAGTGCTCATCCAGCAGCAGCCAAACCCCTCGTCTCTCCTCCTCTCCTCTCTCCGTTCTTCATCCCCTTCCCCTCCTCCTGCATTTAATGGTTCTGTTGCTCACAGTTCCAGCCCGCCTGCACACGCTGCCCCTCGTTTCTCTTCCCATCCAAGGTCGACTTTGAGCTCTCATTTTTGAGACGGGAATAGCAGGTGCACTGCAGAATTCCATCGCAGCTCTGTGTGTGCGTGTGTGTGTGTAAGGATGTGAGTGTATTTAAATGCATCCTGGTGGAGCTGTGCACAAGTGAAGATTCAGTCTTAAAGGATGTCTGCAGCCTGCAGGCGGACGGGATGCAGATGTTTCTCACCAGCATGGGGGAAAGCTGCTTAAACAATCAGAAGGGAGAAGGAGCTGCTGCTGCTGCTGCACCGGACTCTGACTCGGTCTCCGGTTTTTCTTTGGAACGGATAATTTGGATCTGAGTTGGAAAAGAAGGAGGTCTCTTTGGGAACATCTGCTGGAGACGCAGCCTGTGTTGCCACTGAAAAGACGACATGCTCTGAAAACATCATCTTCTCTCTGTGTCCTCTCTGTCTCTGCTCCTCTTCCTCCTCTGCCTTGCTCCCGGCAGAGCCCCAGCTCCACCATGTCCTTGGCTTTCTGTGGGAGCGAGAACAACTCGTCGGCCTACAACGTGGACAAGGGCGTTCTGAACAACGGCTGCTTCCTGGATGCGCTCAACGTGGTCCCACATGTCTTTCTCCTCTTCATCACCTTTCCCATCCTCTTCATTGGTGAGTCTAACTGGGAGGTGAGATCCTCTGCCTCCTCACACCTCAGCACAAATCACACACTCAGAACACACACACACGATTTGTCAGCACAAATTAGAAGATTGATAGACTCTATCTGCCCTCGCTCTTTTAGTTTACCTTTCAATGCTGAATCTATTGATGCTTTCATAGACTTTAACACACAACATATTTTATTTATAGGCATCATTTAGAAGCGCCGACATATACTGTAGCTGTTGTGTAACAAAACTGCTTGAACAGAGGGCAACAGGAAACCATTTCTTAGTTGTAATGGAAGACGTTTCACCTCCCAGCTAAAAGGCTGAGTCATAATAACTGATAAGAAGTTTGAGGTTGAAGCTGCTACCTGTGCCCCAACACTTCAGAGTGAGGAGAGAGGTGTTTCCGTGACTCACATGCGACTCTCCGTGTGTGAAAATGTTCCTTGCAGCAGTTTATAAGTCTGAAATTCATCACATATTAGAAGTGAACTTTGCTTTTGAGAGACAGCTGAGAGATGAAAGGTCTCACACAACCAGGAGATAAAGTCCTTTTTTTTTTTTTTTTTTTAAATTTAGGCATCTAAGATTACCGTGACCTTGATGACTCAGGATCTACACTGAGATAAAAAGAATTTATTGAGCTGCAGTTTTTGCAAGTCAGTGTGATTCTTGTGCTATTCTGCATTGTGGTGCATGGAAGCAAAATGATTCAAAAGCATCATGTTACTCTGTCTTGACTCACCTTTCTGACTGCTGGCCTCACTATTAGTGTCATCACTAGAGTGTAGGTTTACACACTGTGCTGCCATGAGTTCAAAAGCTGCTGGCTCATCATCTGAATATGTTACTGCTTTGCCTTTGGGAATGGGTTTACCATAGTTTCTGTGCACATTTGTCTCTCTGTTAGCAAAATATCCCACGAACCATTGGATGTATTTTAATGAAACCCTCAGAAAGTATTCATTGAATGCTTGTCAACAACTACCATATTTTCCACCGTACATGTCGCACCGCCCTATATGTTGCATCAGTCCAAATATGTCTAAAAAAGTGGAAAAATCTATAAATACGTTGCTTCGCTGTATACGCCACATCTATTATGCATCACCGCAGACGCATTGCGTTTGTTACGCGTCACCACTGACAACCCGGTGTTGTACCAAAAATCGATTGGCTGCCAAATGGTGGCTGCGGGAGCGTGCATGGGAGGACCTTAACAAGAATTTATCAAGATTAACACTTAAAAACAACGATTTGTTTGCTCAACATTATAGTAAAGGTGTGTTTCAGTTGAACTTTTCCTTAATAAATGCACTTTGACGGTCAAATCAGCTGCATTTCAAAATAGGTAGCTGCCTCGCTGCTCGGGGAGCACGCTCTGAGGGAGGAAATCATCAAGGAGGAATGTTGCGCATTTCTTAGAAAGTTAACGAGATAAGCACCTAAAACAGTTATTTTTGTTTGCTTGACTTTATATCAAAGGTGTGTCTCAGTTGAACTTTTTCTTAATAAATGCACTTCAATGGTCAAATTAGCCGCATTTCACCGGGGCGGCGCAGCGAATTGAAGCTGATTTGACGGTGGCTCCATGCATGATCCGGGAGTTGGACGAAGGTGGCAGTCTATGGCAAGTCGACTGTGTCATTAATAGCCACTTTTACCTATTACATGACACAACGACATGCCATACTACTCAAGCGCCATCTAGCGACTGAAAATGTTAGTGTTCAATATTTTCAATGTCAGAATGAATGAAAACGGTCATATCTCAGCCAAAAATTGGTTTATAAATATGGGGAAAAAATCCGCAAATATGTTGCTTTGGCCTGTAAGTCGCAGGATATGCAAATTATGCAAATTATGCAAAAAATGTGACTTATAGGCCGAAAAATACGATAATCAAGTTTTGGATTTGAGCCATTTCAAGACCGCTAACAGATCTTAGCTTAGACCAAACTGCTATACCTCAGTGAATTTTACAAATATTCAGCTAAAATTTGTTATGGTAGTAGATGACAGTCATTCACAACACATTTTCCAAGCACTAACAGATTAAAAAGAGTCAGAGAGAGTCAGAGTCAGAGTTTCTTTATTGTCATTCTCACCTCATGTGTTACATGTGGTGGAGCGAAATTATGTACACGGGGTCCCAGTTACATCCAACAATAAAATGTATAAGAAAAACAGTAATAACATCTAAGATATGAACTAAGAAAAACATCAACTAAATATACACTAAGCACTCATAACATAAAACATTGAACATCGAACATTGAAAAAAAGATCCTACAAGAGATTGCATAATGTTATTTTCAAGATTCGACCAAAATGGTGACAACTCTGTCATTTGTTAACATTTAATGACTTTGTTTAAAGTTCAGGCATGAAAGGTGGTGGGTGATATGCATTGCTTCAAGGGAATAGTCTTTAAATTACTTTAGGATGTCAGTGTTTTTGGGTAAAATTAAGTAAAGAGTCGGAGCTGTGAATTAAAGAATTTTAACAAGATTTTCTTGGCTTGGTTTGCTTTTTTGTTAAATTGTGCATTTTTTTCATGCAAAAATACATTACTGTGCAAAAATCTTCTCCTTTCAGCCTCCATTACCGTTAATGTTTTTCTACAGTTTTTTGTTGAGACTTATCAGACAACTTGGCAGAAAAAAGTCATTTTTAAATATTATCTTTTGGAACTTTAATGAGTAGTCTGTCACAAAGATACAGTTTGTTCCAGTTTCTTCAGCAGAATTTAGAAAAATGCAAATAAATAAATAATAAAGTTTGATACATAATGGTCTTTTAGCACCAATGAGGGAGTTTTCAAAGAGCTGAAAACTTGACATACATTAGAAGGATGACTCATCTCTCTGGTGCTGTGACAGGTTTTTGCTTGATTCTTTCTTATTTTTTGCAGACATAACATTGAGAGACTGCCTGATTTTTTTCAGGCTGACCCTTTATTGTGCTCTGCTTGTCCACTTTTCTGTTGTTGCATGATATGCTGTCATGGTCAGGTACAAAGATTGGAGTGAAAAAGCAGCCACATCCTGAAGCTGGATCAAAAATAAACACCACTAACTGCGTTCTGCTAACAAGACTGAGGACCACTTTCTGCTATGTGGATTTATAGGAAGTGAGTACTTCCTCCAACAGTAACAAGATTAATACTAAAAAGCTTCCCGTGGACCTTGAATCATTTTCTGTGCACTGAAGGTCACAGAAGCAGCTTCGAATAAGATCACTTTCACTTTAAAGTGCCTGTAACATGCATATCCTACAAATACAGAAAATGGAAGAAAACATCTTAATATTTAAGACATTTGGCATAAGACGCATGATTTTACCTTAAGTGACGACAAAGGGGAAGAGCTCTAAAAAGGGGAACTCCCTGAACTTTGCTCATACAAACTCTGACTCTTCTTCGTCTCGCTCTGATAATGACTCAAAATAAACTATAGAAACTTATACTATACTATACTATACTATACTATACTATACTATACTATACTATACTATACTATACTATACTATACTATACTATACTATACGATACGATACGATACGATACTATACTATACTATACTATACTATACTATACTATACTATACTATACTATACTATACTATACTATACTATACTATACTATACTATACTATCTATAATACTATAGATTCTTCACTGCTGTGGTAGCCATTGCAGCAATGTTCTTCTTTGTCATCACTTCCTGTTACTGAACATACAAATATCTCAACAACTGTTCCTCTCAATGGGATTTCTTTTTTGCAATAATAATAATAATTTTCTTATCTTTCCAATAATGCATTCACATTTATCACAAACAATTGATGTCACAGGCACTTTATACATCAGTAGATTCATCAGGACAATAGCGAGCCAGTTTGATGTCAGTGCCAAAGGTTTTCATTTGAAATAAATTATCTTCATATTTTATGACTGCTTACTTCTTATTAATTATCTGCTTGACGTGTTGTCTCCATATGATGATCCTGCTTATTTTCCATTTTAGAGGATGATTCTCAGCTGCTGCCACCAAAATGAGCTCAATATCTGTAAAATCGGCTGAGTTGTAGCCATTTTTGTGTTAGCTAAGGTCAGTTAGCTGTGGTGGTCATTTTGTCTTCATCTACAAATGATAAAATTCATATAACTAGTGAAAACTAATAAAACCTTAAAGTGTGACAGTGACATTCTTAGGTGTAAATCTTTTATAGGAAACAGTCTATCTGTGAGCTGTGGGGGGTTCTTCCTGTTGAGCTGATGTGCTTTCATTAACTGCTTCAGCCCGACACACCCCAGGATGTGTGAAATCTTTTCTGCTCACCTGACAGAACCTTTCCAGTCAAAGTTCTGTTTAGAGATAGTACGATGCACTCTACTGTGCCCCGGAGCTACAAGATGTGCTGCTCAGCCTGTGTTCATGAATTTACAGGCACATAAACGCTACAAACACAAGAGGATACTGTTCAAATAGAGACTGAATAAACAAAATGGCATGCACCAGCACACCTTGGTAAGACTATTGGATTACCAGCTGGATACGAGGACAGATTTAAATCCTTTCCGTCATAATTTAGTTAAATGAAAGCAACTATGTTATGTAGATCTGTTTGTTTATATTTATGTAAGTAGTATGATGATGTAATTAGCAATCTATGCATGGAGCTTTCACATTTAGCTTCGTGTTTTGAAGTTGATTTGAATTGCAGTGAACTGTGCTTGAGCAGGCTGAATGAATTTGCATGTGTTAAAAAAGGAGCTGAAGAGGAAGAGCTGCACTTCAGATCAGTCTGTGCCAACATTTCGGAGGGAGATGAACTGGTAAAGGTGCCAACAGCACAAGAGTTGCTTACATAACCTCCTCGACGGAGATTAGCTTTGACAGGAGAGGCTACATTTAATGACATAAATTGCTCTTTGATGACTCAGTCGATGTTATATCGTGTGTGTCGAGGCCAACATCTGTTTTAGTAAAAAAAAAAAAAAAAAGGATGAAGTGGTTGCATTCCTGAGAAGAGCTATAAACACTCTGTGTCCAGCTCAGACTGGCAGCCTTAGTTTCCTTACTTTACCTGCCAAGCATCATTTGCTGTGATTAAAGAGACAGTAAAACAAGCTGGACCCTGAAGCCCATTCAGGTGAGCTGCCATCTTTGTAGTTTATCTTCTGTGAGTTATTCTCTGTGCATGAAACCAGTGTGCAGCTCACGGAATACAAAGAGCATCAATTCAAAGTGACTCAAGAGTTTCGTATCAGAAACTGTGACTTCACAGTCACAAGAAAGAAATAATGATGACGTATCTGATGAGTGTAATATTTGTTAAGTTCCTCTTGAACATGTGCAGAGAGGAACACCTGTACTGTTTGTGCACATGTAAGTTCAGCAGTCACACCAATGGCTCTGTTTGCTGTTCTCCACATATCTCCATATTTCTCCACCTATGGGACTGATCTGGTTGGCAGGCCATAGACTGAGGAAGTCCTCTGGATGGGGGACGAAACATTTCTCACTTAAAGAAACTGGTCCAGATGACATGATTTAACCTTTTTTGTTGTTATCTACCTGGATGATTGAGCTTACAGCCCTTTATCTCCACACATTTTATTTTTGCCTTCATATTTCAAAACATTCATCTCATTCTGCTGATCGTGATTTGACTTTTGGTTTTTATCATTTTTACTCTTATGAAAATATTTAACTTTGTTTACAAATTAAAAACACACTGAGATATGTTCAGTTCTTTTAGAATTGAGTTTCCTTTGAAATCTGCTTCAGCATACTTACTCTGTTTTTGTTTCCTTATGATTCTTTTAGCTTTAACTCACCTTTTGCTACTTTTGCTTAAAAATACTCTTCAGCTGCTTTTAGCTAACCATTTGCTGCTTATATTTTTAGCTATCATTTAGCAAATTTATCTTTAACCAGCCTTTTGAAATTTTTGTTAGCCTTTTGCTACCTTCAGCTAACACTTTTGCCACTTTCAGCTTTTAGCTACCCTTTTGCTACTTAACCTTTTTGCTAGCATTTTGCTACTGTTAATTTTTAGCTAACCTTTTGCTACTTTTTACTTCTAGCTACTGTTTTTCTACTTTTGTGCTCTTAGCTTTTAGTCAGTGTTTTTATACTATTAGCTATGATTATTCTACTGTTTGCGTTCAGCAAAATTTTTTCTTCTTTAGCTTTAGCTAGTGTTCTGTTTATTTGCGTATTTTAACTTTAACAACTCGGCTTCAGCTTCTTCAGCAATTTCCCAGCAGCCATTTAGCACTAAGCATTCAGTTTAGCCACAAAAAAAGCAGTTTTTCTAGTTTTTAATCAAACTTTTAAATTATTTTTATTTAAGGCTGGGGCAGCCAGAGTTCAAAGGTTCACATCCATCACAGCACCTGGCTTCACTTCCCTGGACACAACCTTCGCTGGCTGCTCACCTTCGTGCTGCTCTTCATCCTCGTCTGTGAGATCGCAGAGGGCATCGTCTCAGATGGGTAAGATTTTTTCCCATAATTCAACTCCGCTTCCTTGTTATGATTTCACTAATGGTTTTATGTGTTATCATCTTATGACACTGATGGTTTGAACATGTGACATAATAATAATAATTATTGTTTTCATTTTTAGAGAGTACCTTGTGTAATATTTTACAGTATAGACACAACACTAAAAAAATGTTGCACGTGTGATTAAAACATCTTTTTCTGGCTTTACGTTTGTCTAAAAGAAGTGGAGGGCTTTCAGTATTTTATTTACATGCCACATAATTGAATTTCTTCTGCCATTCTTTTTTATTACTGTGTGGCAGTAGTTCCTCGGAGTGGTTTTATTATCTAATCAAACACTCTTATCTACCTCTGATGGAAGCTTGATTCAATTAACTGCAATTGGCACTTCCTAAACCACTGTTCATCTGCATCAACCTTCTGATCAGATTTGCCCCACAGTGCTCTCCTGAGGGCAGACACAATCTACAGGCGACCATATTTAGATGATTAGGCAGAGCTGGAGAGGAACCTGTTAATTTCTTCACTGTCTGCGACCACATGTTAAAAAAACTGCACCAAGTCTTACTAAGGTTAAAATATGAGTGGCCGAGACCCAATCGTGGTTTGGTTTACTGAGGTGACAAATCAAGTGATGTGTAAATGTATTTTATTTTAAATTAATTTAGCCTCACATGTTTCTAGAATATAACATGTTTCTGCCTCTCAGCTGAATTGGGACTTGGTTAAGTTTCTTGTTGTATGTTTATTTAACCTAATTTATTTTTTGCTGACGACTAAAATGTACATTTGGTTCTATTCTAAAAACAAGTGAGACGTCTCAGCATGTTTCTCTATTCAGTCAAAAACTTGGTTGGTAAAAATGTTATAGATATATACAGGGGAAAAACTCAATAACCAAAGAAAACGCTTATAAGCACATTGAAAGATACAGAATCATGAAATGATGTTAAGAGTTTTGCTTTTATTTCTGCTGATAATTTAGTCAAAGTCTCCTTATTTATTCTGGGAAGTCTTTATTTGGATCATTGTGCACTCAGTTCTGTCTGACGGCTGTAAAAGAGTAAAATGTGCTAATGTATAATAGTATGGTAATATTATTATTATTATTATTATTATTGTTAATAATAATAATAATAATAATATAATAATATTAATAATAATCAAGTATTGGAATAGGGCAGGTTGTTTGGTTTCTGAGGTTTCCATTTTTTTGTCTTCTTGCTGTTCCAGACACATCCCACATCTGACACCATCTATCATATCTAATTTATTGACCAACAGTTTTTAAAATAAAAAAGTCAAACTAGTTTAGGTTTTGATCACTGATGCCTGTTGTGCCTCTGTTTCATCCCCGACAAACCATAGACAGTCAGTTTTTGTGCCTTGAAAATAGGCAGTGAAAATAATTCAGTGAGCTGCAGAGGGTTTACCTGGCACTAAAATATACACTTTAAGATGAAAAAACTTATTGAACGATCATAAAAATGTCAAAAATAAAAAGTCCACAGTTTTATAGGTTTATTTAGCATGAAGCAATTATGATATTGTAGTTTGTGCTGTAATTAAATACGTGCAAGCTCAATCAACATACTCTTTACATTTTCTTCACTATAGTTTTCTTGAATTACCATCATATATGTCTGACATTTGAGTGACAGAAGAAGAAATGTTGTTTGAACAAAAACCAGTCAGTCTGAACTGTCATCCATGTCATGAATGAGGGGCCATCCTGTAGTTGCACGTGTCTGTGTGTGCGCTCATTTACCTACCTGTTAGCAAAATATCTCATGAACAGATTTTAGTGAAACACCCAGAAAGTGTTCCTCGGATCAACATCTACAACTCTTCAACTTTCAGAGTCAACCTGAATCAGGATGGCTGCCACAGCTGATTGACCTTAATCAACACAAACATTTTATAACTCAGACCATTTTGCAGATAATGAGCAAAAATTTGGTGTGGTGGTAGTTGAGAGTCACCCCTAACACATACTTTGAGTCCTAATAGAAAATATGGGATTTTTGTTCAAATCTTTGTGCTAAAAATGGTGGGAAATATGCATTACCTACTTTTATTCTGAAAGAAGTAGATTTATTTGAGTGTAAGGTGGAGTTTAAATAGAAGCCCCCAAGAATAAACATTTGAACAGATTTCATATGCTAATCAAACATGAAGTTCAAATGCACCCAAGATTTTATTATGGACCTAGATTTTCTTTGGAATTCGTCCATTTTACTTTCTCCTCTGGGCTTACTTTTTTTTCTCATTGTGTTCTGGAGAGTTGAGTGTTTTTGTTATTTCTGTTTCTCGGTGTTTTTCACAGAAATGAGGAGGTTGAGACACTCAGCTGGTCAGAAGGGCCCTCTGTCTCTCTTCAGTGGGCTTTTTTTTTTTACTGACCACACCGCTGTTCTGAAGAGCCCAGCGTGGTCTTGTCTGTCATTGTGTGATGCTTTCTGGATGTGATGTTTTTTAAGGTTTGATCATCTCCACAGCCCCATCGTCCAGGCTCTGACTCCTGGCTAAATAAAAGAGTCCATGCTGCTTCCCCGCTATCAGACTGAACTTTACTGCAAATTGTTTGATCTCTCTTTAATGTTTCTTTCTCTATCTGATGTTCATTTTCAGGTTTACACAATCCCTCCATCTTCATCTGTACATGCCTGCAGCTCTGGCTTTCATGGCTGGCATCACCTCTATCGTCTACTATCATAACATCGAGACCTCCAACTTTCCCAAACTGTTGTTAGGTACAGTACTCTGAAAACCTTCTTATTCATTTGTCTTCTCTGAATATTAGTATGAACATGAAGTCTTTCATAACAGTTGCTTTTGGTACAATAGACATTTGTTCATTTTCAACTAGAGAAGTTGCATTTCCTGCAAAAATGCAGTTTGAATGCTTATTGCAGAAGAACTTGCTGAAAAACAGCTGAAATTAGCTAAAACCATGCTGAAATATAGCTGAAATTCAAGAACAAGCCTTAATTTGCAGAAAACAGAAAGAACGCATATTTGCCAAATTAGGTTTAAATTAGCATAACTTAGCACAGAAATTAGCTTAAAAAAATAGCTGAAAAGTAGCTGAAAAGGCAGAATGAAGCCTAAACTATCAGAAGGAAGTGAAAAGAGCTGAAATTAGTTAAATGGAATTAGCTGAAAAGGCTAAAATTAGCATAAAACAACTAAATAGTAGCTGAAACTAGCAAAAAAAAGCTGAAAGGAGTATAACAAGCTGAAAATACCATAAAGAAGTTAATTTGGCTGAAAGTAGCAACAATTACCATGAAAATCTTGAATTTATATGAAAGCAGCTGGAATTAGCTAAATATGCTATAGCTGAAAAGGTAGAACAAGCTTAAATTAGCAGAAGAAAGTAGAACACACATTTGCTGAATGAGACATAAATGAGCACAAAAAAGTCAAAATTATCTGAACAAAGCTGACATTAGCAAAAACAGCTGAGAAGTAGCTAAAAAGGCAGAAAGAAGCTTAAATTACCAGAAGGGAGCAGAGAGAGCACATTTTCACTAATTTTGGCTGAAAAAAGTTTAAATGAGTGCAAAAAATGTAGAATTAGCTGAAAAAGCTTAATTAGTATGAAAACAGCTAAATAGTATCTGAAATAGCAGAAAGAGCCGCACCTTGCAGAAATAAGCTGAAAGGAGCAGAACAAGCTAAAATTAGCTGAAATAAGTTAGAAGAAGCACAAAATGTTCTAGTTAGCAGAAATAATTTGAAAGGAGCAATAAACCGCTGAAAAACCACTGAAGTTAGCTGAAAATAGCTGGAAAAAAGTTTAAATTTGCACAAAGAAGCTGAAAAAAGCTGAACCAGAACAAAATATGAAAGGAGCAGTAAAAGGTTGTAAACGGATCTAAAGATCTGAAG
Source organism: Nematolebias whitei (assembly GCF_014905685.2). Classification (NCBI taxonomy): domain Eukaryota; kingdom Metazoa; phylum Chordata; class Actinopteri; order Cyprinodontiformes; family Rivulidae; genus Nematolebias; species Nematolebias whitei. The sequence continues at coordinate 18,958,441 of NC_056507.1, read as the reverse complement.
GATGTAACTAGTACAAAAATTGTGGAACAAGAAATATGCTGAAAAAAGTATGGAAGAAAAATGGCTCACAATAGTGTGAATGCTTCATAAACTTCACACAATTAAATGTCCCACTTTCTCAGGCTTTCAAAATAAAAGCCTGTTTCGATTAGGTGTTGCAAAACTATTTCACTGTTAGAGCCAAAGATTTATGCTACAAACCAGGAATTAAATTGTTTAATTTCATGTGTTAAAACAACTAAATGGCAAAACATATCAATGAACAGCACAGCACAGGAAAAGTTATGACCTTCAGGGATGATCGTCAGCTCAGCGTAATGTGAGAGGATGATCAACGTCATGATTTTGCTTTTTGGAAATGTTTGTAATGATTATGAAGTTGGATGATTAGAGTACACACCACAGTGCTCTTATTATTGGGACTTTTTGTTTTGAATAAGCAGTCTCAGTCTTCTGCCTGTTAATGATTTCATCAGATAAATATTACCCTTCGCTCACCATCATAATGGGCTCATCTCATGTAAAAATTGCCCTGCTGGTGCCCCCCAACTGCTGATGCACTTAGTTTTTTAACTTCCTATGCTTCATTAACTTGTCTGCATGCAGCCTTTGATTTTTTTACTTCCATTAGGTCACCGAACCGCCTTTGGCTTTTAGGTTTTCATATCACAGCCAGCCAGATATTCATCTTCTAAACAGAGGCTCTGGCACTGACCCTCACGCTGATAAAGTCATGCCAAGGAAGCTCTGCATTACAAACCAGTAAACACTACACAAGTCTTCTGCAGAGCCAAATCTGTTCGCTGATGGGGTTTTTTTCATGTTGCCTACAAGTCCAGCTCCTCTTTTATCCTTGTTTTCATGACCAGACCCCCAGTGTTTATAGTAAACCACTCAGATGAACATTAAGTGATTCCACTGAAGGGTTTCATGAAATGAAAGTGGCAGATCTTACTGCAATTTGCTGGATTCAAACTGTTGACCTTGATATCTGATAGGCACATTTTGCTTTTTTATTTTTGTCAACATTGTTAAGGAGGAGTAAAAGGAGAAAAGAAGTAGTGAAGCATCTCTAAGCTGTGGTTTTGAAGCGTCTCATTGTAGCTGAAAAACTGGAGCACTGAATTAAATGGTTCATGCACAGCAAAGAAAATCCCCTAGAAAGAAAATGTTCCACCTCTTGAGCTGTGGTTTGTCAGTAAAACATCTACAAAACTGGAATTTAATTTAAACCCCAAGCTTTCAGTCAAGTTTTCTGTTTTTTCCCTTGTTTATCTTTTTGTCTTTCCCTCAGCCCTGCTCATCTACTGGGTGCTCGCCTTCACCACGAAGACCATCAAGTTTGCCAAGTACACAGAGCATGGCATCGGCCCCGGGCAGCTTCGCTTCTGCATCACAGGACTGCTGGTGCTGCTGTACGGACTCCTACTAGCCGTGGAGATCAATGTCATCCTGGGCAGGGTGAGTCCACGAGTCTTCCTTCAGTCACAAACGGGCTTTGATGAGCGATGCAGCCCACAGCGAGCTGAAAATAATTTGTTGCTCATACTTTACTGAACTGGATGCACTGGTGGATGTGACTGAGGAGAGTCATGGTTCCAGCTATGCTTTAAGTGCAAAACGACTGATTTTAAACCAGCAGAAACAGGAAAATCAAGCGTCTGCATGTAGGTTAGCTACTGTTCAGACTGTGGAGAGATGAGGCTGCTTTAGCTAAAAGCTAAAATGCTCAAGATGTCAAACTCAAACATTTGCAGAGTGATACATTTATTCTCACAATGCTTATATCAGCGCTTTTATGGTTGCCAGATCTGTTAGTTTTTTTTTTTTTTTTTCAAAATTGTGATAATTCTTCTTCAAGGGCGCAAATGACAAAAACATGATCATAAACAACAAAAAACACATTTGAAATCTAATATCTTACTTTAAGGTTTAGTTTGAATAATTTACTCCTTATTATTATTTAATTATTTACTTGTGTCCTAAATCACGTCAGCCATATGTTTCATCACACTTTCTTATCCACCATATAAAGTCCTTCAAACTCATCATGGGCTACAACAAAAGTTCTGGTGTTGTACATTACATCTGTTTGTAGCAGACCATAATGCATTGCGGCCAGGTTCGACGCAGTGACTCATCAAGGCTGATGCTAACGTCCATCCTCATTGCTGTGATTTTTCTGACTCCATGAAAATGGTTTAAATTATCTGAATGTTTCTGATGTACGGAGCTCTGTCTGTGCTGCAGAGCTTGAAAAGTTGGTCGAAAAATGTGATCTGACACAGGTTTTACTCTGATTATGTAACATTTTAAAGAATGTTGCAGACCGCAGCGTAAAACAAGCTTCATCTCTATATAACACAATACTGTTTGTTTTGATTGTTTGCACACAAACTACAGCTCTAAAAACATTTGTTCTGTTTAGAAATGTTTTATATTTTCATAGACTGAAGGTTGTGATATTTTGTTACAGCAGCAGGTCATGGTTGTGTAAATAGATATAATACAACAAAAGTCTTACAGATGATGTCATGTGAGTCAAATGTCAAAGATATGAAGGCAGATGATCATAATTACATATTCTCAGCCAAAAACAGCAAACCTTTGGTGTCCATCCTCTACAATTTAATGTGTATTCTGGTGCAACGTTGGTATTTGTCTATGCAGCACCTGACAGTGACCCTGCACATAGACTGAAGGACCTCTGTGGTCCAGACTCCACTAAACTCGTTATAATGACCATGATTGAACAAAGTGAACATTTTGATCCCAGTCCAGATTCACAGTGTCACCCTTCACACACAGATTCTGGTGTTTCATTATTTCACAACTATTTATTCTTAGACAGAGACCGCTGCTAAACTACTTTAGTCTTTGTCAGTTCTACAGAATACATTTGTAATTTATTTAAATACTCGATATTCAAAGATCGACTGTGTATAAAAAATAAACATAAAACCAGATTCCATATAAATCCAGTTCCATGTTGTCTAATCTAAAGTTGAAAAGCAGAATTTACTGTTTAATTTCTGTACTATGTCTTAAAAACTACTTGGATACTTTCATTTATTGGTATTTGATCATAAAACAAAGTTCTGTGCAGATAAAAATACAACCTGATTTCAATCAAAACATTATGACCTCTGGGACAGATGCCCTCATTCATCCATCCATCCATCCATGCATCCATCCATCCATCCATCCATCCATCCATCCATCCATCCATCCATCCATCCATCCATCCATGCATCCATGCATGCATCCATGCATGCATCCATGCATGCATCCATGCATGGATCCATGCATGGATCCATGCATACATCCATGCATACATCCATGCATACATCCATGCATACATCCATGCATACATCCATCCATGATCTTTATACACTTCTTCCTTTTCGGGTCACGGGGGTCACTGGTGTCCATGTCCAGCAGTCACTGTGTGAGAGGCGGGGGACACCCTGGACAGGTCTCTAGTCCATCACAGGGACACATAGAGACAAACAAGACAAACAGCAATTCACTCTCTCACACCTAGGGACAATTTAAAGTTACCAGTCAGTCTAACATGCATGTTTTTGGTCTGTGGGAGGAAACCGTAGTATCTGGAGAAAACCCACACATGCACGGAGAGAACATGCAAACTAGAGATGCACTGATTCAATGCCAATATCGGCATCGGTCCCAATATTGAAAAAAACTTCTGGATCGGGTCTTGGTGACAATGTGACCGATGACTGGGCAGATCTATTCACTCTAATTCTATGCTTTGTGCTCTGAGTGATGTCATGCGCTAGCAAAATCACTGCACAGACTGTTTTCAAAATGGAGCAAGCGAAAGGATCTGGAATTATTTCACACTACCTTAGCCAACACATTCGACAGCTACGTGCAATACGTGCACAGCGGAGGTTCCAAGGGGTGTCACTAAACCTTCCAGTTATAACACTACCAGCTTAATGAAGCATCTCCAGAGATTTCACCCTCAAGAGCACGCTGAGTTTGTTGAATGGAATTCAGCGCAGTTTTTCTGTATCGGATCGGTATCTGCCGATTTGAAACAGCAAATATCGGTATCGGAAATGGAAAAAGTGGATCGGTGCATCCCTAATGCAAACTCCACCCAGAATGCCCCCCCCCCCCGGCTGGGATTCAATCCGACAACCTGTTTGCTGAGAGGCGGCAGCTCTACCAACTGCGCCACCGTGCCGCCCAGATGTCCTCATAAAACTGTTAAATATCTCAAGAAAAATGTCTAAAAATGGGAAGAAATTTAATTAAAAAAAAGAAGAAGAGTCAAAAGGGTTGAACGCTCAGCTAAAAGTTAAACACATGAAAACAAAGATCACAACCTCTGAGCTTTATTTACCACAACAAGAGCCCCCTCTGACATCTGGCTCAGTTCAAAGACAGACAGAAATGAGGCCGAAATGTTTTTCAAGAGCGCTTCAAACCGTGTTTTTGCTCCTGTTTTATTGATCGCACAACAAAGCCGTCAAACTTTAATCCTCGGATTATTCATTTTGTGACATTTGCAGCCGTTGGACCCATCCTGAACATAAAAGAGAAAATGCCAGAGGAGTGTACGCTCTTTCCTCTGAACACTCCAGACTGTGTTTATCTCTGTTAACCTCTGAACAGAGCACACATCTGTTACTACGCCGGGCTCCCCTGGGAAAATTTCCCATCATGCCCTGCGCTCGGCCTGTTGCAGCTGCTTTTTTTTTAATCAGCCTCCTCGTGAGGATTTTAATATTCCTGCGTTTAGGTGATCAGTAATTGACGTGCAATTATCCAAATGAAACATTAACTCAGGAGGTTAAATGCTTGTATCACAGAGTTGATATTCTATTTATTAGGCCGCATCTCTTGACATAATAAAAAATAATTTTTTACATTCTGATTCAAATCCATGAAACTATTAATATCTGTTCATGTCCTGACCTCTTTTGAAACAAAATAATTAAAAAGAAAACATAACAAATGTTGCTTTTATCACCTGCTCATAAATATAGTATTTTGTCTGTAACTTCTGAAGAAGCACTTTATCTATTCTCGTCTGTTTTTCTATTATTTATTTGAGCTCTGATTTGATATTAAAGCTTCAGTGTTTTGTTAAAACTGGTGTTACGTTTTGCCAAGTGGCCAGTTATAAAAGCCATCTTTGTTTTCAGTACAAATGTTCTTCAGCAGCTTTATTTATTACTCTAACAGCGTGTTTAACTCATGTATCCATTATGTTTTAGTTTTCTTTGGCAGGATATGTAAAGTCATGATTATTTCCCTCTAACCAGAGGGTGACCACATTCTTCATTTTTGGTTTTCAGTTCCCTACGGAGTCAAAAAGTAACCAAGCCTCTTTTCCTCTTTGCAGCGCTACATGTGTTTCGCCAATCCGACAGAAGTGAAGCCCCCCGAAGACCTCCAGGACCTCGGCGTTCGTTTCCTGCAGCCCTTCGTCAACTTGTTGTCCAAAGCCACCTACTGGTGGATGAACACCTTCATCACCTCGGCGCACCGGCGGCCCATCGACCTGAAGGTCATCGGCAAGCTGCCCATCGCCATGAGAGCGCTCACCAACTACATCAAGCTCCGCCAGGAGTTTGAGGAGCAGAAGGTGAGTTCTGAGCATTTGTGTAATTTGAAATTAATCCGCAGCTCGCATAGCTATGAGTGAAGTTTCCAAAAGATTTCTGTTTCATCTCAGATCAGTCGGAAGGAGCTTCTGGTGTGGCTGAATCTAAATTAGCGATTGTTCATGAGAAATTACCGTAATTTCCGGACTATTGAGCACACTCCAATATAAGCCACTCCCACTAAATAAAAAATAATAATAATTTTGTACGTATAGAGGCCACGCTTGTCAATAAGCTGCGGGTGTCCACGTTGTAACATGAGATATTCACAAAGAAATACTTTTTAAACTTTTAATATAAGTACTGGTAACATGCACAAATACATACAGTAAATGTTTTTTTCTGAACAGTGCCTGTAACATGGCTGGTTAAAAACTGGTAGATTTCCATCCATTTTTACAAATATTGAACTAAAACTTGGTGTGGTAGTAGCTGAGACTTATTTACAAAATGAAAGTGCAATCCATTGAACAATATCTTTCTACGAAAGCTCAGCATTAACTGTTAGAATCAGTCCTGCTTGTCTGTTAGCAAAATATCTCATGAACAAATGATGATATTTCATGAAACTTTCAGACATTAATCACTGGATGGACATCCACATCTGATTATTATTTTTTGAGTCAATCCTGTTTAAGTTGGCCACCAAGCTAATAAACAATAACACAAAAATGTCTATATCAGAGTGAATTTAACAGCTACTGAGCTAAATTAGGATGTGGTAGTAGCTGAGGGTCATCTGTAACACACTGACATTTTTATCAATACATGGGATCGCGCATAACGTTTTTAACGTTAGACCTAAAACTCTGTTATTTCTTTTTTTGAATGTCTAAAACTCTGAAGCCAGTGGGCGATATGCATTTCTTTTATTTTTTAAAACTTTTCAGTTTGATACTAGTATCTCTGTGATCATAAATCCCATCTCTCTTTGATCAAACATACATAAGTAGATGAATACACAGATTAAAACTAATCTTTGTTTAAGTTAAACTTTTATTATTGATAGTTATAATTGGATTTTCTGCTTAAGGCAAACATTTGAAGTTTTTATGTGCTTCATGTGCAGTTTGTTTGTCTTCCGTTGGCTTCTATCAAACATTTTTTCCATCCATTTCTATTTTTAATCTTTTTTCTTCTATAATCATCATGACATCCTCTTGAAGAGACACATGAATCATACAAAAGGTTATTTTCTTTGTCCTGCTGTTCTCATATTAAAGCAGTTTATGGGATGATTCAGTCCAGCTTGAAGTGGGACAATTAAATTTAATTTCAACATCACATCAGATGTCGTCCACCAATATAAACAGGAAAATGTCAGATTGCCTCGAGCAGACATTTATAGGCTTTTTCATTTGGATTCATTTAAAGATTTTTTGTGTGCTTATGTTCTAGTTATGTGCTTTTTTTCCTACTGTTATACTTGGTGCTGTTAAAGAAACATATTTTATTCAGGGAAGAATGTTTAAGTTGTATTTTTAGCCCCTATAAGACAACCGTAGTGTTCTCCTCTGTGTTCATGAGGTAAAGGAGCCACATTGACTCGGCAGCTCCAGAATAATTCCTCACGAACGGGTTTTCATGTTGGTTTTTAATTCTTGACTTTTTGAGGTTTTCTTTGTCAAACAAATAATGTTTTGAATAAGAGAAACGAGTTTTCAGTCTCAGAAAAGTGCAAGAAAAAAAAACCCCCAGCTAAATCGCCATGGTAACTCACATTTAACTCTCCGTGGCTCTGCTTAAAGAAGCATTTGAACAATTCATTAATGTGTCACAGGAAGAAATGTGTCACGTTTACACCTGTACTCATCTTGTTTCTTTGGAAACAACAATAAAGTACTTAACTTCGCAGAAAACATCTGGATATGTTAGTATTTTTAGTTGCTAAAGGTATTTAACAACTCTGGTACCTCAGCTAATGTCACAGTCTGTTTTACTTTTATTTGATTAAAGTTTATCTTTTAGTTATTCTCTGGTGGTTTATGTTTAATTTTTATCCTTTCTTCTGTGTTTTCATGATCAGTTTAAATCTTTATTATTTTGGAATTATGTTCTTATTGTTACATTTTGTTTTGGTCTTCTGGTTTAGGTCTTGTTCAGTTTCTTGTGTCATTTACCTTCAGCCGGCTGCCTCAGTCTGCCTCCCTCACCTGTTCCCACTCTGTAATCACCCCAGGTGTTTGTTGTTTAGCGTTCATTAGGGCCTCTTTATATTCTTGATCCTTGCTTTGCTTTTTACTTCAGTATCAGGGAAGTTTGAGATTGTCATCATTGTATGTTCCCATAAATTGCAAAATTAATTCTTTGCATTTAACCCATCACATGTGAGATAGACCCAGGTGGAGCAGTGGGCAGCTTTGTGAGTGCCCGGGGAGCAATTAGGGATTAGGTGCCTTGCTCAAAGACACCAAGACACGTGGGAATGGCTGGGAATCGAACCATGACTTTCTGGTCCCAAGTTGGCTGCCCTACTTCTAACCCATCTCAGCCCACTAGTCTTTCATGCAGTCAGTGTTTCTTGTTTTTCTCCTCCTTTTGGTTGCATTGCCATAACATATTGTTTAATTTAAATTTTATTTTATTTTTTTTAAAGAAGAAGCTGTTTTTAGTTTTACCTTCAAGCTCCTTCTTTACAGTCAGCATCTGGGTCCAATCCGCCATTTCCACTGACAAACTGAGCTTATATACAATGACTTTCAAATGAAGGACATTATGTCAAATAATAAACATTAAAGGTTCAAGTTCTTTATTGTCATTCACATCACATGTGGTACATGAGGTGGAACAAAATTTTGTACTCAAGGTCCCAGTTACACCCAAAAATAGCAAAAACAAACAAACTATAAAACAGAAACAGTATATAACTATCTAATATATATGCTAAACAATAATGTAATATAATACGGTATATTAAACAGCAGCCTGAACACGAGTGTGTTGTGAGCAGATGGGTATGAATATAGCAGCTTAAAGGCAAGAAATCAGCAGCACAGATAAATTGTCAAATCTCCAATTAGAATCATTACAGTGATTTTTCTGGACTCCTGAGTCTAACAGCCTCAGGGTAGAAGCTGTTCCTCAGTTTAGTGGTTCTACACTTAACGCTCCTCAACCTTGGTGAAGTGAGGACTGAGCTTCCCAGTCCAGTTCACCTCAGCCGCCTGAGGAAGTAGTCTCTCTGATGAGCTTTCTTGATTAAACTGGTAGTGCTGTTGCCCCAGCTGAGGCTGTTATTCAGGTGCATTAAATTAAATATCTTAAATCTTGGTAAAATTATAACGACTTTACCGTGTTTTTGTAACACTGAGTTAAAATCTGTTTAATTGAAAAGCTTTGGTGCTCAATTATTGTGCATGTCAATATAAATGAACTGTGCTGACTGAAACTCATTGACCTTTTATATTTTAGGCCAAACACATTTTCTGGCAAATCTGTTGCTTTTATATTTTAATCACTTTTATGATGCAGAAAAGCACTTCCTGACTAAAATGGATGACATACAAACAACCTTGGTTTGAGTAAAAAAAAAAATTAGCAAAAATATTGATGTCTCCATTATGAGAATCATAAAAGGGAAAAAAACTGGGTTAATATATAATCAGAGATAATGATGCACATCATCTCCAAGGCTTAATAAAAGGAAAATATCATTACAAAGTTTACGTATTTCAAGACCTTGAATTTCTTTCAGTTTTGCCCTTGCAGGTCTAATTGGAGGATACTTCTTACAGATCATGCTTCTGCGTCTCCCTCCAGCCACATGTCAGGGGTCCGACGTAAAGGGGCCTCCTCTGCTGGGTCACTGTTTTCCAGAGTTTGGAAGGTCACCCAAGCTTCGTCACTGCTGCGTCTGTGTCCGGTGTGAACGCAACTCTGCTTCCTTCCGGCAGAAGTGAGGGATGAGAGAGATGTAGAGATCCCAGTAGAGTGGTGGGGAAGGGCGGTGGCGGTGGGGGGCGCCTAGAGGGGGGTCTAGAAGAGCTGGGTCAGTCCTGTTTTACTGTGAACGAGGCGACATCCCGACCCCAGAGGGGCTGAACACGCTGCACTTCATGGGAAGCTAGTTCCACTCCGTGTGAGAAGGAGGCCGCCTCCCTCCCTGGTCGTTTGAACCTGGGATCGATGAGAGGAAGCGCTTCTGTGTGCGTAGGAGTGATGCACGCAGCGACACACGTTACGTACAAAAGCTGGGGTTCAATACGAGTTCCAGTGAAAAGATGCAAACACATGGGAGCAGTCACGTCTGCTCTCGCAGATCTGAGAGTGACTCACGTTCTCAGAAATACACACGCAGAATCTGAACGGTTTACAGCAAACGTCCAGATGTTTCCCTCTGATCAGTGAGACACTGAACCAAATCAGTGCTCGTACGAAATGTCAACCTCAAACATGTTTCGCACTTCCTGAACAATTCTGTTTGTTAAACGAATCAGAACTCATTTTGCCAGTCGTGTTGTCCTGCGCATCATGGAAGTAACCACCACATCCATACACACACACACACACGCGCACACACACACACACACACACACACACACACACACACACACACACACTGAATGTATGTATCTGATGCAGCTCCTCTGTGAAACACCATTAATTACCACATTCTCCGATGCAGAGGCAGCAGTACTGAGAGGGATGGAGCCACAAACTTGACCCCAATTTATGGTTTCTGCAAGAGTTTAGATTCAGCACTTCACTTAATGGTGCCTTTGTGTTCAAGCGACTATTTATTTTAGCGATGTTGGCACTCTTTTACTCTCTAACCCTCTTTATTTTTCCTTTTGTTTTGCTGCCAGATAAACTCCCAAGAGACAAAGTAGAATCTCCGTTCAAACCAAACCATCTAATTTAGCCCTTCTTCATCGATAGCCATTGTCTTGACCCTAACGAAGCACTAGAAAATGACAGATAAGGATTAATGTGTGTAACTTACATTTAAAAATCAAAATAATTTAGAGATGCTCTAAAACTTTAATAGTTACTGTTTTGAGCTGCACGCAGCAAAAGGTATTTAATTGAACGTTTTAATGATTTACCTCAGCATGTTGATATTTTTCATCTGAATCCCTGTTATTATTTTTAACTCCCGTTTAGAAACCACAGGGCACTGCACCACAAGGGCCAAAATGGATCTGGCAGGCTTTAAGGAAAGCTTTCGGCAGGCCTCTCATCCTCAGCATCACGTTCCGCTTCATGGCCGACCTGCTGGGCTTTGCTGGACCTCTCTGCATCTCTGGCATCGTTCACCACATCAGCAAAGACAATCGCACCATTCAGCAACCGGTGAGACGACTCCCACACTACACTGCTTCTTTTTTTAATGTCACAGACCAGGGGCGATCCTAGAATCTGACCTTTCAGGGGGCTTAGCCCCAATGCTGAGAATGGCTCTCGGCTTGAACAACATGGTGGCCACTGGCATCAGAAGCATTCATAATGTGGGGGGGACACATTGATGGGGGGGTCTGAGGGTCCTCCCCCAGAAAATTTTGAAAAAAAGTAGATGCCATTTCCTGCATTCTGGTGTATTTTAACGGGTTGTTAAACATCCGCATTTACCTACATAAGCAAACACTTGATTTAATAACTATTTTAGAGAGCATGGCACAACGAGAAGTAGCGCTAAGCTAGCAGCGTGCAATGCAGGCATGCTAGCTAAGATGCTACAGATGTAGAGCTCTGCTTTACATTGCACAACTTAATAAACACTTTGTAAAAAATCAGTTTAGTGTTAACTGATCATAACAAACAAAGACTAAATTTATGCAACCAGAAGTTGCAACATACACCTACATATAAAACACACAAAACAAAGCACAACTAGCTTTAAGCATTAACCTTAAATTTAACCATAAAGCATATGATGTAATTATGAAGAAAATGGAGGATTTACTTTCATTTACCTTCGTACAAATGAACATGTGGTACTTCCTGTTTATAACTGTTGTATTCAACTGCTCATGAAGTCGATCGCAGGGCTTTATCATTTTTTATATTTTTCCAGACTCAGTTTATGTTTTGGAAATGGAATAAACCGTATTCTACCCTCTACAGCAGGACTATTCCACTAAACTGCTCAGGGGGCCACAGTTCCTGAAGCCAGCAGCTCAGGGGCCGGACATCCAGCAATTAAAGTCTTTATGTAAATAAATTAAGTATTAAAATGATCTGTTACCTTTTTAATTTGTTTATATTGTTGCATTGAATCATAAATGCAATAAACAGGACCCAATACCCAAACCCAGACAACCCCCCCCCAAAAAAAAAATACACACATATATATATATATATATATATATATATATATATATAT